>NC_090450.1:167238872-167559334 GCF_031143425.1 Pleurodeles waltl
TTTTTTAATTTCAGCTGTTATTTTCTGTAGGAAAACTTTATAGGCTCTACACAAATCATCCCTTGCTGAATTCAGAATGTTGTCTACGTCTACTTTTTAGAAATGTTTAGCTCTCCGGGATCCAGCACTGGTTTTATACTCATTTCTATCACTAACTGGAAGCAGGCTAAAAGTACAAAAAATAGTAAAAATGGGGTATGTCCCAGTAAAATGCCTACGATTGTGTTTAAAAATGTGGTTTTTGTTCAGGTCTGTCTGTTCCTGAAATATGGGGAGATGGTGATTTTAACACCACAAACCCTTTGTAGATGCCATTTTCAGGTACAAAATCACAAGTCTTCTTCTGCAGCCCTTTTTTCCCATTTTTCTTTTTTTTAAAGAAATTGTTGCTGTATTTTGGCTAATTTCTTGGTCTCCTTCAGGGGAACCCACAAACTCTGGGTACCTCTAGAATCCCTAGGATGTTGGAAAACAAGGGTGCAAATTTGGCAGGGGTAGCTTATGTGGTCAAAAAGTTATGAGGGTCTAAGCACAACCTGCCCCAAATAGACAAAAAAAGGCACCTGAGGGGAAACAGGTCTGGCAGTGTGGGGATTAAATCTGACCCTTTGTGTCTTTGACCAACGGCATTTAAGGAAGGCTTCCTGCACATTCTTCTTTGTGTATATTGTGTGTCCCCTACACCCCATAATGTTTCAATTATTCAACACTCATTTGCTGTATTTGTACCACAGGTTTGCCCCCTTTTACCTACAGTATGCGGTAGGCCTCCATCTGCGCCAGCACTAGCACATTACTCAGCAGCCTGCACCAACGCAGGCATACTTGGACCACAGCGCAAGTGTGTCTGTATTGAGGGGAGTGTATATGCGCTGGGTGGTATCCCTTCCTGGACATAAATAGTCTACTATGGTGGCACTGGCTGCTCACATAGTAGTGGCAAGACATTCGTAATGTTATTCAGTTAATGTGCCAGTAGGGACAACTACGTGAACATAAGGAAACTGCCATGGCATTTTAGCTCTATTGTGTGTGCCTTTGAATGGTGCACACTTATCAGAAACAACAAACAAGGCTGAATCAATGCATTCGTCAACACTTTGCTGTGCTCACACCACCCCTGGGCAGTTGTTAGTCTTTTGACACTGATAATGAGTAAGATGTCTTCAACATCTGGGGCAGGATCAAAAGCAATGGAGGTTACATTGGGACGGCCACTGCACCAATCACTGCATGCCTCTCTGATGCAGAATTCTGCGTCATGCTGCCCCATATGGACATGGAGGTATAACAAAACAAAACATCTGCATTACAAATCTATGTACATATGGTGCAGTAAAATGCACCACAGGAGCGTCAGGGAAAGTGACGCTTGGGTGGTACCAGGGCCTCCATTATTTGGCCCTTTGTCTCACGTACATATTTTTAATGTTTGGCAGTTGTTCTGACCTACCACTAACTTGACTTGCTTACTCAGCTTAGCAAGTTGAATGTGAAACTGTTGTGTATGCACAGAAATGTCCAAAAATCACTAAGCTATGTATTGCAGGTGGGCCTCCATCAGTGGAGAAGTGTCCCGATTTAAAGACCCCGATGCAGCCCGTAAATGTCACCTTGTGCGTCACATGTGTCATTCCAGGATTTTGTGTGAGCGGTTATGATGTGTGCAATGCAATGATGAAATGTTTTGTGTGACCAATGAGATGATGTCATCTGAGCTAGGATATGGACATCATGTCTTGTGCTATGTTGAGGATGGAGAATGAGTTGATTGTTGCACAAGAGCTAACGTGTGCTGCTATGGAACTATGGGTGTTAGGGAAAGGAAAGTGTTAGACCTGACAGCCTTAGGGTGGTCACCCCTAACTTTTTGTCTGCCTCCCTCCACTTTTCAGATACTTTTAATGCTGGTTTTTAGACTCTGCACACTTTACCACTGCTAACCAGTGCTAAAGTGCATATGCTCTCTCCCTTTAAACATGGTAACATTGGACCACACCCAATTGGGCTATTTAATTTACTTATAAGTCCCTAGTAGAGTGCACTATATGTTACCAGGGCCTGTAGATTAAAAGTAACTAGTGGGCCTGCAGCACCGATTGAGCCACCCACTTCAGTAGCCCCTTAACCTTGTCTCAGGCCTGCCATTGCAAGGCATGTGTGTGCAGTGTCACTAATAATTCAACTTGGCATTTAAAAGTACTTGCCAAGCCTGAAACTCCCCTTTTTCTACATATAAGACACCCCTAAGGTGTGCCCTAGGTACCCCTTAGGGTAGGGTGCTCTGTAGGTAAAATGCAGGACATGTACCTGTGTAGTTTACCTGTCCTGGTATTGTAAAACTCATAAATTCACTTTTACACTACTGTGAGGACTACTCCATTCATAAGGTAACATTGGGGCTGCCCTCATACATTGTTTGACTGGCAGCTGCTGATCTGAAAGTAGTAGGAAGGTCATATTTAGTATAGCCTGAATGGTAATCCAAAATCCTTCTGACTGGTGAAGTTGGGTTTAATATTACTATTTAGAAATGCCACTTTTAGAAAGTGAGCATTTTTCTGCACTTAAATCTTTCTGTGCCTTACAATCCACGTCTGGCTGGGTTAAGTTGACAACTCCTTGAGCATTCATTCAGACTCACCCCAAACACAGGATACTCAGCCTCACTTGCATACATCTGCATTTTGAATGGGTCTTCCTGGGCTGGGAGGGTGGAGGGCCTGCTCTCACACAAAGGACTGCCACACCCCCTAATGGGATCCTGGCAGACAGGATTGAACTGAAAGGGGACCTGGTGCACTTCTGATCCACTCTTTGAAGTCTCCCCCACTTCAAAGGCACATTTGGGTATAAAAACAGGGCCTCTGCCCTACCACATCAGACACTTCCTGGAGAAGATAACTGAACCAGAACCTGCACCTGACAAGAAGAACTGCCTGGCTGCCTAAAGGACTCACCTGACTGCTCTCTGAAGAGGACTGCTGCCTTGCTGTTGCTCTGCTGTCTTGCTGCTCTCTTGCTTTGCTGCAGAAGTGCTCTCCAAGGTCTTGGATAGAGCTTGCCTCCTGTTCCCTGAAGTCTCTGGACCAAAAAGACTTCACTCCTGCAGCTAAAATCCCCATGTGGTGAAAATTTGATGCACCGCCTGCCAAGAACGACACACATATTTTTAAGACAAAAGCACATAGGAAGCAAGTCATAGGAATTGGGCGCTCACAGTGAGTCCATAAATCATAATGACAATCCAAATCTGTCACGGTGCTCCTGGCAAGAGGATCTTCCTTAATCCTCCAATGTTTCAAGGGAAACTAACAATGAACTAAAAGGTTGTCAGGGCACTCATGATCGTACAATTGAAGGTACGTAATTGTTCAAATCTTCAGTGTGGAATAACACCATAGAGAGTTCAAATGTTCTTTAATTATAGACATATAGAGTCCACCTTGATACAAGAAAATCGTCCTTAAATTTCGATAATATATACAGCAAACACAGCCAACACGTGTTTCGTCTTATGAGAATGTATTCCCACAGACTTCATCAGGGCTGGAAAAAATATATGAGAAGAAAAACCATTGTTGTAAAACATATTTAGACATTCAGAGCAGATCTTAAACTAACTTCTCGTGATATTTGTGAGAAACAAACCATGCCATCTGTAAGTTAGAGTTCCAGATAATATAATAGAAAATGTTCTATTACTAACTCATGCCCATTGGCAGGTTATACCAAAATGTGGGATCATCGTTTGTTTTCAATAGTGAGAAAGTAGAATTTGAAACACAAAGTAAAGTTTCCATGCGTAGAAAACTATCCTAACATAAGTGTGAAATTGTCCCACATAAAAGAATAGAACAATCAACAGATAGGGAGAAATCGCCCCTAAGTTTAAGAGTCAACGAAACTCACCAAAAATCAAATACAATGTGAAAATAGGGAGATACCTCCCACTATGCACCCCAATTAAGTGGAACAAACAGAGTACAAAAAAATTATTTTTATAGCAAATTTAAAACCAAAACAGCATACCTTATAATCAAGTATGTATTATTTGAAATCTACTCATTTCCAAGCATTATCTAGTCGAATCTGTAGATATAACCAAAAAGTATATTCAGTAGTGGTCCAGGTGTATTTGCAAAGCCAGACAATGACACTATTTTAAAACTGACTAACATAGTCACAGAGTAAGTATAGCCCCCCAGGTGAGACTGACCTTCATTACGTGTATAGAGTCCTACATTAAGTCATCTCATACAGGAATCTGCTTGTATTCCCTATCTGCGAGATTACGGGGAAAAAAAGGTAATTAACTTAACTGAGTATACGTAAGCAATCTTAACAAATGACCATAATGTCCTAATTTAATCTCCGTAAATTTCAGCCCAACTGCAACACTCACCTATCAACAATATCGTCTAGGAATCAAAAGGAGAACTCCGTGGTGCGAATATAACCACGGCGTTCCCAGTATCTGAAAATCTCATCGTTCGAAGAACGTACGGAGCGGATGCAGTTTAAACAAGTCTTCCCGTCTGAAATGCGGAAATAAAAGACGGACTACGCGTCAATTGACGGGCGCCATCTTGGAAGTCCCTTATAAAGTATTCTCATGAAAAATCAAAACCGATCCAAAGCAGTATTGGAAACATTACTATAAGTATCATCAAGTAAGTCCAATCATAAACCAAAGTGACAATGTTCAACTAGGTCCAAACCTAAGTATCAAAGCGAGTTACTGACCACCAGGAGCGAAGAGAAAGCACCTAGAATGCGTACATTCCCCTTAGACCAAATTACATTAAATATGCCAATAAGTCACAAAACCATAATTAAATGCAAAGTCCACTATGTGTAAGAAAAAGTAGGAAATTAACAAGAGCTACTGAGTCAGTAAGAAATGTGAGTAATACATCCAGTAACAGATCAATATTCAAATTACATTCAAGATTTGTACATAATTAAGTTCAGTGAAAGTTAAATGGTTCGCCCAAATCCCAAAATAGCCAACACATTAATATACTTAAGTCAATAACATATATGGAAGGCAATTAGAATTGCACTATTGAATAGTGCTATGTCCTTGTGCATAGTAAGTTAATACAGGTTAAAGACAATTAGTACAAACGGTCTAGTGTACATATGTCAGGACAAATAGATATTCTATTACTCTCCCAAAAAGTATTCCATTTCGAAATTAGTGTTAAGTCCATCCTCTACCGCTCTGAGTTTAAGGATCCAGTAACATTCTCTTTTTCTGAGGGCTAACTCCCTGTTACCCCCTCTCGGATCTCTGATGATGTGATCAAAACCAAAAAATTCGAAACCACAGATGTTATTTTGTTTAGGGCAGTGTAACATATGGTTTACTATGGGGTATCTATCATCTTCCTGTCTTAAGGCTCTGAAATGTTCGCTTGCCCTAATTCTGAGTGGTCTAATAGTGCTCCCTATATAGTATAGGCCACATCTGCAAATAATCATATATATAACAAACTTGCTTTCGCATGTAATGTTCAAATTAATATTGTACTGTACACCTGACGAGCTCTTGAATGAGGAGATGCCAGACCTGGTCCATCTACACATTCCACAATGTCCACACTTAAAGAAACCTTTTCCTCGGTTAGTCAGCCAGTTATCCTGGTTAGGTTTACTGCGAAAATTTGGACATAGAAAGTTCTTAAGCGTTTTACCTCTTCTGTAGGTGAAAACCGGGGTATCTGGAATCACCTTTCCAAGCGTAGGATCTGATGTCAAAATATGCCAATGTCTGTACATACATTTATGAAGCAAAGTGGCGGTTTTTGTGTAATTGACACTACAGCGAATCATTGTGTCGCCAGGTCGGGATTTTTTAGACAATGTGTCTGACCTTTTAAGATGTAAAGCCCTAGTACGGGCTTTATCTATCACTCGAGTGGAATATCCCCGAGCTTTAAATCTCTTGCTCATGTCATCTATGCATACACCAAAATCTTCCTCAAGACTACAATTACGTCTTGCCCTCACCATCTCACCATATGGTATTGAATTGATTTGATGAACCGGATGTGCACTCTTAGCATGTAAAATAGAGTTACAGGAGGTACTTTTTCTATATAATCGACTCTCTATTTTATTGTTGTAAATGAAAAGTTCTACGTCAAGGAAGGGAATGTTAGTAGTACTCTGTTCTGAAGTGAAATGGATATTGTACTCATTATTGTTAAGATAGTCAATAAAGTTGTTGAGTTCTTGTAAATCGCCTGTCCAGATCATCAAGCAGTCATCGATGTATCTACCCCAATAGAGTATATCAGCGATCCACTTGCTGCCATCCTTGCTCCATATCTTATTTTGTTCAAATAGTCCCATAAAGAGATTAGCATAAGCTGGTGAAAATTTGGATCCCATAGCTACGCCTTGTTTTTGTCGATACCAATCATTCTTAAACAGAAAGACATTGTTATGTAAAATCAAATCCACCATGTCAATTAACATTTGAGTATGTCCGTAAAGGCTTGCCGATCTTTTGTAAAGGAAGTGCCGTAATGCTTCCATTCCTTGTTCGTGGTTTATGCTAGTGTACAGAGAGGTAACATCTAGTGTAACTAGGATCATCCCTGGTTCCCAAGCAATGTCCGTTAATATGCTGAGAATGTGTTTGGTATCTTTAATGTGAGATGGTAAGTTACCCACCATAGGTTGTAAAAAGATGTCAACATACTCCGACAGTTTCTCAGTGGGACCACCAATGCCTGAAACAATAGGCCTACCAGGAGGGGAAGTAGGATTTTTGTGTATTTTAGGAAGTATATATATACATGGATTTCTCGGTCTGTGCACATGTAGATATATATATTCCTCCTCTTTTAGAAGTAAGCGATCCAAACAATTGTGTAAGAATCTATTGATTTTATTTGCAAGTATAGGGATGGGATCTGTCAAAATCTTTTCATAACAGGTAACATCTTCAAGTTGCCTATGTATCTCTTGATCATAGTCTGAAGTGTTCATAATCACAATGTTCCCCCCTTTATCTGCCTCTCTGATAGTAATCTCACTATTGGTACATAAAAGTCTCAAATTGGTCTTTTCTGCTTGGGTAAGGTTCTGATGCCAAACATGTTGTCGATTCTCATTTTTTAACTCCAATTTATTTAAATCTCGCCAGACAACCTTAAAAAAAGTATCTATACAGTTATCTTTCATTAAGGTAGGTGTCCAAGATGATTTTCTCCTCAGGCCACTTTGTAGTGAGTCAGTTGGGATGTCAAGATCAGATAAGATACGAGTTACAGTGGTAGGATCCTGTTCACAGTCCGTGATTGACAGAAGAGTAGCCGTATTATGAATGTCCATAATGGACAGCTGTTGATCCTCGTTATGGCTGTCAACTAGGGTACTAATGTCCCTATTATCCAGGTGATTAGCAAAGTACTTTTTTAACTTCAAACGTCTAATAAATTTGAAAAAATCGATCTTAGTTTTCTGAAAGTCTCCAAAGTCTCCTGGACAGAATCCTAATCCCTTACTAAGAAGAGTAAAATCATGATTAGTGAGTTCCAAGCTGGATAGATTAATGACATTGATAGAGTCACTATCAGAATTATCTATTTTCTCCTGTTCCATGATCTTGTTTTCATTCCTTTCCTTGTGTCTGTGTGTTCTTCCTCTACCCCCCCGCCTGGTTTGTCTGGGTCTGCCCTGCGTCGACTTCCTTCCCATTGTCCCTGTTTTATCCTCTGAACTTCTGCTAAAAAAGAAGAAGTGCCCTGTTGTACTACCTTATCTTGTCTGGAAAGATTGGAACAAGTACTTATATCTCTGTTGTTAGTAGAAACACTATTTAGTGAGGATGAGGAACCTGCATCATAGTTTTGTGGGGGTGCATTACTTATAACTAGATGATCGTATTTACGGGAGAAAGTGAAAATCTTACCCGTTAAATAGTCCAACTCATCACGTCTAAGTTTGCGTGCTTTTCTCTGTGTGATCTCACTTTGATGTTGTCCAATAATATCATTCAGAATTCTAAAGTTCTTGGCAGTTGGTTCTCCCATATTCATATTTTTAATATCTGTTTCTAATTCCAAGATCTCTGCTTGTAGTTTAGTCACTTTCCTCTCTGAATTTTCTACCAGAATATTCATAAGTCTGAGTGAACTTGACACCAATTCTTGTTCCCAATTGTCTAATAAGTCTGGGTCGAGATCATCAAAAGTGGGAAAAATATGTGATCTTAACCCTCTAGGTATCCTGTTAAGCTTTACATATAGTTTTAAGGTGGCCACATCCCACCATTTGGATACCTCCTGTTTCTTCAATTTTTCTAATTTGAAAAACTTGTCTCGGAGCCCCATTTTGGTGTGTTGGGTACTGCCTGAGTGTGACTTTGGCATAGTACCTGTCTGCTCTAAACTACCAAAAATATCCGCTGCTAATTTCTCACGATCCATATTCACGATATAAAGTACAGGCATATAATATATTACAAACCAAAATGCAAATGGGCTGGAGCAGCACCCCTATGTCAACAACAACAATTTAAGACAAAAGCACATAGGAAGCAAGTCATAGGAATTGGGCGCTCACAGTGAGTCCATAAATCATAATGACAATCCAAATCTGTCACGGTGCTCCTGGCAAGAGGATCTTCCTTAATCCTCCAATGTTTCAAGGGAAACTAACAATGAACTAAAAGGTTGTCAGGGCACTCATGATCGTACAATTGAAGGTACGTAATTGTTCAAATCTTCAGTGTGGAATAACACCATAGAGAGTTCAAATGTTCTTTAATTATAGACATATAGAGTCCACCTTGATACAAGAAAATCGTCCTTAAATTTCGATAATATATACAGCAAACACAGCCAACACGTGTTTCGTCTTATGAGAATGTATTCCCACAGACTTCATCAGGGCTGGAAAAAATATATGAGAAGAAAAACCATTGTTGTAAAACATATTTAGACATTCAGAGCAGATCTTAAACTAACTTCTCGTGATATTTGTGAGAAACAAACCATGCCATCTGTAAGTTAGAGTGCCAGATAATATAATAGAAAATGTTCTATTACTAACTCATGCCCATTGGCAGGTTATACCAAAATGTGGGATCATCGTTTGTTTTCAATAGTGAGAAAGTAGAATTTGAAAGACAAAGTAAAGTTTCCATGCGTAGAAAACTATCCTAACATAAGTGTGAAATTGTCCCACATAAAAGAATAGAATAATCAACAGATAGGGAGAAATCGCCCCTAAGTTTAAGAGTCAACGAAACTCACCAAAAATCAAATACAATGTGAAAATAGGGAGATACCTCCCACTATGCACCCCAATTAAGTGGAACAAACAGAGTACAAAAAATGTATTTTTATAGCAAATTTAAAACCAAAACAGCATACCTTATAATCAAGTATGTATTATTTGAAATCTACTCATTTCCAAGCATTATCTAGTCGAATCTGTAGATATAACCATAAAGTATATTCAGTAGTGGTCCAGGTGTATTTGCAAAGCCAGACAATGACACTATTTTAAAACTGACTAACATAGTCACAGAGTAAGTATAGCCCCCCAGGTGAGACTGACCTTCATTACGTGTATAGAGTCCTACATTAAGTCATCTCATACAGGAATCTGCTTGTATTCCCTATCTGCGAGATTACGGGGAAAAAAAGGTAATTAACTTAACTGAGTATACGTAAGCAATCTTAACAAATGACCATAATGTCCTAATTTAATCTCCGTAAATTTCAGCCCAACTGCAACACTCACCTATCAACAATATCGTCTAGGAATCAAAAGGAGAACTCCGTGGTGCGAATATAACCACGGCGTTCCCAGTATCTGAAAATCTCATCGTTCGAAGAACGTACGGAGCGGATGCAGTTTAAACAAGTCTTCCCGTCTGAAATGCGGAAATAAAAGACGGACTACGCGTCAATTAACGGGCGCCATCTTGGAAGTCCCTTATAAAGTATTCTCATGAAAAATCGAAACCGATCCAAAGCAGTATTGGAACATTACTATAAGTATCATCAAGTAAGTCCAATCATCAACCAAAGTGACAATGTTTCGCAGTAAACCTAACCAGGATAACTGGCTGACTAACTGAGGAAAAGGTTTCTTTAAGTGTGGACATTGTGGAATGTGTAGATGGACCAGGTCTGGCATCTCCTCATTCAAGAGCTCGTCAGGTGTACAGTACAATATTAATTTGAACATTACATGCGAAAGCAAGTTTGTTATATATATGATTATTTGCAGATGTGGCCTATACTATATAGGGAGCACTATTAGACCACTCAGAATTAGGGCAAGCGAACATTTCAGAGCCTTAAGACAGGAAGATGATAGATACCCCATAGTGAACCATATGTTACACTGCCCTAAACAAAATAACATCTGTGGTTTCGAATTTTTTGGTTTTGATCACATCATCAGAGATCCGAGAGGGGGTAACAGAGAGTTAGCCCTCAGAAAAAGAGAATGTTACTGGATCCTTAAACTCAGAGCGGTAGAGGATGGACTTAACACTAATTTCGAAATGGAATACTTTTTGGGAGAGTAATAGAATATCTATTTGTCCTGACATATGTACACTAGACCGTTTGTACTAATTGTCTTTAACCTGTATTAACTTACTATGCACAACGACATAGCACTATTCAATAGTGCAATTCTAATTGCCTTCCATATATGTTATTGACTTAAGTATATTAATGTGTTGGCTATTTTGGGATTTGGGCGAACCATTTAACTTGCACTGAACTTAATTATGTACAAATCTTGAATGTAATTTGAATATTGATCTGTTACTGGATGTATTACTCACATTTCTTACTGACTCAGTAGCTCTTGTTAATTTCCTACTTTTTCTTACACATAGTGGACTTTGCATTTAATTATGGTTTTGTGACTTATTGGCATATTTAATGTAATTTGGTCTAAGGGGAATGTACGCATTCTAGGTGCTTTCTCTTCGCTCCTGGTGGTCAGTAACTCGCTTTGATACTTAGGTTTGGACCTAGTTGAACATTGTCACTTTGGTTTATGATTGGACTTACTTGATGATACTTATAGTAATGTTTCCAATACTGCTTTGGATCGGTTTTGATTTTTCATGAGAATACTTTATAAGGGACTTCCAAGATGGCGCCCGTTAATTGACGCGTAGTCCGTCTTTTATTTCCGCATTTCAGACGGGAAGACTTGTTTAAACTGCATCCGCTCCGTACGTTCTTCGAACGATGAGATTTTCAGATACTGGGAACGCCATGGTTATATTCGCACCACGGAGTTCTCCTTTTGATTCCTAGACGATATTGTTGATAGGTGAGTGTTGCAGTTGGGCTGAAATTTACGGAGATTAAATTAGGACATTATGGTCATTTGTTAAGATTGCTTACATATACTCAGTTAAGTTAATTACCTTTTTTTCCCCGTAATCTCGCAGATAGGGAATACAAGCAGATTCCTGTATGAGATGACTTAATGTAGGACTCTATACACGTAATGAAGGTCAGTCTCACCTGGGGGGCTATACTTACTCTGTGACTATGTTAGTCAGTTTTAAAATAGTGTCATTGTCTGGCTTTGCAAATACACCTGGACCACTACTGAATATACTTTATGGTTATATCTACAGATTCGACTAGATAATGCTTGGAAATGAGTAGATTTCAAATAATACATACTTGATTATAAGGTATGCTGTTTTGGTTTTAAATTTGCTATAAAAATACATTTTTTGTACTCTGTTTGTTCCACTTAATTGGGGTGCATAGTGGGAGGTATCTCCCTATTTTCACATTGTATTTGATTTTTGGTGAGTTTCGTTGACTCTTAAACTTAGGGGCGATTTCTCCCTATCTGTTGATTGTTCTATTCTTTTATGTGGGACAATTTCACACTTATGTTAGGATAGTTTTCTACGCATGGAAACTTTACTTTGTGTTTCAAATTCTACTTTCTCACTATTGAAAACAAACGATGATCCCACATTTTGGTATAACCTGCCAATGGGCATGAGTTAGTAATAGAACATTTTCTATTATATTATCTGGCACTCTATATTACAGATTGCATGGTTTGTTTCTCACAAATATCACGAGAAGTTAGTTTAAGATCTGCTCTGAATGTCTAAATATGTTTTACAACAATGGTTTTTCTTCTCATATATTTTTTCCAGCCCTGATGAAGTCTGTGGGAATACATTCTCATAAGACGAAACACGTGTTGGCTGTGTTTGCTGTATATATTATCGAAATTTAAGGACGATTTTCTTGTATCAAGGTGGACTCTATATGTCTATAATTAAAGAACATTTGAACTCTCTATGGTGTTATTCCACACTGAAGATTTGAACAATTACGTACCTTCAATTGTACGATCATGAGTGCCCTGACAACCTTTTAGTTCAAGAACGACACACAGCCTGCTCGCAGTGAAAATTTCACCGCACGCCGAGTCCGGAACGACGCAGCCCAACTTCGCGACAGAAGATCGACGCAGCGTCAGCGACTGGAACTTCGACGCATGGCCCTACTGGATCGACGCAAGCTGACTCAGAACGACAACGCCCGACTTCCTGAGAGGAATCGATGCAGCGCCTGCCTTGCAGAAAAAAATCCACGCATCGCCTACTGGAATCGACGCAGCCCCTGTGACTTCACACTGCAAGCGCAGGATTCCACGCATCGTACTCGGGGTGTCTGAAAACCCAGCAACCCGAAGAGGATCCAGGTCCGCGGGCCGGAAATCGCCGCAACGTCTTCCCCGCATGGAAAATAACGACGCAAGTCGTGTGCAAAGGGGCGAAACCGATGCACACTCACCGTTTCCCACACATTTCCTCCTCTGCGGTCCCTTGCGAGGATTATTCAACGCAAACCAGGTACTTTGCCCTGCAAGAGACACATTGTTTCTAGGAGAACTTAAGACACTTTTTATTGCTTTTCAGTAATATTTTAATTCTAAAGACACTTGACATCACTTTGAGTGATATCCCTACATTTGCTTATTTCATCTTTGATTGTTTTGACCTGCATTTATCCAGATAAATATTATACATTTTTCTAAACACTGTGTGGTGTATTTTTGTGGTGCTATATTGTGGTATTATATGATTTATTGCAAAAATACTTTACACATTGCCTTCCAAGTTAATCCTGACTGCTCAGTGCCAAGCGACCAGAGGGTGGGCCTGGGATAGTTTAGATTGTGTGTGACTTACCCTGACTAGAGTGAGGGTCCTTGCTTGGACAGGGGGTAACCTGACTACCAACCAAAGACCCAATTTCTAACAGAAAGCATGCCCACATATACATTGATGTCAATCAAGATATGTGTCTGAGGTGTTGTTTATCTGATTAGCATGCCTGTTGCCAACTTATTTGTCACAGCACTTTTTGCAGCACTCTGTACCACACTTAGGCTTCAGTTACTTAGGAAACTATACAGATGATGTACCTATGTTGAGGTCTCTAGGGGGCTTATGTAGGAGACACTTGCATCACCGGTGCCTCATTACTCTTCAGATTTTAAGTGAGGCAGCAGTCGTGCAAGGAGCCTTATTGTGCTGGAAAACAGTCAGTTGAGTACACAATGAGAATACAACTCTGCTCCAGATTGATGTGTGACATGTCTACGAATTGTAGCAAGCTAGATGTGTGCAGAATTACCGACATAGTCTACCCACCATGATATATGTGAGTGATCTTGGTCACTTAACGTGAGCATAGAATGTGAATGCTGAGTGTGTACCTGGTACTCAGGAGATGTCTGACATGCATGTGCACATGTAGTTCAATAAATAGGAATACTGTAGCTCCACCCAGTGCAGTGCCAATCTTCCTGTGCCCCATAGGGCACCCATACAGCCACCATGTGTACACTATTACACAATTTGCACACCATAGCCGAGGGTAGGGGGCAATAGGTACACAATCTATAGACTACATAGATGTACTGTTCAGGCTTTGGCCAAACTATATGGGCACTAAGCCTGAACTGTACATGAGCGCTCATTGTGAGCAATGGTGTGCTCCCATGTAGCGCATGCTCTGAGCATGTGTTAACCCAAGAACACATGAATGATGCTTTGCCAAACCTTAGAATTGCTAGTGGGAAGTTTCCTGTCCCCCTATCAGATGCCCCCCACCTTGCATCCAAGACACCTTGCCAAGGCTTGATTTAGCGCAAGGTGGGGTTTGGGACTTGTTGGGCCACTTGATCCTCACTAGTATGATGATACAAATGTTGCACAAGGACACAATAGTCCACTTACTGCTGGGCCCTGATGGTCAACAATGAAAAGCCGGTATCCCAGTGACATGTGCATGATATCGCAGATGGCTGGTAGGAATTTAGTATAGATTTTGAGTTTGTCAGTGTTTGGAATGTGTGGTGGACAGCATGTGTCATTGAAGGAGGCTGTGTTCATAGCATGTCTGTTCTACTTGCGCCCAATGCTGTATTTGATGCCTTGTTCTACTCATGTTTTAGCTGCCAAATTGACCGCAGTACAGAAACATGCATTTGTGAAGAGGGCCGAGAGGTACAGACACATCATGGAGGTACAGGCCAAGGATGGCCCAGAAATATCGGAGAGAGAAATACACTAGGGCTTGGCTTGCCTTTTCTCATGGGAGACCTCCGCTACAGCCCACAACTGTGCAGGCCACATAGGGGGAAAAATCTGGGGTCATGGGAGCCTCTGCTGGCCCTACCCTCTCCACATCTACTGCATTTATCCACAGTCAGGCACCCCAACAGCCAACTGCTCCAGCCTCAACCTCAACCTTTGATATGCCATGAGATAATACATGGCATAAAACATGCAGCCATGATGGCAAGATTGGACAAATTAGTAAAAGACAATGCCAGGAACTACAAATTGCTTAAGTACTGCAAAAAGAAACTTGAAATGATGTCAACTATATTTGTGGCACAGCCTCCCAGGTCCTCCCCTTATCCCTTTAACTAATGGTAACTTGTTTCGTGGGTTTTAGGTGGATAGTGTTAGGTTAGTTAAATAGTTTAGGTTGGGTGTAGGATAGTGTAAGTATAGTTGGGAGGGTGGCTTTTAGTACATTTCTTATTTTAGGGGTTGGGTGGGGGGTTATGTTGGGGTTTATATGTTTATTAAATAAAATAGAAAAACATACAAAAAAAATACATTTGTTTAGGATATAGATTAAGTTAGTACATGTGTAGCCTTAGTTTATGTTGCCCTACTCGTATATTATGCATCTGAAGGGTGGTGGGAGGACAATGTTTAGAGTGTGGCGTTACATGTTTAAGATAAGTTTAGAATAGGATTGATAGTTTTAGGGGAAAGTTAGGATAAGTTAGTTTAGGGTAGTTTAGTGTAGGGTAGTGTCTAGGTTAGGTTTTGATATGATGTTCTTAATATGTTTTAATAAATCCTGTTAGTGTTAGACAATTATCTCTACATGTTGATAGACTGTCTGGGTGTTCTCATGTGTGCACTGGCCAAGTAGGAGGAATTACTTAGGGTATGCTTTATGGGTTTTTTCTATGGATGACCTTGTCCATCCCCTATGACAAAGGAGCTGTCAGATTGGCTGCAAAATGACATCAGCTCCTCAAAACATTTGTCATCCACACTTCCAGCCATTCATGTTGTATAAGTATATGGATTTTGTAATAGGTGAGTATGGAACTTCAACTTTCATTGTTGATGTCTGTCCGAATTATTGGTGGAAAGTGTGCCACATATAACATCAGCGATTTTAGGGTCTTTATCCTGGCACACTGACACCTGCCCATACAGATGAAATTTGCCATATTAGTTGTACCGGTGCTCCAATTTGGGAAACTTTCCAAACACTTGGATCCGACCCATACATGCCATAAGTCAACTTACATGGATATATGTTCAATACATGCATTTCAGGCTCTGTAAGTTGAGTATAGCCCACCACACCATCTGTCACCATTTTCATGTTAGATTCCTAGTGTGTGGCTTTGTGTCTGACAGTAAGACACATGTGTAATTAGGCCATGTTCTCATTGACATAGCTTCACACAATGCATACATTTAGCTGAGTTGATGGATCACAGTAAATGCTGACATGATACACATGAGCAAGGAGATCTATTTACAGGTGAAAGTGTATTTTCCAATGCAATATAATGTCCAGTTTACAGACTCCATGAGAGATCCTGGGCCATTTGTTGTACATTCAGACTTCAAGGGTGAGGGACATGTCATGAGACATGGGTAGGAGAAGTGTGCATTATTGAGGAGGTGTCCATATTGGCAATAGGTCAGAATTGAGACAATGACAGTACATAGCAGACAGGTCAATAGTGGTTGAGTAAAGAGGGCACATTGCCAGCTGTCACACCACTAGCATGATATTAAACACAAAACTAAGGAGATACTGTCCCTATGGCACAGACTGGTGCTACTGGGTGGTTTTCCATGTGAATGTTCGTTCCTTCCACATCTTCATCCTCTGATGTGTGTGTTGCCTCCTGTGCCATAGGTGGTACTGTTGTTGAGGAAGCCGCACACACATCAGGGGATAGATATGTGGAATCAAAGGTCCCAGCTGCTGCCATTTGTGGGAACACATAAGGGATCACTGCAGCAAGGAGGAACTGCTGATTTCTCAACACTGCAGCAACATCACTGTGGTAGGCAGCCATGTTTTCCCTGAGGGAGGCAACTTCCCACTGTATGGACTCCAGTGTATTTTGTATAGCCCACCAGCCTGTTGTCTATCATGCTGCTGCAACTTTGGGAGGGCAATCGTTGAAGCCTCTGTCTTATGACAGCAGCTAAGTTGGCCAGGGACTGCTGGAGTCCACATAGCGGGGAGTGGGTCCCTTTGATGGCAGCTGAGTTGTCCTTATTTGGACTGAGACACCTCTGCATTCCCTCTAGGCTGCCTGCCATGGTCTCCATCCCCACCCACACCTGCATGTCTAGCTCCCACTGGACGTCTACCACTGTCCTCTGAAAGGTGATGTCTGGGTCCTTGGAGTCCAGGACTGTGTCAGGATTGGCTGATGCTGTGTGTTGGTAGCAGGGGGTTCATGTGGAGACACTGCAATACTGTATGTCCTCCTTGAGACTAGAGGTGGTATGTGGAGGGAACCTAGGCCATCCTGGAGAGTTTCTTCATTGATGGCCGGCAGCTGGTCATCCCTGTCATCTGTAAAATCCAGAACGCGCAGGTCAGCAGGAGGTAAGGCATCATCCTCTGCAATGAGATAGTGAAATGCCAATCTTTGACTTGGTGGCTTTTGACATGGCACATCATTTACTTGCCACTGGAGGCTCAGTGACATGTTACAGACCCCAGCTTGTAGTTGTAAATTAATTATTGCATTCACACATGGGGCAGCCTCTCAAGGAATTTGTGCTTTGATCAAACACCACCAACTTTCTTGCAGGCTCCTTGCCCCTGCCACTGACACCATGATGGCACGTCTTTTACCTTCCTGTTCACCATAGTGGACATTCACAGTAGTGTAATGTGTGTTGTCAATCTTTTGGTGCTATAATGCATTGGCACAATGAATGATGGCACTAGTGCAGCAAAGCACAGGAAGGTCCATTGTTTACTATTCTTGTGTTACATTGTCATCTGCCTTTAGCAGGCCCCACACATGTGCTAATTGGATGGGGCACAGGTCAATAGTGGTTGAGTGAAGAGGGCACATTGCCAGCTGTCACACCACTAGCATGATATTAAACACAAAACTAAGGAGATACTGTCCCTATGGCACAGACTGGTGCTACTGTGTGGTTTTCCATGTGAATGTTGTTCCTTCCACATCTTCATCCTCTGATGTGTGTGTTGCCTCCTGTGCCATAGGTGGTACTGTTGTTGAGGAGGCCACACACACATCAGGGGATAGATATGTGGAATCAAAGGTCCCAGAAGCCGCCATTTGTGGGAACACATAAGGGATCACTGCAGCAAGGAGGAACTGCTGATTTCTCAACACTGCAGCAACATCACGGTGGTAGGCAGCCATGTTTTCCCTGAGGGAGGCAACTTCCCACTGTATGGACTCCAGTGTATTTTGTATAGCCCACCAGCCTGTTGTCTATCATGCTGCTGCAACTTTGGGAGGGCAATCGTTGAAGCCTCTGTCTTATGACAGCAGCTAAGTTGGCCAGGGACTGCTGGAGTCCACATAGCGGGGAGTGGGCCCCTTTGATGGCAGCTGAGTTGTCCTTATTTGGACTGAGACACCTCTGCACTCCCTCTAGGCTGCCTGCCATGGTCTCCATCCCCACCCACACTTGCATGTCTAGCTCCCACTGGACGTCTACCACTGTCCTCTGAAAGGTGATGTCTGGGTCCTTGGAGTCCAGGACTGTGTCAGGATTGGCTGATGCTGTGTGTTGGTAGCAGGGGGTTCAAGTGGAGATACTGTACTATGAATTGGTGAGATCCTACTTAGACAGTGTCATGAGTCATGTTCAACACATTGTTTATTGTGAAGTATAGGCATTTAGAGTGAGTTCGAAAATAACAGTTTCTTCTTTAACACATATTAATTCAGCCAATGTTCATCGGAGTATCAGCCAACACGTGTTTCGCCTCTTATTGCAAATACGCCAGGGCTTTCTCAAGGTAAATCGTATAAGGTAGGAAAATCCTCTGATGCAAGTATCACAATTGTTGATGATAATCGGACTAAGAATGGGAACAATCCTTGCATCAAGTCCCGCTGTAAATCTGCCTGCCACGGTCTCCATCCCCACCCACACCTGCATGTCTAGCTCCCACTGGACGTCTACCACTGTCCTCTGAAAGGTGATGTCTGGGTCCTTGGAGTCCAGGACTGTGTCAGGATTGGCTGATGCTGTGTGTTGGTAGCAGGGGGTTCATGTGGAGACACCGCAACACTGTATGTCCTCCTTGAGACTAGAGGTGGTATGTGGAGGGAACCTGGGCCATCCTGGAGAGTTTCTTCATTGATGGCCGGCAGCTGGTCATCCCTGTCATCTGTAAAATCCAGAACGCGCAGGTCAGCAGGAGGTAAGGCATCATCCTCTGCAATGAGATAGTGAAATGCCAATCTTTGACTTGGTGGCTTTTGACATGGCACATCATTTACTTGCCACTGGAGGCTCAGTGACATGTTACAGACCCCAGCTTGTAGTTGTAAATTAATTATTGCATTCACACATGGGGCAGCCTCTCAAGGAATTTTTGCTTTGATCAAACACCACCAACTTTCTTGCAGGCTCCTTGCCCCTGCCACTGACACCATGATGGCACGTCTTTTACCTTCCTGTTCACCATAGTGGACATTCACACAGTAGTGTAATGTGTGTTGTCACTATTTTGGTGCTATAATGCATTGGCACAATGAATGATGGCACTAGTGCAGCAAAGCACAGGAAGGTCCATTGTTTACTATTCTTGTGTTACATTGTCATCTGCTTTTAGCAGGCCCCACACATGTGCCAATTGGATGGGGCAGTCCAACCAGTAGGGATTGTCTGTCCCATTAGTTTGTCCCTACTTACATTTGGGACATTTCCTTGCATACAGCATATCTGCCACATGCATATGTTGGATTAAGGATGTAGAAGGTAGATCAATGCATGCATTTTGAGAGTTTGTTGATGTGGCACAAGGGGAATGTGCAGCTTGGTTCAACACGGGCACTTATTTGTATGATGGTACAGTTGAATATGGGCTAGTGACGTTGTGCCGGTAGTGCAACTTTGATGCCACCTGTGTCAGTTCTTACCCATGTAGATGTCCTTTTATGCAGAACACCAACCATTTACACAACACAAACAACCTTGTTACATGGCGAGATTGAGGCTACTTGGACAGCAGCAGAAATGATGGTTATAGACATGCTCCAAGTGTTGTATGAGTTCACTTTTGTGCCCATTCCCAAATGGTGCATGGAGGTGTGTGGAGTTGTTGTTGGTCCACCCTGTGCGGTTTGGGTTCCACAGGTTTCACACTTAGGCCCTCATTAAGACATTGGCGGTAAATCCAACTTACTGCCACGCTAACGGCCACCAGATTACTGCTGCTGCAGCGGATATCCATTCACATTATTATGACACACAAACACCAATCCGTCAGTATTCAGCCGCATACACAAATCCGCCAGCCCAAAGGTCAGTGATAAACTGGCGGTATCAAAACCCACACCATTACGCCAACAGAACAATATCCACCACAATATGACCCACGAATCACTACGGCAGACATTCAACGGAAGTAAACCATTGGCGGTACATACCGCTGCACTCAAAATGGACACACACAACCAAAATAACACCACATTGGACAATTCAAACAACACATACCTGGCACCCATACACACACCACACCCACACACCCACACCACTATAAAACACCCACCCACCATTGCCAGCAGAGAGACACCAAGACCACTAACACAACTAGAGCCGCACACTATTGACACCTATACACCACTCACGCACTCCACATCACACACCCCAACACATTACCCAACACACCAACACACATCACACAACACCCATTGCACCACAAAGACAACCCTGTTTCACAGAGGAGGAGCTAAGGGTCATGGTGGAGGAAATTGTCAGAGTAGAGCCACCGCTATTTGGAGCACAGGTGCAGCAGATATGTATAGCTAGGAAGATGGAGGTATGGCAGAGAATCATGGACATGGTCAACACCTTGGGACAGCACCCAAGAACTAGGGATGACATCTGGAAGAGGTGGAACGACCTACGGGGGAAGGTATATTCCATAGAAGCAAGACACCAGCTCGCTAACCAGAGGACTGGCGGTGGACCCCCACCTCCTGCCCCACAACTCACAGCATAGGAGGAGCAAGTCTTAGCAATACTGCATCCTGAGGGCCTGGCCAGAGTCGGAGGAGGACTGCACTCTGGTAAGTCAACTCTCCACTATTACCACCCCCCACCTGCATGCCATCACATACCCTCACCCCCATCACTCCACTACATCCCACACACCCCACCATCACAACCCACTCATCACAATGCCAAGCCCTCCATGCTGTACCAATGCAGGGACACCCCTCACAGGCCTGCATGGGCACTCATCACTAAAGCATGCACACCATAGAGAATGAACTATCCCACCATACACTAACATACACAAGTAAAAGCTGGCGGGGCAAATCGAACCATAGAGGGGAAGCCACGGATGTACAATATGTCAGACACAGAAACCATAACACATCATTTACATCCCCACAGGTACCCCAGCCAATGTCAGCATAGAGGAGGTGCCTGCACTATCCAGTCCCCCAAATGAAGAGGCCCACAGTGTTGACAGCAACTCTGGTCTTCAGGATCTGGATGACCTACATGGCCCATCAGGTACCACTGGATAGCCGGTTCCCCAGGCCCAGTCACACACCACCACAGAGCCTCCCCCATCAGGATACACCACCACAGCACCCACCCAGCGTAACCATACCTCTGTCCCCAGGACACATCAATCAGCAGTGTGTCCACCTCTACAGGGACCCTAGGGCACACCTCGCCCCCAAGACAATCAGGGACCTGGGGTCAGTGGCAGTGGGCACACAGTTCAGGGGACAGAGTCACAGGCCACCAGAGACACTGGGAGGACTGCTGTGCACCAGGGGGAGGACAGGCCAGGGACCCGACACTCCAGGAGGCACTCGTCGAGATCCTGGGAGCTTATCAACATTCCCAGTACATGATGGGCCAGATCCTGGACAATGTGCAGGAGAACAGGCGGCTGCAGGAGGGACAGTACCAGGGGATCAGGGAGGACTTGCAGGCCATTAACAACACCCTGATCTCTATAGCAGGGGTGCTGGTTGACATGGCCAACATTATGAGGGAGGCAGTCTCACACCAGCGGGCCCCTGCCACTAGCCAGACATCTGAACAGCTTTCCATCTCCGCAGTGCTAGTGGCCAGGAGGCCCCGCCCCAGGACTCACAGGCCACCAGCATACCTCCCCCGCAGAAGGTGAACCACCCCACAAACGTTCCCTGCAATCCAGACAGAAGCCAGAGACACTTGCCAAGACCCCTGCCATGAAATGAGACTCTCTTGATTGTCACCCTGGTGTCCCACCCTGTCACCCTGTCCACCTTGAACTGCCATTGCTCCCCTTCCTATGTCCCCTTGGACAATTCACCTGTGCTACAAACAGACTGAAACAATAACCCGTGACTTTCCTCCATCATCACCCCATTCCATTGCACTTGCCCTTCTATATATTAGAACTTCAATAAACACCCTTTGAAAAAAACATTTGGAGTATGTCATGTGTATCAAATATGTATTCTTCGAAACAGGTACAAACATTGCAAATCAACTGTACAGAGAATGAGCATAGATTAATGACCTGTAGCTGGCTGTAGTGAACACACCAGGAGTATATGTGAGGCCACCAACATCTGCAAAATGAATTGCCAGAGGGAGCAGTAAGTGGGCATAGAAGTGGAAAATATCAGCATGCCCTTGCAACACAAATTACAACCAAAGTCATTGAAATGTGAAGTAACACTGTCCTTCCTGTGTGTCATTGGAAGTATTGTCGGATCACATATGTTCTGTTGTCCTCATCCTCAGCCTACTCATCCTCATTGTCCAAGGGTCTACTGCTGCCACACGGGCATCTCCAGAATCCTCCTGCTGCAGGAATGGGACATGCCGTCTGAGGGTCAGGTTATGCAACATGCAGCATGCCACCACTATATGGCAGACCTTCTTTGGTGAGTAGCATGGGGAGCCACCTGTTAGATGGAGGCACCAGAACCTGGCCTTCAGGAGGCCTTTCAATGATCCTTCTGGTTCACCCATGTGCCTCATTATAACGTTCATCTGCCCTTGTCCTGGCATTCCTCACAAGGGTCAGCAGCCATAATAGGTTTGGGTAACCAGAGTCACCTGCAAATATTGAGGGACAACATTTAGCCACACAGTATCCTATATGGCCCACACCATACCCATACACCAACATCTACTGGGTGGGAACCAGTCCTCAGCTATTAGCCACACCCTGTGCCTCTGTAGTTGGCCCATCACATTTGGGATGCTGCTATTCCTCAGGACAAAGGCATTATGCACTGACCCAGGATACTTAGCATTGATGGGGGAGATGTACTGGTCTGCCGAGCACACCATCAGAACATTCATTGAGTGGAAACTCTTATGATTCCTGAACACTTGTTCATTCTGCCATGGGGGGACTAATGCAATATGTGTTCCATCAATTGCTCCAATTATTTTGGGGATATGCCCCATTGCATAAAACTCTGCTTTCACTGTGGCCAAATCCTCAACCTGGGGGAAAACAATGTAGCTGCACCTGTGTTTTATCAGGGCAGACAACACTCTTGTCAGCACTTTTGAGAACATTGGCTGTGAAATTCCTGCTGCCAAGCCCACTGTCACTTGGAAAGAACCAGTTGCAGGAAATGGAGTACTGATAGCACTTGAACAAGAGGGGGGATATCCTGGGGGGTGGCGGATAGCAGATATCAGGTCAGGTCGCAACTGGGCACACAGCTCTGTGATGGTGGGCCTGTCAAGTCTATAGGTGAGGGTAATGTGCCTGTCCTCCAGTGTTGCCAAGTCCACCAGGGGTCTGTACATGAGGGTATGTCTCCATCTCCTATTCATTCACAATGGTATGAATCTAAGTGACAAAAGAGTGAGGAGCAGGTCACAAACTGAACAATAGAGTAACAACAGCAGTTTGCATCCTGTAAACATGTAATGGGTCAGTGTGATTTGTCCAGTATGTGCTAATATCTCTTGTGATGCAGCATTATTCCAGGGCCTGCCCCCCCTGATATGACCTCCACCTGTCCTTGCTTACTTTATGCAGATGACACTATCCTCCTGTCCAAATCATCCATGGGAATCCAGAATCTGGTTAACCAGTTCGGTGTATTCTGCAGAGATTACGGGTTAGACATAAATCTCAAGAAAACTAAACTCATGATATATAGTCCCCCGAACAAGAAGCTTAGAGCAAATATAAAGATAGATTCAATTCCTCTGGAGAGGGTAATTGAATACGACTATTTGGGCATCAGACTATCTGATAAGGGCAGCTGGTATGCAGCTATAAGGAAAGGGGCACTAACAATCAGCCAAAGATGTGGAGTGATAGGACGCAAAGCTAGCACTGCAACAAGTCCCCCTCTGACCCTCATCTCTGAAATATACAAAGTCCAAATCCGTGCCGCGGCCCTATATGGAGCGGAACTTTGGGGATCTCTCAGACAAATGGACACTCTTCAAGTCAAAGAAAATAATTTCCTTAGACACATATCCAGACTAGGGAAGGGTACGCCGATGCTCCCCCTAAGACTGGACCTGGGTATAAATAGTATTAAAGACACAGCACACCTAAGACCACTTCTGTACTGGGTCAGACTATGGAAAACGGATGAACTCGAACCTTTCAGGTTAGCAGTTAAAGAATTATTGCCACCTTGCTATGGATGGGAAAAAGTACGATGGCTAAGGGAGATGAAAGCGGCCTGGGTTAAACTGAATTGATCCCATTATTGGGAAAATCCCGAGATGATTCCTGGTAACGCTAAACGCCTGATCAAAGACCGTTATTGGGAAAAGATCCATGAGGAATCTCTCGGCTCAAATGGGTTAGGTCGGCTGACAGCAGAGTTCCTGCTGGTTAAGCACGAACCTCTGCCTGAAAGCTTCCTGGATCTCCCTATACCAGCTTGTGCTCGCTCTTTATTACTCCAGTTCAGATATGGAACATTGGCAGTCAACAGCTTCACTGGTCGACCAATAGTTCCTTATCTGACAAATGCACAAACTGTCATCTATGCAAGGAAACTTCTGAGCATGTTCTATTTTTCTGTCCTTTGTACAAATGCCCCCGAGGGAAGTGGATTACCCCTCTGTGCAAAACACAGTCAATACAAAACCGTAACAGTGCATATAGAATATGCAAATATGATACTTCCATGCTGATAGTGAGTTCTGTTTCTAAATATTTGGCAGCAGCATGGAAAATCCGCAGTAGGATCACTACAGATCTTAATCCACCGGTTGAAGTACAGTCTAGAAGTTAGCGAACTAGCACCCTGTTATATTAAGTCTGGGATTTTAAATAAAACTATTAGTGCAACCTATCGAGGACAAAAGACTGTATCCCCGAGCATGCTGTCTAATGGGTTACCCCAACAGAAGTGACCTATAGCTCCTCAGCATATATAATTTTACAAATGGTAAGATGCAATTTATTTGATCAACTTATTCAATAGAACTGATTAACTTAGGGCATCATTTTCCACTGGTTGATTTTTAACTTCTGCTAACAGGAGCTATTGTATGTAGTTTTTATGTCTTATTCTTATTGTATAAACCCGTTTTAAAATGGTTTTTATGCTTTTAACAACTGATCAGTATCATTTTAGCATTTAGCGTCTTGCATAGGTTAAGATCCAGAGACTATTTTGAGAGTCTTGTCTTAACTATTTATGAAACCTTTTATGTAATTTTATGAACTTCTTTCCTGTATTAATTGCAAATGCCCTTTTTCTATATATATATATATATATATATATATATATATATATATATATATATATATATATATATTTTTTTTTTTTTTTTTTTTAGTATGCAACGGTTTATGGCTTCTACCTTTTTGTATGTATGATTATTTTTAACTTCTCAAATGGTCCAAATCTGGTCCGAATAAACTATTGATTGATTGATTGATTGACCTCCACCTGTCCTGTTTGGAGGGACAGGTGGAAATGAGGTAATTTTGCTGACGTTGTGCGCCGTTGCGGGAGGTGGTCGGGAACCACCGTGCAACTCCTCATTGGTTAACATTGTGCCCTATGGGGTAAAGTGGCCAATGGGGATCTACGCCGGTGGTGACAGAATGCACCGCCTTGGACGTGACCGCTATTTTCTATCTGATTCCCCACTTGCTACCTGACCTTCCATAGGAGAGGACCTACACTGCACGTGCTGCTATGACCTGTATCTGGAACCTACCATGGCCCGTGTGACCGGGGAAAGGGCCCCAGCCTTAACTTCGGAGGAGTTGGAGAGACTCCTGGATGGGTTCCTACCCCAGTACAGGCTGCTGTATGGGTCTCCATACCAACAGGTGAGTACACTGTGTGCATGATGCATGTGGCATGAATGTATGGAGTTGTGTGTGTGAAGGCCCATGTTAGGGGGTGGATGTCCTCTTGGCGGCGTACAGGTTGTGTGCTTTGCCATGTGTGTGGAAATGGTGATGGGAACGGGTATAGTGGGCCATATGTGTAACAGGCAGGACTGTTTTTCTAATGGTATTTTCCTGTGTGTATTGCCTATGCAGGTCAGCGCCCATCAAAAGAAGGGTATATGGCGTGCCATCGCCAAGGAGGTGCAGACCCTGGGGGTCTATGGCAGGCGGAGCACCCACTTTGCAAACAGTGGGACGACCTGAGATGCTGGGCACGGAAGACGGCAGAGGCCCAGCTGGGGATAGCCTCCCAACAAGGAAGGGGTGCCCGTCGAACCGTGACCCCCCTGATGGCCCGCATACTGGCGGTGGCCTATCCAGAGCTGGCCACAAAGGGGTGAGTACACTGCCCATCATTACAACTTACGCATGGTAGGGTGGTATCCGAGTGGTGGATGTGTGTCAGTGGGTGCCCCTAGGCCAGGCCTGACATTACAACATAGGTCCCCTGGTGACTAGGGTTCTGAAGGGAAAATCCTGCTACCTAGCTCGTAGGCATCCACTACTGGTCAGGGCTGCGTGGGTCCCGGGTGTGCTGCATTTGGTGGTGTGTGACCCTCCCCATGCCTTGTTGGCAAGCCATTTCTCTGGTAGTGTAATGCATAGTGCGTAGGCCTGTTCCCTGTGTGTGAGTGTGCTGTGTACGCCAACTGTGGTGTTGGCTCAGCCATTGGCCTGGTGTATCCTTTGTCTCTTCCCCCCTTTCTAGTTTTGTCATCCTGTCCTTATGTGCATTAGCATCATCTGGCTGAGAAGCAGAGGCACCGGCGACGGAGGGAGCTGCATCCCACAGGACCCAGGTGGCAGAGTTCACCAACGGTGAGGGCACCAGTGGGACGGACAGTGAGGGAAGCACCACAGCGGAGACTGGAGGGGACACTTAAGACAGAGATACCTCCTCCGATGGAAGCTCCCTGGAGGTGGCAGACACTTCTGTGATCACCCCACCACCCCAGTTACAGGTACAGCAGCCCCCGTACCAGCACCGCCTTCCCAGCAGCCCCACATTGATTTGCCCGTGCCCACTCACCCAGGTGGATGGACATCTCCTTTGCCCCAGGCACCTCAGGCCCTGCCCCAGTGAGCCCTGCTGCCCTGAGTGAGAAGGCTATTGACCTCCTGAGATCCATTTCTGTTGGGCAGTCAACCATTGTGAATCCCATCCAGGGGCAGGCAGCCCAGATGCAACAATCTAATGCATTCCTGAAGGGCATACACACTGGATTGGTGGCCCAACAGAGATTGATTCAGGCTCTGACCTCCTCTCTGATGGCAGCCATTGTCCCTGTTTCTACCATCCCCCCTCCAGCCTCCACTGCCCAGCCCCATTCCCCTCAACCCCAACCTATCCCAGGCACACATACAGATGAGCATGCACGCAAGACAACACCCGAGTGTCACAGGCAAACACAAGCACCACACTTCATCACACTGCCACTCACACAAACACCATTCAGTTGGTGGCACAACAACATCCACTATTTCCACTGTCTCCCCCTCCTTTCCCTCCACCATCTCCCTCCCAGCCACATCCACACTCACACTTGCATGCACTAAATCAGCATTCACTACTAGCATCATCACCACACAAAGCAGAACACACACCTCACTGGCAGTCACCTCCACAACATCCATGCACCCGTCCCCTGTGTCCTCTCCCACTGTGTCTGTCCCCCATACTAAAGTACCCAAACGCAAGCACTCAGACACCGAACAGCCATCCACCTCATAACAGCATACAGCCCATGGACCTGCACCCAAATGCAGCAGACAGACACCTCCAACAACCACTCCCTCATCCTCCACTCCCATTCTTTTTCCCTCTTCCCCCCAATGTCCCTAAAAAACTGTTCCTTTCCACCATTGACCTCTTCCATACCCCTACCCCCTGTCCTGCACGTATGGCCAAGGTATCACAAACCCAGCCAAGCACCTCAGCCACACAGTCCACGGGCCCAGTCATAACCGCTCCCACTCGTGGTGGAAAGGGATCCAGGCCACATGTACTGAAGGGGATGGACCCTGCACCAGCCAGCCTAAATTGGAAGGAGCTTGCCCCAGCAAGCAAGAAGGGCAAGGAGTCTGCACCTGCCACCCGAAAGGCCAACAAGCCTGCACCTGCCACCCGAAAGGCCAATGAGCCTGAACCAGCAGGCAGGAAGTCCAAGGAGCCTGCACCAGGTTTTGTTTAATCTCCAGCTGAGGTGCCCCTGTCCCCCTGAGGACCCTGCCTATTTACCAACTAATTCCCCTGCAGTGTTCTCTCCTTGTTGAAGCAGGTGACAAGTGGGGCCTTGGACTTCGGCCTGTGGCCATGTGGCCCACACAAATTGAGGACCGGGCTGTGTCCCTTTTTCTGTAGATTTGTATATATCTGTTACATTGCCTAACTAATTATTTATACTGTGTTGCTCTTATTACAAACACTTTGGAACAATTGTTTTGTCTTTGCATTATTCAGCCGATTTACGGGGATAAATTGTTTTTCTTGTGCAGCTGGTTCTGTGTATGATGTGTCTGTATGGGGTGTGTGTGGTGCATGTGTGTGTTACTCTCATTTTCCTCCCCCCTCCCTTGTGTGCTAGGCGGCTGTACTCAACGTCGCCATCTTTGCAAGTGTTGGTGTTCGTGGTGGAGCAGAACGTAGAACATCATTGGAAAAACATGCAGTTCTGGTTCCATGGCGGCGAGGTTCTTCCCTGTGTCTTCAATGGTGAGTCATTTCACTTCTGAACTCAGTTTCCACCAGGCTTTTGATGTTGTTGGTACCGCCTCGAAAAAGGTGGTAGTTTGCTAGGTCATAATATGGAGGGCAGAACATTGACTTCCGCCTGGCTGTAGGCGGCTACCACTGTGGTGGCTATTGGTTCCCCACTGGCAGTCGGTGTGGTACATTGGCTGTCTTTCGGAGATCTTTCAGCCATGGTCATAATTTGGCAGTAGTTACCGCCAGCCTGTTGGCGGTATTACTGCCACTTTATCACCGACCGCCAGGGTGGTAATGAGGGCTTTAGTTCTGATTTTTCCTCATGTGGCACAGCTCAGTGCAGCAGCAATATAAGTTGCATGGCGCTGCACCACTGTTGAAACGCAGAGATACACCATGTTTACTGGAATACGGCACACCCCTGCCTTTCCCCAAGGGCCTGCGCAGATTTATTCTCCCTGCACCAATGCAGGCATCCTTGCACCATAGTGAAGGGGTGCCTGCTTTGAGGGGATAGATTGTTTTTTATGCAAGGAGGTGTGCCTTCCTGCACATGAAGAAGCTATTATGGTAAGGTGTCATTTCTATGTGTGCTGGCTGCAGGATGCAACACACATGAGGGCAATGACACAAGGAGGAAGGAAAGCATTTTGCCTTGTTGAACCATCCTGACACCACCCCTGGGGTGGTGTTGACTTCAGTCACAGTCTCTGATGAAAATGTTGTGTTGGATCTGGGGCAAAAACAGTATGCAGTGGGTGGTGTTGTGGCACAGCCACACTGATTGCTCGTCCCTTCCAGGCAATGTGCTGCATATTTACAAGGTGGTGTTAAGCCACAGTAAGTGGCTTATGACCACATTGTGCATATGTCAGAGTGCATTGAGCAACCAGAGTGTCACAACAAGTGTGGCTTGGGTGGCAATGGGGCATTTTGATTCAGGGCCTCTGTGTCCCAATGTGACCCTTTACCATGCATTGAGTGTGTCCTATGTGCCTCCCTCTTCTGCCATTTGTGAGATTCCATAGTGTCACCCCTGCAACTTACCCTGCATTTGTGGTATGTCCTGGTAGTCTGCACTGTCCTGTCCTGCGATTCCAGTGATCAGCTCTTCCGGGATGAACGCTGCCACCATCTCATCCAATGGCCTCCAGTGGTGTGGGACTTCCACCTCCAGTTTGCAGTGCTGCCTTTCGGTTCCTGACCAGCTTCTCCTTAGTTATGCGCTTGCAATCTTGCCAGCACTTCTTGCAATCAGTGACAGTCCTCCTCATCTATTGCCACACTGTTAACTCGGTCTACTATTGCCTGCCATATGGCTTCTCTCCTACCTAATGGCAATTCGGAGGTGACGAAGAGCTGTTTTTTTTGCTCCGTCACCTCTCTGACCAAGATGTCATGCTGCTCCTCACTAAAGCAACACTTCCACTTCCTCTCCTCCTTCTTCTCCTGGGACTTTTACAGACCCTCCTGGCTGGTACTTGGCTGACTGGGATCTCCCTGGGGTCTCTCCTGGCCTGCATTCTACATCTTGTCTTCCTAAATGTTTTTTTCCTTTCTCACACGTTTTTGTTTATGCTAATGCTGTTAAATATGGTGCTAACCCGTTTTGTGAAAAAAAATGAGCAACAAAATGCTCTAGCACCACTTTTGCAGCAGAAGAGTAATTTTTTCTTATCGCATGTCGCAGTGGTTAGCGTCATTTTGTTTTGGCGCTAACCATTCCTTAGCGCCATCATGCATTTTATAAATATGGCGCACAGATGGAACTAGGGAATGACTTTAGCTTGTCTTAAATTTTGTGGCGCCCAAATGCACTAGCGCAGTTGTGCATTATTTTTTTTAAATATGGGCCTTGGTTTGGCAAATAAATGTGTTAACCTTAACAGTTTTTCTTCAGCAAGTCCGCCAGCATAGGTCACACAACGTTTAAAACACGTTTATGACTTTGAAAAGCAATTGCAGTTAGGCCTAGCTTTAGTCTCTTGTTTAGTAATTTCATATTGATTTATGTTTTTATTGAAAGCTGTGGCATTTCCCAAAGCTCTTAAAAGCATTGATGAACAACTCTCATGCAATAGAAAAGCGGCGCTCCTGGTTCACTTAAATCTAATATTAAATGTAAAGCTAAATTGATTATTTACTTTTTCTCTTGATGATCTAGCTCACTACCGGAGTCTCACATTTTGAGTGCTTCTCTGCCTTTACACGAGTGGCCAACTATATTTTTAGAGAATGCTGGCTTAGCATATTAAGGGGTTGCCATAATAGGATAGATCTAAGGGGATAAAAAGCAGCCTGAATATCTGAAGGACCTAAAAGGTGCCTTGCAAGACCCATTGACCCCCTACAGGATATTTATGGCCTGAAAACACTTTTTGAAATACTGCTACCTCACCTCCACTAGCAAACACCTTTCTTGCAATTGATTACATTCTACCCAATGTGTCTAGCTAAGAGAGGGGACAAATAATGGCAGTCATCTTCAGGATCCTCCCATTTCTGAGGTTCATGGACAAACTAAAGTTGAAGATGCGGAGGTTGAGGTTGGATCACAGCTCTACTCAGTAAAATATGATTGCCTGCATATTGCTGCAAGAAATGGAGGTTTATCTCTCTGTTTGACATGCCATTTTGTTCTAACATTGGATACAAGCTCTACAATGAAACTTGCGTTATATTTCTACTTGAGTAATACATTAAGTGTCGCAGGAACAAGACAAAAACAAGTGATGCAGGAACAATCCAAAAACAAAAGAGGCTAAAGTTGTGGATTCTTTAAAAAACTATTTGCCAAGATGGTAGCTCAAAAGCAGTGATTAAGGCAGGTACAATTGAACTACAAATGCTCATGGAGTCATCTCTATCCAAGCTTTCTGAGTGTCCAATATTCCTGAATATTAGGATCGGAACCACTAGTAATGAAGCTCTAAATAAAGAGCATTTGAACCAAGCCCCTGTAAAAAGTCCAAAAAGGAGGAGGGAATTAAGACAAATAAGAAAAAGGTGCTCACATGTTTAAAATGCAGGCATAGAGTGTTGTTATAAATAATACTGCTACAACTCCACATACTGGAATTAACTCACCTGCTATTGTCCCAGCTACCTCCAACCAACCAGCATCATTTAAAATTAACCTGCAACCACACTCCTCAATCCATTTGAAGCAGCCATCGTTACAGAGTATGTGGATGTTGCCAAGACAGAGGGCCTCATTACGTTGCTGGTGTTCTTAAGACTGCCAGCCTCACGATGGCGGTTGGACCGCCGCAGACACGGCGGTCCGACTGCCCCATTATGATCGTGGCACAGCCGCCACGGTCAAACCACCGACACCGCAAGGCTGCAGCCAGCCTGCAGCTTGGTGATCCCAGCGGTTGTAATCCACTGCCTGGAGATTAGGAGTCCCCATCCGCCAGCCTTTCCATGGCTGTCAACTCCGCCATGGAAAGGCTGGCGGAATGGGGGAATCAAGGGCCCCTGCACTGCCATGCACTTGGCATGGGCAGTGCAGGGGCTCCCATGCACAGGCCCTTCGCGCATTTCACTGCCCGAATTACGGGGAGGGAAATGCTCGACGGGTGCTGTCGCACCATTCGCACCACAACATTGCCGCCAGCTCAATTACGAGCTGGGGTCAATGTTGTGGTGAGCGTTCCGCTGGCCAGTGGAGCACTCCTAATATGGTGGACAAAAGACCTTCATTACTGGTGGTCTTTTGCCTGCAGCGTCTTCGGCGGTCCTGTGAAAGGACTGCCGAAATCGTACTGAGGGCCAGAGTGTCTTTTCTTGAGATAAATTCAGCAGCACAAATGGAAATTGAATAGATTGCTGCTACATTGTATATTATATGCAATCATTTACTTAGGACTTGTAAAGACTTGTGACATAAAAGAAGTGAATCCCTTTCTGAAAAACAAAGATGTGAGTAACTTCCCGGTTACCGCGATGAAATCTAGATCTCTTAAAATATGTAAACTTATTGTTGATTGCTGATAATGAGGATCAACTAAACATCACAGGTACAGAAATATTTCTATCTTCAAATAGTCACAATGATCCAATTAATTTATCTTAAAAGTTGAACCACATCTATGACACTAACCAAATTATAAATATGAGAAACCTCCATTACTTCGACCTAAAGGTATTTTTTTAGGCAGCAGGTAATACAGTAGAGGAAGCAAGAATTTGATTGAGAAATAATATTAGAGTTGTTAAAATACCATTACAAAAATAATAAGTGATCCTGCAAATGAGTGTCCTTTGTAACCATCGTGGACGTGGCTCAAGACGACCCTTGACTGTAAAGGGAAAACGAAGGTGCCAACAACATTTTCAAAGAATATTTAACATTTGGCTGCCCCGTCTTTTAACTTTCAGCATGAGGTTATTCCTCTAATAAAAGAGGGGAAAGCAAAGTTATCTTCTAGACACCTGCCAATTCTTACTTGGAATATTGCAGGAGTAGGTATTAAGAATGATAACCCTGAGTAGCATAAGTTCAGTAAGTTAAAATAATGTCTGCTGTTTTCAAGAAAATGGGCTTGCACAGATTTACTGAGGGGTGGTTTTACAGAGTATCACATTCTTGCTACTAAACCTAATCAAGGGTGTCCCATACAGGGGCTAGTAACATGGGTACCCGCCAAACTGCATACAATATCTCATCAGGTACCTACTATGACAATATAAGATTAACTGGAGTTTTCACAACAATAGAGCTTCTAAGGGATCTCCAACCTTTTCTGTAACAAGAGCTATTTATTTTTAATGAAAAGGTTACAGAGCTGCTGATATAAAAGATGTACTAGTGACCATCCCATCTAAGACTGACAGCAGTGATCACATCAGTATATTAGACAGGGTTGCCAACAGTATAATAAAAAAAGCATTACCAACTGAAATGCTTTTAAATGGGTAATACCTAACATCCGTAAGTGCAATGCCCCTAGCATCAAGGTAAATTATGTGATTAATAAATCTCTCCAAATAAAAAATAGCTTTAAATACATTTTGAAAATTCAACTATTTTTCTCTAAAAACAACTTATGAGTGCTGAAAAAACACACATTTTAATTTTGAATATATGCTTTTTAATTTTGGTACCCATATTATAATTTGATCATGCCTTTCTCTCTGTGAGCGGAAAGGTAGTAGTAGCTCATGAGCTATTGGTTGGAAATGCTGATTTATTGAATAACTTCACTTGACCATGCCATAATTCTAATGAGATGTCAATTAATAAAACATTAGATGATACAGTGCAACAAGTATTGCGCTGTATCACATAAAGTGGGTACTGGGAGCACTAAATTAAGGCAATGTGCACTGCAATTTTAGGCTCGCTTATATCTCAAGTAACTGAATTGCTGTAACTGCACTATTTTACCATCTTAGACAGTGATAAATGGCTGCTTGTCACAATATCTTTATTTGCTGCTTTTGGCTGGAAATACAGCAGCATTTGTTGACATATGAAAAGCAAACACTTGAACAAAAGGGAATAAGAGATATAAAGTAAAATAAAGACACAAAAAAACATAACAGAGACTATCAAAGCAAAGCATAACATAACACCAAAACCACAGTATAGTACAACAAAATCACATTGCAAAAATGAGGTACAAAATGGGAGTATAACAAAATCCAATAGAAAACAGTGCCACACAACAAATGTGCAAAAACCTTATTGCTGCACATTACAAGCTCCAGAATTCTGTTCTTATAATACGGTGGTAAAAGATGTTTCAAGAAAGCCCTGTCTTAACTAATTTTTTAATGCAGCCTCAGATGTGTTATAAGAACTACGTATTTTGGGGGAGTTTAAAGTGTTGTGCTGGGTTAGAAAATGTCAAGAAAAAGCTTTGCTGTCGAACTGATGCCTGTAATTTCATAATTGTCACACCATCTGAAACACTTTTAGGTCTGGAAATAGGTCCAATCTAATTGACTATATTTTGGCCAATTTTGATGCCTGGGCATAGGACATAAATATGAAGGTGACCTCACGTCCAGCCTTGTGATAAGTCTCTCAACATTGCCCACCACACATACGAGCCAACATGACTTCTTCTAGAAATTGTTCCCTCAAATAAAAAGAAGTGAAGTAGAGGTTGCAGAATTATAATAGTCTGGCCCTGCTCTTCATGTGTGAACTAGTGGAAAACCTAAACTCTGTTCTCTCAATAAGGGCAGATTGTAGCAAGGTAGCAGTATTATGTGGTATGACTGAGGTCTTACCATGAAACACTAACACGTTATCCAGAAATGGGCCTCGGATTCACACCAGTAAACCTTAACTAAGTCCTGCTTGAGTAGCAAAGAGCAGCCAGGCTACTTAGAGGAATGTGTTAAGCATTTCACAACACCAACATGGATGATAAGTAATTGACATGACTCAAATGAAATCCAACACTATTTTTTAAAAATAAAGCATATTTTTATATGAATTTAGACACCAAAACAAAGTCCATCCTTTATAGATACCGGAGTATTTGATTTTAGATTATTAAATAAATCAGTATTTTGCAGAGCTATCAAACTCTATTATAGTGGTCAATGGGAGAAAACACAGTATGCAATCAGTCACTTGTGGGTTGAGTTCCATGGAACCCACCCGGGGTTAAGGTCTTGGAGGCCCACAGACCAGGCAACAACAGTCAGTACAATTTTACATGGCTTGGGGGGCCTGGATGCAGAGTGGTGCTGGCTGTCCTTGGTGCTGAATGGGACTTGTGGTCCTGGGGGTGGCATCTTACCAAAAGGTACCTTTCAGGTCGAGTTCAGTGAAGCCCTTTGGTTCTTGAGTTTGGACTTGGCCTCAGATCGAGAATCACCAAGCAGACCAGCTAAGTGACACTCAGGTGAATAGCGTAAAGAGGTGCTCATGGCTGTCTGGAGTGCTGAATTGGATCCGTGGGGCTTTACCAGGCGTTCCAACGCAGGCTGATAGGAGATGCAAAGTCTGGACAATGGACCCACTTACATGGGTGGTTGCCTGGTGACAATGGTTCCTTGGGTAAGGAGCATTGAGTAAAGCAGGAAGTAATCAGGCTGAACACCAACAAGTCTTGGTGCTGGCAAGCACAGCGGCATAGGATATCTTCTCTCAGAGGACTAGGGGAGCAATGCAGAATGTTAAGCCTTATTGAGGTTTTGGGTTTCAGTTCCCTGAAAGCTCCTGACCAGTTACTTTCAGGTGGCTCTGCTTTGGGGCCCGGTGGGCAGTTCTTTAATGGTCGTGGAAGAGTGGTCTGGTCCTGCTGTTGTCAGGGGACTAGTTCCTCTAATCCTAGAGAGTTCTGATGAAGGGGTTTGGTTGCAGAGGTGTTCACCTTCCTTTTGGAGCCAGTTTGGGGCGAGTAGAAATCCAGCAGTGTGCAGAGTGGCTACCACAGGTGCAGATATTGCGCTTCTTCTTTGTACAGTTGTGCCTTGTCATGAAGTCAGTACTCTTCCTGTGTCACAGCATTTCTGAGGTTCTAGTGCCAGTGGTGCCCCTTAAATCACATATTTATGGGTGTTAAGGGGTGTTAGGACCCGTGGCCAATGGGCCTAGTCCTTCCACCCCTGAAGTGAACATATCCAGTGGGAGTGTGTCACTAAACTACCCAGAACCCACTATTCCTAAGCCTTTTCAAGATGGCATGGGCCATCTGCCATGGTACTCTCCAGCTGGCCCACCCTAGAGGTGTAGTCAGCCTTAGGGGAGTGTCCGCCTCCTGACCAGCTAATTTTCCCACCTGTCCTCCTTAGAAGGTGCCTTGGGCAGGGGGAGGCTTTGTCCTTGAGTGGGGCAAAAATTCCTTTGTCCAGCAGCGGTGATGCAGCCTTTGGCCTTTGAAGCTCACCACCGTGATGGGTCTAATGACTAGCCATCCTGGCAGGGCAGAGATGTGACCTCCTTCCCGCACACGTCTTTGTTCTGACCTCTGGGAGCAGCACACACTTCTCAGCATGTGATCAGAACTCTGTCTTGGCGGCATACACTCGGGAAAGCCCACCAAGGCAGAGGAAAGCTGGCAACTCAGTGGGCATCCTCTGAGGACACCACCTGGGTACATGCTAGGTAAACCTGGGCATAAGAATTGTGTTCAAGGTAAAAAGCATAGTGTTTGACACTAAACATGAGTTGTTTCGGTTGGCCATCACAGAGCTGGACATCTGGGGTTTTCCTGATTGCCAGCCCATGTTATCTTATGGGCCGTCGGCCACTTGCGGTAGTATTACATTTTGAGTGCTACCACAGGGCAATATATGCTTGCACATGTATGTCCACACTCATGCTAAAATGCACCCTGCCTTCTGGGCTATGGGAGGCCTTACTTAGGGGTGACTGACCTGTGCTATGGGCTGTGAGGGGTCTCTATCTGCACCTGGTGTGGGCAGAGTAGAATGCAACCAGAGGAGCAGCTCATGCAGACTGACACAGCAGCTCTGCAGGCTTTGCTTTTACTGGGGTCAAGAAGGGTAGCACAAAATCACTGCTGCAGTCCTGGTGACCTCTCTACCATCCCTGTCCTGGTTACGACTGGTACCATTTACTAGGGTGGTAAAGTCCTTGCCAATTGGGATTCCCAAATACAGTACCGCTTAAGGGAATAAGCACTGGCACTGGTGTCTGATTTGCAGGTCTCAGTGCATTTTCAGATGAAAAACAGCAGCAGAAAGAAGCAAAAAAGTGGGAGGTGACCGTCCATATAGGGATACTCTTTGAGACAGATGATGAAGGAACAGTCCTGAAACCTTTTGCCAAATTGACCACAAAGGTATTAGCCTTTTGTACTACCTTCACACTAGCCAGAGTAAGAAAATCCAACAGCAGGCAAGAATGATTCCAAGTGGCATGATGTCAAAAGAGGTACAAGCTCTCTTATGCCTTTGCAACATGCCACTCTTGTAGCAACAGTGAAGCACTCTTCATAAATAGTATGAAAAATTACAAGAAGAAGATAGCCAAAGAAAAGCTCAAATCCCAATCCAATGATAATAATACATAAAGATTCTGAGAGCTTTTATCTCATATTTTAGCGGGGAAGAAAATAAAAAGCAGCTCTTTATTGGAGCCTATTAGTGAAGTAGTCATTACAAGCAACCCAATATGGGAGTAAGTGAAAAAAGGCAAACCGTTGATGCCACAAATGTGGCATCTCTAGGATAAAATCTTGATAACTATCTGCCAGTTGAACCCCTAGAGGTGGAGAGAGCAACTGTGAACCAGAAAACTAATTTGTGCCCGGACCTTGACTTTATTCTTATAGATATGTATCATGCAGAGCCCAAGTTATGAGCACACGTTCAACAAATATTTTCAATGCAGCACTGGCAGCAAATTCTATACTTGCTTCGTAACAGTGAGCTAAAGTGTTCCTTTGCACAAAAAAGGTAGTCGCAAGAACCCAGTATACTATAAGCCAATTTCTCTACTAGATGGAACGGGAAAGATATTTGGCTGAGCACTCCTCAACCATCTCTAGGATGGACTAACTCAGATGATATTCTAGCAGAGGGTCAAGCCAGATTCAGCCAGGAAATAAGAACAGTTGAACAGGCAATGCTGTTGCACATAATTTATGTAAAACATGTGCAAGTAAAACGTTCCTTTATAACTAACAGTCATAAACCTAGAGTTAGTATTTTACCTGGTCAAAATGCCATAAATGTGAATTGGTAATTGTTTTTGCAAGATGCTATGATGGACCGCCAATAACGAACAACTACTGAGGGGGGTCATTTCAAGTCTGGCGGTCTTGAGACTACCAGACTCGGGATAGCTATCTGACTGCCGCAGTAGTGGCGGTCCGATGCGCCACATTCTGACCTCGGCTGATCCGCTACGGTCATACTGCCGAAACCGCCAGGCTGCAGTAGGCCTCCAGCCTGGCGGTCCTGGCGGTTATAATCCACCCGGTCAGCACTCTGGATTACGAGTCCCATTTCGCCAGCCTTTCCATGGCAGAATAGGTATGCCTGGGGCCCCTAGGGGCCCCTACACTGCCCATGCACTTGGCATGGCAGTGCAAGGGCCCCCTTGCACAGCACCGTTGTGCATTTCAATGCACGACGGGTGCTTCTGCACCCGCTCCACTGCCACATTGGTGCCTGCTCGATTCCAAGCCAGCGTCAATGTTAAGGCACTCTTCACCGCAGGGCTGGCAGGTGGAAACACTGTTTCTGTCAGCCAGCCCATAGGGGGCCTTGGAATAGGGCAAGCGGTGTGCCGCCCGCCAAACTCAGAATGACCCCCTGAGTCTGCTATTGCCTATTTGGAGAATGAAGCAAAGCTTTTTAATATACTTGGGTGTCTTCCGGATTGTTGTGTGTAGCCCACTTGTATGTAAACAATGTTGTTTCTGATTTGGGGACATCCAAAACTGATGCACCAAAATTATGTAACAGATTTCTCGGCATGCTGCTTCTTGCTGATGATGCTGTCCTGCTATTCATTATTGAGCGCAGGAACAACAACGTTAGTGAGCACAGACTGTTGCTTGCTGCTGCTGCCCAATGTTCTTTTCAATCTACCTCTTTTTTCTTGGTGTAAAATGCATCCTCAGGGCCATTTGGATTAGAGTAAAATGCGTCCTCAGGTCCATTTGAATGTGAGGGTGCATTTTGCAATAAGAAATAGTGTTAAATGCAGGGTACCCGCCTTGCGTAATTCTGCGTAATCTTGCATAATTTTGCTGTTGTTTTGTATAATCAGGCTACAGCAAATTACATGAGTTACGTTTATCCATAGTCTCAATGTACACATTAATCAATAGCTTTTCTAACTAATGCAAGGAAAAAGACCTGACTGTACAGGTCTCAACAACAGAATTTATGCTAATGAAAACTAGAATAATCTAAATGAATTAACAAAGTCTCAGATGTGTAAACAACTTTGACTACTTAGGGATTCGCTTTAATCAGAAACTTGATAGGTCGTTTAAAGCAGAGAATGTTATCGCTGCACTACCAATGTAATGCTGAAATGTATACAGAGAATTGGTAGCCAACAACTCAGCATGATTCTCGAAGAATATAAAGAAAAGTTAGTTGCATCAAACATAGGCTTGGCATCCTCCCTACTTTTTTAAAGAGAAAAATGGAAGAAGTCAAACATAAGCAATGATTTTTGTGACTGTAAACGTTCGGCTAGGGATACACTATTTCCTTTATCCTCTTCTATAGTAAATTGCTGGTTTCCGAAAGTGGCTGAGATTGCTAACTAAAACTTTTTATGTAAAAAAAAACTAGGTTGAGGTGATTACTATTTGCTACCAAACATATGAATCCATAATATATTTAGCAGTAGCATCCTATCCTACGTATGTTCTGCTTGGCCTATCATGGGGAGAGGTATTATGGGTCATACCTTACTGCAAGACTTTGCCTTCTGAATTATTACATTAAAGTGTTTTAAGTACTCTTTACTTCATCCTTGTCATAAGATACCAGCAGGAGCGCCAGCAAGGCAAACAGAGAGTATATGGGTTTGTTTTAAATATTGAGCAAATGCACCTATTGTACAAAAATATTTGACTTTTTATCTTTTCGTCTGTTTTGTGTTAAAGTATTTATGAAGGAAACTGTAGCTGATAATATTCTAATATTGTCTATTTATATTGCATATGCCAAAACAATAAACAATAAAGTTTAGGTTACAATACACTACAATATATGGATTCTGGGCAAATCACTTAAACTCCCCATGCCTACAAATATTAAATGTGTCCTTGTGTAGTGTAATGTGTGCTCATATAAAGACTGCAAAAAAAACAAAACATATTCTGCGGATCATCATTTTATAATGCTGTTTCTTGAAATACAACTCAAAGCATGCACTCAAAAATAGACTTAAAAGTTCACACAGTCAAACAAACTGTACTATAAAATGAAATACCTATTAAAAAATGACTAACAACATTACAGGGAAACAGATACTGTAAATAGCTCTAAATCAACAGAAAACAAGAATGCCAACCGTAAAACTATGTTTTCACATAAAAGTAAAGTGAAAATAGTGGGCCCTTTTCTCAATTCTACATTCAGTTGTAAAGCAAAAATATTGGGCATTTGCCATGGAACACCCTGTACAAGGAGAATTGGACTCTGCTGGGAAAATCCAAAGATCTTCACAAAAGTATGAAGTTCAACCCTCTGCCTGACACAGCTTCTGAGGCGTATTCATGGGAATGTTTGTGAAAAGCAGTAAGTCGAAAAATTGCGTACAGGTGGAGGCAGAGATCCCAAGGCTAATTTTCCAACTTTCTTTGTGAATTGGGCCCTAAATCTCCAAATATTTTCCAATCAGCACTTCAAAGGTACCTGATGTAAACATTTTAATAGCAAAAGCCTACATCTACACAATTAAATGTAGTAAACAAATAGGCCTGATTCACAGAGATATTATTCATGCAAGTATGTAAGTCCCTAGGAAAGTGGAAAGCCTACAGAACTTATTGTGCCACCAACTTATATAGTTGTTTAAAACATTTCCCAGGCCTGCCATTGTAGCCTGAATGCATTTTTAAACTGCCAATTTGGCTTGTCAATAAAAACCCCTTGCCAAGCCATAAACTCCCCTCTTATTGCATTTGTCATCCATACAATAGGTCCTAGGTAGCCCATATGGCAGGGTGCACTGTAGTTAAAAGGGTGGACATGTACTCTTAAGTGTTACATATTTTGGTAGTGAAAAACTCTTAAATCGTTTTTTTACTGCTGTGAGGCCTACCTTTCACTTAGGATACATTAGATTGCCTAATTACATTTGATAAATTATAACTTTTGTTTGGGAACAGGTAAGCATTTTGTGTTTGGTATCAATGATGGCAAAGTCCGATTTTAGATCACAATTTTGAAAATGCCACTTCTAGACAACTGGCATTTTCCTGCCTTTGTCATTTGGTGTCTAAGTCACATGACTGGGTTTAGTTGGCAGTTAGACTTTCTGAATTCCTCCTAGACATTCACTCAATAGAGGAATTAGTTGTACATAAATTGGCCATCTGCTGGCAGGATGGGGAGCGGAATCAGACACAGTCCAACTAGCAACTGTATAGGCTGTGTCCTGCCTTCACACAAATGACATGTCAACACTGCATTGTCCACACAGCCAGCTTGGTGCCTGGGCAGGGGACTCAGGAAATTCCAAGCACTTCAAAGAGAAACCTCTGGAAATGTCCCCTACTTCAAAGAAAGCTCCATGTAAAAAATAGAGCCCTCAGACTCACTCTTCAGTTCATCTTATGGACCTGAGGAATGACTCTCTCAGAATACTGCCTACTGCTATGACCTGCTGTGTACTCCACAAGACTGCTTTGCTGCCTTGAGCCTGCCTTGAACCCTAAGAGTCCCTCCCTGCTGTTTTAGCCCTACTTCTTCACTCCAACCCCAGTCTGCCAGAGTGAATCCAAGGGCTAGTGTACAGGCCTCCATTTCAGAGCGTCAGGGACATAACAGGCTCCTACCATCTTGAACCAGACTTGGACCCTGCCTGAGAGAGTTCTAATGCCCCAAGTAGTGCCTCTCCAGTCCTGGACCCTTGGGAGTGGTGCTAAAGGTGCCTTGTTAGCCAAAATACAAAACTTAGTAATTTTCAGCTAAAAAACTGCTCTGAGAACCGAGGGAAGACTGTGTCCAACCTGATGGTTGATCTGCCTGAAATGCATTGTCTGTTGCCCTGAATTTGCTGTAGCTCCCGTTACTTTTTTCCGCATCAGCAAATCCTATCCAGTGGTCCTTCACCAAAGTAATATCTGACCTTCTGGACTCTTTTTGAGCTACAGCCTTCTGCCTCGTTCCGCTGGAGATTTCTGACTTCAAAAAAGTGACTAAGGGCCATATTTATACTTGCAGTTGTGCGTCAAAAATTTGACCGCCGGCTAATGCCATTCCAACGCACCATGCGGGCGCCTTATTTATGGAATGATGTTAGCCGGCGCTGCAGACTGGTCTGCGTAAAACGAAATGACTCACACCAGGCCGCGCCGGCGTATGGGAAAAAGGGGGTTGTGCGTCAAAAAATGGTGCAAGTCAGGTTTGAGGCAAAAATCAGGCCTCAAACCGGACTTGCGCCATTTTTGGGACGCCCAATCCCCATTGACATGACTCCTGTCTTAACAAAGATAGGAGTCATGCCCCCTTGCCCAATGGCCATGCCCAGGGGACCTAGTCCCCTGGGCATGGTCACTGGGCATAGTGACATGTAGGGGGGCCCAAATCAGGCCCCCCTATGCCACTTAAAAAAAAATGGAAAAAAATACTTACCCCAACTTACCTTTCCTTCCCTGGGATGGGTCCCTCCATCCTTGGGTGTACTCCTGGGATGGGCAACGGTGGCAGGGGTGTCCCTGGGGGCAGGGGAGGGCATCTCTGGGCTCCTTCCGAGCCCACAGGTCCCTTAACGCCTGCCCTGACCCAGGCATTAAAAAACAGCGCCCATCAGGCTGAGCGCTGTTTTTTAAGGCCCACCCCCTCATGTGCGTCAAAATGACACCAGAGTATAAATAAGGCGCACAGGCCTTAAAGTCATTTTTTGGACGGGAACGCGTACCTTGCATATCAATAACACAAGGCAGTTTCCCCCTTCCAAAAAATGACGCACATGGTTGGATTTTGACGTCCGCGGGTTGGGGGTCAAAGTATAAATATGGGGCAGGGTTTGTGCGGAATGTGCGTAAAAACATTTCATGCACATTTGGCGCAAGCAGAGTATAAATATGCCCCTCAGTCTGAATGTAGAAATCTTCACCACAACTTCATCTAGCAGCTCCCCAACTATGATGTTCCTCTTTGGACACGGCCTGCTGTCTCACCCCACTGAACTTTACATTCCCTGAACTTTTTTTTCAACATTATTTCTAAGTCAAAAGGTAAGTGGCCTTATCTACGTCCTGTGTCCGACCCGTGCTCCATCATGGTTGGCCATATGTTTTGACTTTGACTTAGATGGTCATTCTGACCCTCCGCCCGCCTGGTGGGAACCGCCAAATGGCCGCTCTGCGGTCAGAAGACCGCGGAGGCCATTCTGACTTTCCTGCTGGGCCGGCAGGCGCCCGCCAAGGGAGCGCCCGCCGGCCCAGCGGGAAAGGCCCTGCAACACAGAGGCCGGCTCCGAATGGAGCCGGCGGTGTTGCAGGGGTGCGACGGGTGCAGTTGCACCCGTCGCGATTTTCACTGTCTGCAATGCAGACAGTGAAAATCTCCCTGGAGCCCTGTTAGGGGGCCCCTGCACTGCCCATGCCAGTGGCATGGGCAGTGCAGGGGCCCCCAGGGGCCCAACGACACCCGTTCCCGCCATCCTGTTCCTGGCGGTAGAAACCGCCAGGAACAGGATGGCGGGAAGGGGGTCGGAATCTCCATGGCGGCGCTGCTTGCAGCGCCGCCATGGAGGTTCTGCCCAAGCAGGGGAAATCCGGCGGGAAACCGCCAGATTCCCTTTTCTGACCGCGGCTTTAACGCCGCGGTCAGAATGGGCAATGAAGCACCGCCAGCCTGTCGGTCACCATGGCCTGATACTGGTTGGTCCCCTGATGTTTGGCGGGCACTCCTACTCCACAGGATGCGTGCATCTGAGGCAGAAATGCTTCTCACGCTGGAGATGTCCTCACTATCCTGAGGGGTATCGCCAATGCCCTTTGCTGCCTGGGTGGTCTGTATTGGGTCCACTGCATGACTTATGCGCCGTAGTCCCCCTGCTACATCACAGACAAAATGCCCAAGTACCACCTGTAGCGTTACAGTGTGCCTTGATAGGCAGGTAGTAGTGGTTGCAAGGCGGCCAATCGACTAACTCAGCCGCTCCAAACGGGCAGCAGTGTTGCGCTCTCTGCACCTTGCATGGGCCCTATCCGCCACCATTTCCCTGCACAGGTCATTGATGGCGGTGGTAAAGTTTGCCATGTTGTTGTTCCTGGTGGTGAAATGTGTATGAACGTTGGAAAAACCCTGTGAGAGGGTCTGTTGCAATCTGCGCAGGTTCCTGTTCATTACCTACACATGTTTATTTTGCAGGCGGTGACTGCTCAGTGAGGATGCCTCCAGTCCTAGGAATTGTTCACCTGTGACATCCTCCTCACCTGCTGCCTGTGTTTGACGTCGTCATCTCCGTACTGACCCAGCTGACCTATGTGGCCGGCTCGCACTCATCTTTGGCCCCAGTGTCAGGTTGCCAGTCTGAGTGTCCACATCTGTCTCCTCGGTGGTCTCACGTGCATGGTGTACAAGTGGTGTGGTCATGCACTCCCCTGCTGATACACTGGCTGCCTCGTCTGGAGTGATGGTGGCAGATTCATCTTCCTTCACAGTAGGGTCATCAGTGAGTACTTGTGGAAGACCTGTGGGACACAGGGGATACACTGTCAGTGCCTCTCATATGTGTGGTGTATCAAAATAAATATTCCTCAAAAGTGGGACCACTGTACTACATTGCTCATAATGTATTGTTCTGTAGGTTGCAATATAGTCATGGAACAAATTTGGAGGATGTATGCTTTTGTGTACTATGGTTGTGTGCATGGTGCATCGAATGGTGTAAATAAGTAAGATTTGCTACATACTTCTGAATGTTCCCGGTGCAGAATTGTCCAGGTCCCCAATTCCAACGACAGACTCTGGCTCCAAAGTGGTCTCCACCATGCTCTCGATGGCTGTAGGAGGTGGTACTGTGGATGGTCCTCTACCAGTTCAGTGTGCCTCCCTCATCTGCTCTGCCACCCTTTCTTTGGTCCTGGACCTGAGGTTGTACCAACTTTTGCGGACCTCATCGATGGTGCGATGGCTGACTCCAATCACAATGATCTTGATCTGAATGTCCAGCCAGATCTTCTATTTCTGTGTGTCAGGGACACTCATTGCTGCAGTGCCAAACAGGACCTCATGGTGCAGGCAGTACTCCTCAGTCAGGACCTTCAGCTCCTCATCAGAAAACTTCAGTTTCCTCTTCCTCCCTGCAGTGGATGTCTCCTTGGTCTGAGCTGCTATGGTGGCAGTTGCTCCACTCAGCTGGGTGTGCCTCTGATGTCTGGGCTGGGTAGGCTCCTCCCAGTTCCATAGTGGGTACTTCCTGGTTCTGATGTCATCACTCAGAACGAGGAAGTGTGTTTTCTTCTTTTTTTTTGGCACCCGCTCACAAATTATGACACAGTCGCAATTTGCGAGTCCGGGCCACACCCTTGTGCAATTTGCAAAATTGCAAATTGCGATGCGACTCCGCACCGAATCCCAAACTGGAATTGTGATTTGTACTCACATCCTGTTTTGCGACTCACAACTTGTGAGTCGCAAAACCAGAGTTTGATACATGTAGCCCTTGGTGCCTGCTGCCAATGTAATGGGTCCAATAACCCTGAATGGCTCTGCTGTTGGGGGGTTTGTGTATTCCTGTTAGAAAATGAGACAACAGGGATTGGGTGTAGTCAGGATGGACTATCCTGCCTGGACGGTTTGGGTCAGAGCTGTTCCTTGCCTCGCTTACATTTCAGTGGGCTTGCCTCCAACACATACACAAAAGAACCTCACACCAGTATTTTGTCACCTCGTCCTACTCTGAGCCTTGGCAGCGGAAGAAAAGAACTTTCCAGAACCAGATCTGGAAGTAGCTAAGATGCCACACCTCTTCAACAACTGGCACAATGTACAAATATTGGACCTCCTAAACCACCTCATCAGTAAACTCTTGGATCTGTGGACTACAGATGAAGGACTGCCTTGTTCTCCAGAGAACTGACCTGTTGCTTTAGTCCTGCCCTGCTTTCTGAGAAGGAAGACTTGAAGTGCTCCTTTTATTCTAGGCTAACCTGAGTGACTCCAAGGGTCAGTTGGCTGACCTTGTGTTCTGACCCACAGAGACATAACTAGCTCCAGAGGATTCCCGGCAACTGCTCCTGACCTACTGCAACTAGACCTGCCGTGGCCTGCAACTGGACCTGCCTCTGCTGGCATCTGCTAGAGTGAGTCTCTGATCCCGAAGAAGTGCCTCCCCAGGTCCTTGACTCGTGGCTGGCATCAGCAGGCACTCCTCCACAAAAAAAAAATCCTGAAGTTTTGGGCTGTCTGTAACCAAACACAGGCCTGTCCATGCCTAGATTCTGCTGCCCAGGAATCCCCCAAATTGAAGCTACAGTGAACCCATCTCTTCATGCTACAGTGATTGCCAGCAATAACTGGAAAGGCGAGATCAGTACTTTGTGCTACAGCAACATCAGCCTGTGGTGACTGCCAATTAAAAGCTCCAGCAATGACTGCCTGTGATGCCTAACTGGATCTGCCCTCAAAAACATGCCTGCTTTTCATGCTACAGTTATGACCATCTGCGATGCTGTCCTGTTCCTTGCAGCCTCATCCACCATGAACCGGACTCCTCATGCCAGACATGAGAAGATAACTTTTACAGCTGGACTCACCTGGTCCCGGTATCAAGCCCTTGCTCCATCGCAGTTGGCCTGAACTTGCGACATTACCTTGACTGGCATGACCAGATGACCGCAAGTGGTACTTTGTGATTTTAGGTGCAATGCTTACCTATGCATGAAATGTGTAAATATCTGTGGATTGACTAATTTGATTTTTGTCTTTGTGGTATAATTGTATTTATTAAAATATACTCTATTTGTCTAAATTAGTGCAGGATTTTTCTTGAGTGTGTTTTGGGCTGTATAAATGCTTCACACGTTGCCTCTAAATTAAGCCGAAAAGCTTTAGTGCTAAGCTACCAGAGGGTTAAGCAAGGGTTAACTTAGTGACTTTTGTGGTTCATCCTGACAAGGATTGTGAATTTTGCCTGAGTAGGGTTTCCATCCCCTCAACCAAAAGCCTGATTTCATACGATGGGGGTCTGACAGATGCCCCAACAATATTGTTTTGCAAACATCATGACAAAATTAAGCACGCAAAGGTAAAAAAAGACTGGCTTTCAATGCCAGACCTAATGGCTTTGCCAATGCTTGATGATGGCTGGCCCTCAGTCTTATCATCTGTTATTGCTGCATTAAGAAGTTCTATTGTGGGACTAGACTGCCTAAGATGTTTTTATTCCATGCATAAGATAATAAAAGAGTACCTGGCTGTTAGAAGCAGAATGGACTTTTCCTTTTAGGTGACAAATGCAGGACTAGGATTTTACTTTTTGGGAGGTGTTAGTTTGCATGTATGACATTTACATTCAAATCAACACTTGAAAATTCCTTCAGCTGGGGTTTGCACTCTAATCAGTGGCTTTTCAAGTGGTGTTATCGAATATGTGACAGAACAACTAGGTCCTAAACAACTATAGCCTAAACCACTACTGCTAAACAACTAAAAAGTCTCTACAACTAAGTACTGAACAACTACTGCCTGAACAACTATTGTGTCTGAATAACAATTGCCTGAACAACTAATATATACTTATATTCTAAACAACTAATAAACCATAAAAACCAAAAGGAAAACCTTACCTTAAAATTAGTTGTTCAGGCAATTGTTATTCAGGCACAATTGTTGTTTAGACAGTAGTTGTTCAGTACTTAGTTGTAGAGACTTTTTAGTTGTTTAGCAGTAGTGGTTCAGGCAAGTAGTGGTTTAGACCTAGTTGTTTAGGATGTTTCCCGGTGTTATCACATGAAGGAAAGACAACAGTTGAAATTTAGGCACTTCTCATCAGATCTAATTTTGGGTAAGTACGATGGAATTTATTGACAGGAGTTGCTGTGTTGGTAACTGTCATTCTTAGCAATATTGCACTTAGGTTGTGCTAGTACAACTACAGTGGTAGCCTAGTACTTGAAGGAATAATAATATGTCCATCAGATCTAGTGGTATCATTGACGGTACTTGTATTGAGGTGGTAATGGTTATAGTAGTACTACCACTAGTAACAGTGGAAGTGTTGCATTAACAAAAGTATTAGTTGTAGTAGCAGCAGGAATACCAGTAGTAGCTATCCCTTTGGTTTAGTATTTCTTTGAAAATTGCAACACTGATAATAGCAAGGTGACCATTTCCTTCCAGATCATTGTGGACTCTGTTTCCAGTCCTGAATATTTATGTGATTACCTAATGCATTTTGGGTTATAGCCTTGTGTTAGTTCCATTGAACCGATTAGGCCAATACACCTAAAAACAGTGGTTTTCAGGTGAACAGTTCAAGAATGGGGAAAATGTCTGTGATGATCTCTAGTGAGGTGGTCACCATATAAAGTTGTGATTGCATGCAGAGTTCTAACGCCAGCTGCAACTGTCTCTCATTTATGTGACCAATTGATTATTCATTGTTGTGCTGCTCATTTGCCCACATCAATTGTTGCATTGCTACTTTAGTGTGATCTTCCATCTACTGCTGCAATAGAGGTGGGGGCAGCATGTGGAGAAGGGACACTCTAATGCAACAGTATATCTTAATGCATTGGACATGTTTACTTGCACAGTAAAATTAGGGTATATTTGCAGCACTTTTTAAGGCAGCCCTAATGACTTTGCACAGCTAGTAATAATTCTAGTGATATGATTACTAGTAGCAAGTGCGTGGTCAATGTCCCTAAGTGCATTATAACTTGTGCAGTCAATGTGTAGCAAAGGTGGAGTTAGTGCTGATCTGTAAATGTAATAACAGAATTGCCAAGGGTAATTTACTCAACCTTGGGCAACAGACAGTGGTATCAGCAAAGCATTTACATCTTTATAGTGCAGTTGCAAATGTTTGCCAGTGGTTCTATGCTGCAATCCACTGTTACGCTAAAGACAGCATGTGACCAGGGCATGTACACTAAACGCTACTAGTGGGAAGCAGCACTCAGCATGCCAACCCCCAAGAATAGCCATTTAAAACATATATCAGGCCTGATATTGTAGCTGGTAGTGAAGTTATAAACTGCCATTTCAAAGTGGCAAAACAAACAGTTTGCCAGGCCTAAACCTTCCTTTTTGAAATGTATGTCTACCTAGAACAACAAATGTGTTCTTTATTGTAGAATACAGCTGAACGCATCTATGCCGACCTCCATTACACATGGGGGTGGGCGGTGGACTCTCTTGGCTGAGGTGGAATTCAGTGGTCAAAGTGGCCCTCCTTCCTAAGATGAAAACGCTTCCACTACAACTGCCCACCTCATGTTTCTAACAAATCTACAGCATATAATGGAAAACTACATTTGGGGAGTGAAGAAACCATGCAAGGCTAGGAAAAGTGCCTATCTCTCTGTAGCAGAGGGTGGCCGGAGTATTCCGCACCTCATCCATTACTATTCGGTGGTTCATATTTGCTATATGGTGGAGTGAACCAGACCTCTCTCAGAGATGCACTGGTGCTTCATGGATCAAGGGTTTGCAGGGATCCATATCTGGAAGGACCCCTGGCTCCCTAGAAAACACCGACCGTCTGGGTTGTACAAACCACTAGTGGTCCGGGTCACAGTCAAGGCATGGGATAGAGTCATACTCCCTAGAGGACTCTTTTCATGCACCTCCCCTCTCAGCACCTTTAATGGCAAACCCACCTTCCCCCCTTGGTTGTGAGTAACACATATCATACAGGGCAGTTAGCACAATGTAAGAGAACTGGGGACTTTTTTAACCACAAAGGCCTAATGGACTCCCACAGCTGCAGGACTACTATGGGATACTAGCCTGTGAAATCTGGAACTACACGGCCCTCAAGCACCAGATCACACAATCCACAATGTTTCCCTTTGCTAGCAGACCACTGAGGGCCTATGAGAAATGGCTGATGATGAGAACCTGAGATGGAGGTTTGCTCTCTGACCTTTATGACTTCCATAATATAAGTGGTCAATACAAATACGTCCACTGCACATTGGAGAGGGCAGGCCGAACTCGAACGCTCATTTCCCTTCAGAGAATGGATTGATATACTTCATAGTTTATTTAGTGAGGCGATGTGCAAGATAACTCGTTATTGGTGTTATATTCCAGTGAGGATAGCGAAATGGAGGCATAGAAGCTCCTAGGACTGGTGGTGCAATTGTTACAGACATTCCTCCCTTTCCTTTGCCTCTTGCAGGAGCTGAGAAATTAGGCACCAGTCGGCCACTTATTTTCTTTAGGCTCCGTGAAACTGATTATCTTTGTATGGTAGAACCAAAGGGCACAGGAACTGAAGCAAAGCAATCCCCCCTCCCTCCTTCTGAGGCTACAGTGACATTGGGAACAATGGAAAGTGGGAAGGCTCACTGTTTGCCATCCTCTACAACCTCCATTCTTTCATTCCCCTGCCTAATCCACATAGCCTGTGGGGAGGCAGGGGAGAGGAATAATCAGAGGATGTATAATAGGCCACTGGAAAGCTGACAGAAGCAATCCTATTTCAGTCTTATAACAACCCTCTGTTATTCCAATGACTTCAATGGAGCTCTCAATATTCCAATGTTCTAATAATTTATAGAGCTAAATTCATAAGTACTATAAAGGACATCCCTTGAGTCAAAAAGTTTAGATTACTATTTTACATGTGAAACACAAGTTGTCCCAATTGATATCTTTACATAGTAAGTATAGTCTTTAAGCTACTATTCCTCAGTAAAAAACTTATCACTAAATGCACTACTTGTAAATATCTAAAAAAATCATTACAATACACTTACCACTCTGGTGAGCTCTAATGCTCTCTGCCCAAAGGCACAGTTTGGGAAAAGGGTTGCCCATCAAAGATCATAAGTTAACTTTTTTCAAAATACTTTTACCCTATTTTTCACCTTATTTATGTAATAAAAAATAAATTACCTGGACCTGGACAGCGCTCAATATCCCTAAGAACAAAACTAGTATGCTACATAGACACTAAATAGGAGTGGCAGGTAGGGCTTTCAGTCATCATAACAAATTCATGTGATGCACTATAAATTAGACCTTTAGTTAGAAAGGGAATGGACTTCTTCAATGTATCCCATCATAAACTTCAGAAACAAATCATCCTTTCAAACTATTTCGTCATGGCATCACTTTCAAATGTTGATTTTAACCACCACGGAAATGGATCAGCCTACCATTAAACATTATTTTATATGGTGTAATCCAACCATTAAAAAAGAAAGAATACAAAAATACTTAAAAAAATTGTTATACAAAAAGTTGTGTAACCCAAATATACGTACATACAAATACATTGAACATTCATTCAATCTTCATCAAAGTTACATATCAGCTAGAGCAAACACATTTTCGGAAACATTAAGGTCATAAGGCCTCATTTAAAAGGCCCTAGCCGGACACTACGGCACTGGAGTATCATTTTTATTGGCGCTTCGGAGGTGCAGTGTGCTAGCCACCTAGCATGGCTTTTCATGGCCTTGTAAATATGGCCACCTTTCACGCAAAACTGCGTGAAAGGGGCGTTACATAGGTCCTGCTATGGGTGTTCCCACGCACCACCCGTGGAGCCTGACGGAATCTGATGCATTCCCAGATTTGCAAGGCTGGGAATGCGTCAGATTCTTACGCCACCTCAGAGGTGTGCTTAAAGTGACACAACAGGGAGAAATAAAATTATTTCTCCCCATTTTCTCATCTTTCTATGTGGGCTGTGTTCTGCAGGACACTTAGAAAGAGAAAAGCACCATTAATCATTGTTTATGTGCAGGAAGGTGTCATCCCTGCAACACAGGCACCCATGCACCATGCTGCAAGGGTGCCTGTGTTGGTGTTAGGCACCAGTTTGTGTGCCAGTGCTGAGGAAAGTACCGGGAAAGTACCGGGATGTGTTGCATTTCTGTAAATATGACACATCCCTGCACTTTCAAAATGATGCAACGTGGCACATAGCTTGAAGTGCCACGCTGCTGTCATTTCCTTGAATATGAGGCCCATAGTTTGCTGTTTCAAATTTCCAAAGTAATTTATTTTCTTTGATTGATAAGATCTTCTCAGTTATACTGCTTCTCTTAGAAACATGCAACAAACCAACATATAGCAGTCTTTTTATGATATTTTAGCCTTTAATGCTCATCAGGATTGGCATTTTTAATACCTTATCTGATTCTCGATTGAAGTTTCAACCTGTAGTGGCAAACACCCTTACTTATTCTGCCAAACTGTATCAAATCGTATGAGTATTCACTGAATGAAACAACATTTGCACCACTACAGGATGTGCTATATGCAAGCAAATCTTCTCCTTAACCAAAAACGATATAAGGTTAAAAGGAGTGAAAAGGACAGAACAATGGCTACATCTAAAACAAAGTAAATGGCTCCAAATCACAGAGTTTCGTTATACCATTTCTCCTAATGGGTTCATCATAAGCCTTGACCAAATCATCCCATAGTTTGGATGGCCTTTTATAGATGAACATATGTTCCTCTTTTCTAAAACTCACAAAATCAAATGGTGCCAGTTATGTCTTTTTTATAACAATCTTCCCTAAGTAAAAATGTATAATACCAAAGGTAGTAACACGTATACATTCAGTATCAATTGCGGTTCTGTAGTAGACATTCCAGATTTGTGATAATTACACTGCACTATTTTCAGAGATTGCTGCACTAATTGCCTACAACAACCTCTAGAAACAAGTTTGGCTGATAAAAAAATCAACCGCTCTAAAATATTATTCCTGCATACTACATTTACGCTCAATTAGCAGGAATTGGTCACAGGACGAATTATCCATTAAACCACATGAGTGCTGGGTGATATCACACAAACCGCAATTCCTATCGAGAGGTTTCTTATTTAACTTGCATAGAGCTAGCCTGCATCAAAATTAATTATCAAATCTAAGAAGCTAATATTACTTCTGTCAAAGTTCATGTAAATGTAAAAGCATTGCTTCTCCTTTTTCGGCCAATCGTGAAAGGATAACCAATGAGTTTACGTTCCACCTCCTACCTTAATGATATCTTCTATACTGCTCATCCACAGCATCACTAACATGGATTATCATCATGAGCAAGAGACCCCTCTTCAAATTGCTCAAGCCACATATGGCATAACTGGATTTGAACTTCCATTGCAGTTAAAGAAGAAAAATGGAGCACAGAAATAAGCATTGTATACGTAAAAGATGTGAATAAAACGATGTTCTGTTTCTCTGTTAAAAATAGGATTCAATGTCAGCTAAAAATGTGTTTGTCAAGCCAGGGCAGAAATCCTAGATAGAGGTTAACCCATATTAATATGAATTGTCGCATTACATTTCATGCATGCTGCTTATGCTACTCATGCCGAATTGTCACCAATGAAAATTGACCAAAACCTCAGGGGCTCTCGGTGAACAGAGAAATTGGGGCCAGATGTAGAAAGGCTTTTGCGCCTCGCTAACTGCGAAAATCGCTGTTTGCGAGGCACAAAAGCCACATTGCGATGCCCATTCCCATTTTGCGAATCTGATTACTGACTCGCAAAATGGGACTGCGAGTCACAAATAGGAAGGGGTGTTCCCCTTCCTATTTTCGAGTCGCAGCGCGATGTGGGATTGCTTTGTGACCGCGAACGCGGTCGCAAAACAATTGAAGTTACCCATTCCCAAAAGGGAAGGGGTCCCCATGGGACCCCTTCCCCTTTGTGAATGCCCTTGAAAACATTTTTTCAGGGCACGCAGTGGTCCTATGGACCACTGCCTGCTCTGAAAAAATGAAACTGAAACGTTTCATTTTTCATTTTGTAATGCATCTTGTTTTCCTTTAAGGAAAACGGGCTGCATTACAAAAAAAAAAAAATGCTTTATTTAAAAGCAGTCACAGACATGGTGGTCTGCTGTCTCCACCAGGCCACCATCCCTGTGAGTGCTGCGACTCGAAAGGGGTTCGCAAATTGCGACCCACCTTATTAATATTAATGAGGTGGGCCTTTGCTACCCCCTTGCGACTCGCAGATGGTGTCAGGGACACCAAATTGCGAGTCGCAATGCCGGAATTTCGTACATCTGGACCTTGGTGCGGTGAAAATGCGCATCAGTTTTGTCCAACACCTTTTGCTGAGAAAAGAAATTTTAAAATGAACATCATCCAGTGTGTATCTTTTTCATCAACTCCCAGACACCCTTTTAATTTACAATTTAAAAAAGTTAGTAAGTTAGTAACATGAATCTACTTTCTTTTTTTTTGTAAAGAGTAGAAAAAGGCATTGCCAAAAAATCTTCTAAATCAAGATTGCCATCTACAAAGATCAACGCCAAGCGTGTTAAGAATCTAACACATGCAACTTTTAAAAGTGGACTTCATATTTCGACCATAAGTTTAACTTCACTAAACTTTAACGTTTTTTAATCTGAATTTGCGTGTATGACTTTATAATGACTGAAAAGCGTGGGGCAATTGGGGGCATATTTATACTTGTTTTGCGCCAAATTTGCTTCATTTTTGTTTTACGCAAATTCAGTGCAAAACTAACTCCATATTTATACTTTGGTGCTAGACCTGTCTAGTGCCCAATTTATGGAGTTAAGTCATTTTTTGGATGAGGAAAACTACTTCGCCTCAATGAGGTGCAAAGTAGGTGTTCCCGTGCAAAAAATGACTCTATGGCCTTAGTGCCATATTTATCCCCGTGCTAAAATCACGCACGTGGGGAAGGAGGGGTCAAATAATGGTGCAAAGCTTGCTTTGCACATTAACAGCTGGGTCAGGGCAGGCATTAGGGGACCTGTGGGCCTATTTCCATGGTAGATCACCATGAAATAAGCCCACAGGTGCCCTCCCCAGGCTCCAGGGACACCCCCACCCACACCAGAAGGACAGCGGAGGATGGGGGACCCGATCCCAGGTAAGTATAGGTAATTACAGGTAAGTATTTTTTTTTTAAGTGCCATTGGGGGCCCTGAAGTTGGCCCCCCTCCATAGCACTGGGTGCACTGGCCAAGCCCAGGGGAGCCTTGTCCCATGTGCTGGTCATTGGGGTAGTGGGCATGACTCCTGTCCTTTCTAAGTCATCTTTCCATCATGTTATGGATGGTTTTGCGTCAGAAAATGATGCTGGGCTGGTTAGAGTAATTTTTTTTACTCATTTTTTGGTGCAAAACCACCCTTCTTCCATATCGCCAGCCCCACCCGGCTAACGTCATTTTTTTTTTACGCTAGCCTACCCTTTGCATCAGCTTGCACCATTCCATAAATATGGTGCCCGGCTGGTGCTCAGAAATTGTGCAAGCCGCTGCTAAACGTTTTGGTGCAAAACTGCGTTGGAGCAGTTTTGCACCAAAAAGTATAAATCAGGGCCTTAGTTTTGTATACAGTACCGTAAGGATTTCGTTTGATCGAAACTGAAATTACCCGTCAATGTTTTTTTTTTTTACTTGGAAATTTAAGGGATTTTTATCTTGGTCATTAATGCGTCTAAAAGTTAATGTATAGTTTCTCCATTGCACTCCTTTGTTGCCAATCCTTCGGCCTCCTCCCCCTAAATATCTTCTAACCTGGAACATCATGAGTTTGAAATACCATGTTAATATTTATCATTTTCATTTCCAAGAGAGTCAGTTTAGAAAGTTTGTTTATTATTTACAATGTGGTGGCCAAGGTTACACAGCAGGCTTACATCTTCCCTACATCTTTTGCATCATATACCCTTAAGACGTTACTGAGGTAAATTATGGGCTTTTTGTTCCGCTGCCTGTTTTTGATTAAAATACTCTTTCAAGATATATATCATTGTAGATGTTGTAGATATAAGTATTTTACAAAGGGAGTATTGAGGGTGCAAAGAGGCTTAGAAACTGGAGAACAACTGCTATTATTACATTGGAAAACCCTCTCTGTGTCTTTCCGCGTGTTAACATATATAGCTATATATCTGCATACTTGAATGCAGAATTTTTAAATATGCATGTGTTATAGTTTTGTGCCTCTACTCGGTGCATCTTTCATTTCCATCCACCAGTCTTTCCTATTTAAGTTAAATGTGTGGCTTTTTCTTTCACCTTTTCCAAATATTCCCTTCAAGGGCCAGATTCCAGGTAGGGTGGAGCATTTCTCTAAGGAAGATACCATTCCGCCTAATTCCAAGTCACTGCACATGTGGACTCACACCTAGGTCGTACTCCAAAAAGGGTACACTTTCCTTTTCTGCATCAGCTTTATGCAAGTGTGTTGGCCGCAAACAGGGACAATATGCCCTATTGCAATTAATGTTCTGCCCCTTGGGCTAACTCATGCTACCCTCAGCCAGGACATTTAGGGGCATATTTAAGTACAACTGTGCTGCACCTAGTGCAGTGCCACTTTCCTTGAGCCACTTAGCACCCCCATACCACCCCTATGTGTGCGCCATATCTAAGATACAGCACACCATGATGCAGGGTTGGGGGTAATAGGATCATTTCTATTGACGCTATTGATGTACTCTGCAGGAGTAGCGTCAAAATATTGGCACTACTCCTACAGAGTACATTCAGGCTCATTATGAATAGTGGAAGTCGCCTTTTAACGCCTGCTCTGAGCAGGCATTAACAGTGCAGTAAAAATGACACAGAGAAATATGTTAGATTTCCTTGTGCCATTTTTTTGGCCCCCTCCTAAAGGGGTAACACCCCCTTTGCATACATTATGCCTGCAGCGCAAAGGGTTACAAAGTGGCGCAATGCATGCCTTGTGCCACTATAAATATGCTGTGAGGATTTTGGCCCTGTTGGGCGACATTAGCATACAAAAAATGACGCTAATGTGGCACAAGTTGGCACTAGGAGCTTATAAATATGCCCCGTAATCAAATATGGAGCAGCTGCTGCTCAGTGTTTCTCTGTGGAGGTCGCACCTGCCTGCATTTTAACGAGGGATGAGAGATGTCCCTGCAGGTAGTTGCACTGAATTACGGCATCTGTCTGCAGGGGGATGCCTGGATGTGTTTCCTGGGACCCCCTTTCACCCTGCCACAGAGCTGCCCTCAGGGGGCGCACTGACAGTGCATCACCTTTTAGTATTGCATTTTCAGTGCTCTTCATAAGGGCATGTTTGCCTCTGCGCCTGTGTCCGTAATCTGCTCGGCCACAGACGCAAAGTGATTCCCTCATTTTCCTGGGGCTATGCCACCATGCAAATGAGTGACTGCCCTCTGAAGATACTACTAATGCTGCATGTACCTCATTGCTAAAAGTATTTCAGGAAGAGGCTGCCTAAGTGCCTGCAGCCCCTTCTGTAATACCATGGTACGCCGGGGATGCAAAAAAGGGGCTTTATCACCCTTTAGGCACTTTCTGTATAATGGCCCCAGTGTTCATCCATGCATTTCTGCAAACAGATTCCTCCTGCCAGAAGCAGGGGGAATATGCACATGGCAACATGACCAGAAAAGGAACAATTGCAATGAATAGTGCAGTAATTCTAGGAGCAGCATGGTATTCTCTATTGCAACCTTGTTAACTAATGGTTTCACAGTGAAGGTGTGGAATTCGCGTATTGTATCTGAAATTTTGAACACTACTTCATGGAACCTTGCACTGTGCAAATCTGAATTAGGATCTCTGTGATGTTTTGCCTTACCACCCCCACTCCTGTGATAGTTTGTCAGAAAAAAAAGTGCTTGACTACACAGCTTTGTCACCACAGACAAAATATCAAAATGAGATACTTTCAATATGTTTACTTTGTCTGCTTTCAATTTAATATTTTTGTAGCATGGATTTTAAGAGTCTGAGCTAAACAATACATACTCCAAATTATTTGAAATTAAAGAGCAAATTGCAGGTAAAAGGAGTAGCAACAACTCGAGCAATAAAACATAAGGGATCATGCTGAACAATCGTGATGATTTATCTTCTCTCCTTTGCTCCAGTAAGTTGATCTTCAGAGAGGAGAGGTATCTGGTGGACTGTTTGGGGTGTATAACTGTTTTGGCTCGCAGCCAGAGCACTTTTACTTAGCACAGTAGTCGCAGCCAATGGAATGATTTGATTCTGTAGCTGCTGAAGTTTCTGCATAATGGATTTACAGAAATTGCCATTTAATCCACCACCAACTGAATACATTCTGATTCCAATATGTTAGCAGCCACTTTGGAAAGGCCATTTCATATTTCAGTTGCTGATTGTTATATTCAGGATTTAAACTAAGTGAAACATTTACTCAGACTGCATTACCTAAGCATTATTACTGTTCACATATCTGGGCTACAATGGCTGCTAATTTCTCTTCTCATAATTTAACGTTGTTATTACCCTAGTAGGTAAGGGCAACAAGATTACTGGCAACCATTGAAAAATAGGGAGCTCGCAGTAGCAAAATGTCCCTTTTTCATACAAATCTCTTTTACATACAATACTCTCCTGCACCTTTTTAGAAGTAGATAATGGCTCACAAACAGGTCCGGGCACCTCCTTTTCATTTCACTGAAAGAGAAGCCCATTTAGTAGAAAATGCGAAAACAATGTTTTTGTTATTCTATTTTCTTGTTTGGTCTGAGTGGGCTTTCCTCTCAGCAAAAGTGAAGCGGAGAGTCTGGACAGGCATCTGTGAACCGCTGAATGCACAAGAAGAGGTGGAGGGAGAGCAGGAGTAAAATGGAGAGTTTTTTTTAACCTTTCTGTAAAGTAAGAGGTAGCACAGTGCAACAAGGGTCAACAGCATCCTAGAGAAATTTTGGAAGGTAACAGCACAGAATGGGCCATTCCTGGGCCTATAACAACGGCCCCAGTCTGCAAAGGGAGCAATCAGATTAGCTGCCCCGCTTCCTTTTATTAATTATATCCCAAATATTCATGAACATTCATCTACTTTCATTCCGAGAGTATCATGAAGATGCAACACAGTTCATTATACAATAAATATCGATATCAAGTCCATCGAATCAAAAGAAGTTCCAAGTAGTGCATTCCTTTCCTGAAGGCTAAATGTATATGCCGGGTATACGTTAGAAGAACATACATAAAATACCAACAGCCAGGAACTGAAACAATGTATGCCAATATAGCACTATCTAGCCAAGGGTTCAACATGCACTTCGCGTAATACTGCATAGGCCTATTCAGAAGTTAAGCAATCATCATAACCCAATTGATTAGAAAACCAGTTGAGCACAGCCGACCAAACCATTTTACCACATCTCCTGTCTTGTTTCCCTTTACAATTGTATAATGATCCCTCTAAATTATATATACCCAGCAGACGTCCAAACCACATTTGCGTAGTGTGGAGTTCAGCACTCTTCCATGCTGTTGTGACGAGAAGCCTAGCCAGAGTCATAGACAGGAAGATAAAATATATCTGGCCCGGGTCTCCCTCACAACAATGATCGAATCCAAAGAGCATCATGACAGGAGTAATGTAAATATGTTTCCCAAAGAGCTTCTGGTAAAGTAACCCTATCCCTCCCTTTAGTGTTTACGGTTCCCACAGCTGTAAAACATGTGAAAATTTTTAGCAGGACATTTCCAACATCTAGGGCACCTCTCATCCTCCCTCTTACCCCATGCAAACAACTTAGCAGGGGTGAAATCAAGTGTAAACAGTGTTTTATAATGCTGGGCTCTCACACTGAAAGAGAGACGAATTTTCATTCCTATACCGATCGAAGTCTGTGGTTCTACATCCTCTTCCTCTGGCTTCCGTTCACAGCTTGTCTACTGCTGCTCTATGTCGCCCGGGACAGTGTTAATTATAATTTTATAAATTTGGGCTATGTTACATCCGACCCGCTGAATGACATCTAAGAGGGTGACTCTTTCCAGCAAGAATACAGTCTGTCAGATTTTACTCATGAAGGGGGTCATTACAACATCGGTGGTAAAAGCCGCTTACCGCCGTGCAGAAGACCGCCAATACACCGCCGCGGCTGCGGAATTTCCGCCACAGCTATTATGACCCACATCTCGGAATCCGCCGAAATTCAGACACCCACACAACTCCGCCACACCAAAGGTCAGTGATAAACTGGCGAAAACAAATCCTCCACCGTCATGCCAACAGAAACACGCCCATGCTATTACCACACACGAATCCACGCGGCGGTCTTTCAACAGTGGTATTCCATTGGTGGTACACACCGCCGCGCTCAAAATACACACACATCTCCAAAACACCGCCACATTGGACAATTCGAAATACACACACCTGATACACATACAAACACCACTCCCACACACCCAACACAATATAAAACACACACCCACATCACCAACAAACCCCTACGACCAAAAAATAGAGATGAAGGCGACAGAGAGAGCACAGCAATAGACAACCCCACCACACAGAGGCACACAACACCATCACCCACACAACATCCACGCACAAAACACCACACACCACTACGCATCACCACACTCATCACCACATACACCACCCCACACATCACCTACACCACCACATGGCACGCCAAAGACACCCCAGGTTTTCGAAGGAGGAGCTCAGGGTTATGGTGGAGGAAATCGTACGGGTAGAGCCACAGCTATTTGGATCACACATGCAGCACACCTCCATAGCTAGGAAGATGGAGCTATGGCGAAGAATCGTCGACAGGGTCAACGCAGTGGGACAGCATCCAAGAAATCGGGAGGACATCAGGAAGAGGTGGAACCACCTACGGGGGAAGGTGCGTTCTGTGGTCTCCAGGCACAACATCGCGATTCAGCGACTGACGGCGGACCCCCACCTCCTCCCCCACAACTAACAACATGGGAGGAGCAGGTCTTGACCATTATGCATCCAGAGGGCCTCGGAGGAGTCGGTGGAGCAATGGACACTGGTAAGTCTAATCTTAACTATCATAACCCCCACCCTACCTGCATGCTATCACACACCCCCACCCTCACCCCCTCTCCTATCACTCCAACTCCTCACTAATGTACTAATAACACAAAGCACACATCCCAACACCAAGCCCTGCATGACACAACAAAGCATGGACACCCATCACTAAAGCATGCCCACTGCACATACCCATAACAACCCATAACCATCATCACACAAGCCCCCACACAGGAAAGCTAGCACTGGGGTACACGCTCACCCACCCATTGCACACCATGACACACACACATGCAATAATCATGCTTTTATACCCCTGCAGGACCACTACCTAACGTCACCAGACAGGAGGGTCCAGACATCTCTACCCCACCCACAGAAGAGGCCCACAGTGATGACAGCAGCTCTGGCCAACTGGATCAAGATGACCAGCTCGGATCATCGTGGGCCTCGGGACAGTCGGGTTCCCCTCGCACAGGCACAGCCCAACACTGACCTTCCACCCTCTGGTAACACCAGCACAGCACCCACCCAGCGGGCCCATACCTCCATTCCCAGGACACGCCAATCCGCTGTGTGCCCACCACTACAGGGAACCCAGGATAACCTACCACCCCAACAACAAAAGGGACCTGGGGGCAGTGGCAGTGGCAGTGGGCACACGGTCGAGGGGACGGAGGCACAGGAACACAGGGGAACTGGGAGGGCTGCTGTGCGTCAGGGAGCGGACAGGCCCAGGGAACCCACTCTCCACGAGGCCCTCTCCTCCATCATGGGAGCATACCACCACTCCCAGGAGACGATGGCGATGGTCCTGGCCAAGTTTCAGGAGACCCAGCGCATGCAGGACGAACTGTATTTGGGGTTCAGGGAGGAGCTCAGAACCATCAGCTACGCCCTGGGCACCATAGTAGGGTATACAGAAGACCATGAGGGACACCGTGGCACTCCAAGGGGCCCCTGACACTAGCCTGGACGAGGAACTGCCCACCACCTCCGCCGGCGCTAGTGGACAAGACGCCCTGCCACAGGACCAGCACCCCACCCCCTGCAGACGGAGAACCACCCCGCAAGCGGTCCCTGAGATCCAGGAACAGGACAGAGCACGATGGCAAGACCCCGCCAAGAAATGAGACCACCCTGATTGTCATCCCACTGTCCCACTTTGTAACCCTGTCCAGATTGGAACTGTCCCAGCTCCACTTCCTATGCCCATATGGGCAGTGCACCTGTGAGACTAATAGACTGGACTCTTCCATGGACATTCCCCCACCATCACCCCTCACCATTTTACCACCCCCTCCCATATTTAGCACTTCAATAAACACCCTTGAACCACAAAACAATCTGGAGTCAGTCAGTGTTTTCGAAAATGTGTATTAGCTATAACAATGACAAAATCCGTTGACAATAGTAATGTCAACATACCTATGTCACACATCACAAGTCCATGAAGGATGCAAGCAGATGACACACGTTGGTAACCATACCTGTGAAACCGTGATGGAAATGTACCACTCAGTTAGCATATACTGCTTCAAATTGACAGACAGGATAGAGGTAGAAGTGTGAAAGTAAAAGTAATAGTAAAAAAATGTGTTCTCACCTGTGTGTCACTGGAAATATTGCTGTATGACAGAGTCCCTGTTATCAATGTCTTCTTCCTCTGCTTCCTCCTCATCACTGTCCACAGGCTCCACAGCTGCCACAACATCGTCATCTGGACCATCCTCCTGCAGAAAAGGCACCTGGCGTCGCAAAGCAAGATTGTGAAGCATAGAGCAGGCGATGATGATCTGGAACACCTTCTTTGGTGAGTAGAATAGGGAACCACCTGTCATATGGAGGCACCTGAAACTGGCCTTTAGGAGGCCGAAGGTGCGTTCGATCACCCTCCTAGTCTGCCCATGGGCCTCATTGTAGCGTTCCTCTGCCCCGGTCCTGGGATTCCTCACTGGGGTCAATAGCCATGACAGGTTGGGGTCCCCTAATATCCACACACGGTGCCTCTGGAGTTGACCCATCACATACGGGATGCTGCTATTCCGCAGGATGTAGGCGTCATGCACTGAGCCAGGGAACATAGCAGTTACCTGCGAGATGTACTGGTCTGCCAAACATACCATCTGTACATTCATCGAATGATAACTCGTCAGGTTCCTGTACACCTGTTCACTCCTGTGGGGGGGGACCAAAGCCATAGGGGTCCCATCAATGGCACCTATGATGTTAGGGATATGTCCCAGGGCATAGAAGTCACCTTTAACTGTAGCCAAATCCTCCACCTGAGGGAAAACAATGTAGCTCCTCACGTGTTTCAGCAGGGCAGACAACACTCTGCACAACACGCTGGAAAACATAGTCTGGGACATCCCTGATGCCATGGCCACTGTTGTTTGAAATGACCCACTTGCAAGGAAATGGAGTACTGACAGCACCTGCACTTGAGGGGGGAATTCCTGTGGGATGGCGGATTGGTGATATCAGATCTGGCTACAACTGGGTACACAGTTCCTGGATTGTGGCACGGTCAAACCTGTAGGTGATGATTAAATGTCGCTCCCCCATTGTCAACAGGTCCACCACCGGATTCCGCCATCTCCTCACATGTCCCAGCTGACGGTGCCTAGGAAGGACAACAGTGACCACAGAGTCAAGCAACTCAGAGGTATGTACCCACAGCTACACAGTACACGAAACATAATCCAAAAAGTTGTCTCTAAGTGTGTTGAGTCCAGGCCTAGGTATGTGTGATGCAGTTGTAAATGAAGCCATGTGGGCCCCTGAAATGGCGGCTGCCTAACCTCTAAACTGGGACAATTGGATGTGTGGTAACTGAGCTGGCGTTGTACACCGTCGCAGTAGGCGGTCGAAGACCGCGGTGCAATGCTGCATTGGTTAACATTGGACCCTATGGGTCCCAGGAGCCAATGAGGAAGTGCACCGGCGGTGATGATACGCACCGCCGCGGATGTCACTGCCGCGGACGTGACCGCCATTTTCTATCTGTTCAATCACTCAATACCTGATCTTCGACAGGAGAGGACCTACACTGCAAGTGCTGCTGTGACCTCAGTCTGGAAGAGACAATGGCACGTGCGTCTGGGGAAAGGGCCCCTGCCTTCACTGCACAGGAGTTGGAGAAGCTCGTGGACGGGGTCCTCCCCCAGTACACGCTACTCTACGGTCCTCCAGACCAACAGGTGAGTACATAGGGTGCAATTTGTATGGCCTATGCCTGGGTGGAGAGGGCTGGATGTTAGTTGGAAGGGGGCAGAGTTATGCAAGCATGAGGGAGTGTGAATGTATGTGCCACATGGCAAGGGCAGGGATGTGGGCTACTCACTTCGACGGTGCTGTTGCTAATGACTTCTCTTCTTCCCCTGTACATGTCATGTAGGTCAGCGCCCACCAGAAGAAGGATATTTGGCGTGTCATCGCCGAGGAAGTCCAGACCCTGGGGGTCCAGCAGAGACGGAGCACCCACTGCCATAAAAGATGGGAGGACATTCGCCGCTGGAGCAAGAAGACGGCGGAGGCTCAGTTGGGGATGGCCTCCCAATGTGGGGGGGTGCCCGTCGAACCATGACCCCCCTGATGTTCCAGATCCTGGCGGTGGCCTACCCTGAGTTGGATGGGCGCTTGAGGGCATCACAGCAGACACAAGGGGGTGAGTACACTCACATTCTGATGAATTTGCGCGCAGTGGAGGGGTCTGGGTGGGGGAGGAGGGCTGTGGGTTTCTGTAGGCCAGGGCGAGTTCCGTAGGCTAGGCCCCTCCGTAATGCAGGCCATGTGCCACTCCACCCCACCTCTGTAGAGTGCCAAGTACAGGTATACATGCCCCTGTGTCATCTATGTGGACAGATGACACTCATAGCCATGTAGGCCATATCCCAGGAACTGCATCTGTAGAGGCCAAGAGCACGGCGTAGTGCAGGGGGCTGCTGTGTCTGTATTGTCCGCCAACGGTAGCGGTAAGCCATGCACTCAACCTTTCTTTCTTCTGTTCCCCCCCCCCTTTTTGTGCTCTCCCTATCCTTTTGTGCATCAGCATCATCAGGCGGAGGGACTGTGGCACCGGAGCACGAGGGAGCTGCATCCCACATGGCCATGGAGGGCCACACCACAGACTCCGAATACACCAGTGGGACGGAGGGCGAGGGGAGCTTCACGTCGGTCACCGGATCAGCAAACAGCGGCACGGACTCGTCCTCCGATGGGAGCTCCCTTGTGGTGGCGGCACCATCTGTGCCCCCCACTTCTACAGGTACAGCAGCCACCCCCCCCTACCAGCACCACCCTCCCAGCAGCCCCTCAGCCTTTGCTCCGTGCCCGCTCACCCAGGAGGGTGGGCATCAGCTTCACCCCAGGCACCTCAGCCCCTGCCCCTGTCACCCCTGCCGCCCTCAGTGAGGAGGCCATTGACCTCCTTAGGTCACTCACTGTTGGGCAGTCTACCATTGTGAATGCCATCCAGGGTGTAGAAAGGGAGTTGCAACACAGTAATGCATTCCTGGAGGGCATTCATTCTGGTCAGGCTGCCCTTCATCGAACCCTACAATCTCTGGCCTCAGCACTGATGGCAGCCATTGTCCCTGTGTCTAGCCTCCCCCCTCCAACTTCCTCCACCCAGACCCAATCCCCTGTACCCCAGCCTATCCCAACCACACCATCAGACCAGCATGCACACACCTCAACACACAAAAGTGGCTCTGGCAAACATAGACACCACACATCCCACAGGCACTCACACAAGCATCACCCACATACAGACACAGCAACATCCACTGCCTCTACTGTTTCCCCCTCCTCGTCGTCTCTCTCCTCCCTCCCAGTGTCATCTACACTCTCACCTGCTTGCACTACATCTACAGCAACTAGGACTCGCACAAGAACACCCAGCACCACACCCCGCTCACCTGCACTCACCACCCCCACTACCATTTACACATCCCCTGTGTCCTCTCCCAGTGTCTGTGACGCCCACTCCCAAAGTACACAAACGCAGGCACCCACACACCCAACATCCATCCACCTCACGACAGCCTCCAGAACCTGCACCTGCACCCAAATCATCTAAAGTTACACCTCCTACAACCACCTCCTCTTCCTCCACTCCCAGACCCCTTCCAGCTACCCATCCCAGTGTTCGTCAGAAACTTTTCCTGAGCAACGTTGACCTCTTTCCCACCACCCACTCCCCTCCAATTCATAGTTCCCGTACTAGCACCTCAGCCAAAAAAAGTCCGGTTCCAGTGGTGCGTGTTAGAGGTATATGGAGTGCACCGGGCACCAGGGCAGCCAGTGTGACACGGAGCCAAAGCACTGCCAATCCACCCCCTGTAAAACACCAGAAGTTGGACAATGCCTGACGGGAGAGGGAGAAGACTCCTGCCAGCAAGGCCGCTCACAAGGTGGAGAAGGGGCAGAAGAAGTCTCCAAAGTCTGAGAAGAACAGCACGGCGGAGAAGGCCACCATCCTCCCCGCTGGCCAGGACTCCACCGCCAGCACAATCGTCAGTGGTCAGGAGACCACCGCCAGAGTCAGTGCCCAGGAGGGCACCACAATCGTCACTGGTCTGGAGACCACTGCCAGCTTCAGTGCCCTGGAGGGCCCCGGCAGCCACAGCCCCGCTGGGCACTGAGGGACTGTCATGCCACACACCGCTGCACAGGTCAGAGACAGCAAAGTCAAGCACTGCTGAACAGGGCAAAGACCGCCATGGCAAGCACCGCTGGACAGGGCAAAGACTGCCATGGCAAAGCACCGCTGAACAGGGCAAGCACCGCTGAACATGGCAAAGACCGCCATGGCAAGCACCGCTGAACAGGGCAAGCACCGCTGAACAGGGCAAAGACCGCCATGGCAAAGCACCGCTGAACAGGGCAAAGACCGCCATGTGCGCACCGCTGAACAGGTCAGAAACTGCAAAGTCAAGCACCGCTGAACAGGGTAAAGACTGCCATGGCAAAGCACCGCTGAACAGGACAAAGACCGCCAACTCAAGCATTGTTAGCCCATGTGCAGCTGGGACAGTAACGGAACTGGGACCGTCACGGGGTGCGTGATGCACTCTGGGCACCAGTTCCCCTCCAGAGCCAGTGGAGAACTGCATCCACTACCTGAATCCTTCACAGGATGAAGCACTCTGGGCACCAGTCCCCCTCCAGAACCAGTGGAGACATGCATCGACTTGAGAGACTGTGGCTTTGCACTCCCCAGGATGGTACAGTGGGCAAACCAACCACTGTACAGACTTGAGAGATTGTGGCTTTGCACTCTCCAGGATGGTACAGTGGGCAAACCAACCACTGTAGAGATTTGAGAGACTGTGGCTTTGCACTCCCCAGGATTCTACAGTGGGCAACCCACCCACTGTAGAGACTTGAGAGACTTTGGCTTTGCACTCCCCAGAATGGAACAGTGGGCAACCCACCCACTGTAGAGACTTGAGAGACTGTGGCTTTGCACTCCCCAGGATGGTACAGTGGGCAACCCACCCACTGTAGAGACTTGAGTGACTGTGGCTTTGCACTCCCCAGGATGGTACAGTGGGCAAACCACCCACTGTAGAGACTTGAGAGACTGTGGCTTTGCACTCTCCAGGATGGTACAGTGGGCAAACCACCCACTGTAGAGACTTGAGAGACTGTGGCTTTGCACTCCCCAGGATGGTACAGTGAGCAAACCACCCACTGTAGAGACTTGAGAGACTGTGGCTTTGCACTCCCCAGGATACATCAATGGGCATAGAGCCCCGTCGTGGATCTGGCGTGGTGCACTCATCCAGCTGAGGTGCCCCCCTTCCCTTCCCCCTGAGGTGCCTGTTGTATTTCTATCTGATGCCCCTGCAGTGTTCTCTCCGTTTGTGGACAGGTATCTAGTGTGGCCTCGCCCTTGCATTGTGGGCCCAGTGGGCCACGGACATTGAAATGTGCATACCTGCACTACTAATCGTGATGTATATATTTGGAATGTGTATATATTTCTGTATATATGAGCTTACTGTATTTGGATACATTACAATGGTTCAAGTAATTTGGTTTTGTCTTTGCATTCTTCCGGGGGGGTTGTGGGTTGTTCCTGTCATGTTTGGAAATGCATTGGTGTGTGTTGTAGTGTGCGAGGGTCGGGTTGAGGGTGGGGGTGTTGCGTGTGTCCCCCTGACTTTTGCCTCCCCTATGTCGTAGGTGCAGTACTCACCGCTATCTTCGCCGCCGCCGTTGCTGGTGTTTGTACAGGAGCAGGAAGACAAGCGCAGGGAGTATTTGGAGTTCGGCCTCCATGGTGGCCTCCTTCCTCGTGGAGTGTGTTCAGGTGAGTGTTTTCCCATTGCAAAAGCTGTTTCTGCTATGTTTTTATCCACGGTGAATCTGCCCCGGAAAAGGTGGCAGATTGGTGTGTTGTAATACTGTGGGTGGTACTTTGTCTTCCGCCTGTCTGTTGGCGGTGACCGCCGCGCTGCTTGTCTGTACCGCCTTGGCGGTCATTGTGTTAAAGTGGCTGTCTATGTTGGCGGTTTCCGCTATGGTCATAATTCCCTTTTTTTTCTGCCGGCCTGTTTGCGGTATTACCGCCGCTTTAACACCGTCCACCAGGGTTGTAATGACCCCCGAAATATCTTATCTTATCTGTAGATATTTAAAAAAGGTCCTATCCTCTAACCCATAATCCTGCTGTAGTTCAGTAAACAAAAATAGCTGTTCAGCCACATAAATATCACTTAGTTTATTAGGGCCAAATTGCTGCCATTGCTGGCCAATCACATCAAAGGATATTGTTGGAAAAGCAGACGCCGCTAAAGGAGAGTATAAAGGTTATACCATTTAATACCTAGTAGTTTTGGGGTCTTATTCCACACCCTCTAGGCCCCAGTCAGGATCGTGAACCTCACTTTTTTATGATAACTGGGCTCAGTCTGATGTAGGAGAAAGACCTGTGCTAGACCCCCAAGCCCTATCTCATAGATAGCAGGTGGCCCTATGTTGTCTCCCAACCCAACTCTGCTGCCCTTTTCTGCTGAGAACAGATCCTCCATCTGCTGAAGGAGTGCAGCCCAGCAATAAAACAAAAAATTGGGAACCATCTATCCCCCAGGTTTTCATGGGAGATTTTGAAATTTAAGCACCCGCCTGATTTTCTTATATTGCCATACAAGATTTGTGCATATAGAATAAAATTTCCTAAGCAAAGCTTGCACCAATTCAAGGTGTATAGTTCAGAACAAATAAAGCACCCAGGAAAAACGGACATTTTAAGAACATTACACCTTCCGATCAAGGTTAAATATAAACCAATAATATGCCACAAGTCACAGCTGATTTATGTATTAGCGGGTCAAAATTAATCTGGTATATAGAATCAACCTTACATGTTATCTTTATGCCCAGATATGTGGCAAAATCCACCCTATGGGTATCAATATTGTATGTGCACTCAATGAGGGTTTTTTTTCCAATTGAGAAGATAGTTAGAGCTTCTCCTAAATTCCCCAGGCAATTTCTCAGGTAGAGCACTATGCGGGTCTGAAGTTACTGTTGACATGCGCTTATGCTAACACGTTGGTATAAAACTTGTTTATTTGGACTGGTTTAACAATATGATTTTTGATGAGCTGCCCTATTATTGAGTCAATGTAGATGGAAAACATAAGTGGAGAGCAGGGAAAACCCTGCATCATGCCACTCATAATATCAATCCTCTGAGATTCATGGCCCATATTTTAAAGTTTGGAAAAACGGGTACCGTACATTGCCCTTATTCCCTTAACCCACCCCAATTTCAAGACTGACCAAAGATAATACCATGATACATGGTCGTGCTTTTTCTGCATCGGGGAGGCTCATAGCCCTACGAGCTCTTGTGACTTCGCCTATATCAAAAAGGGTGATAGCACGTCTGACGTGGTCCGATTTTCCTCTACCAGACATAAACCTGTGTTGCCAAGGTGAGACCAGATGAGCTATAACTCTCCTCAAGCGAACTACAAAGATTTTGGTGTACAGTATAGAATCTGAGTTTATCAAGGAAAGCGGCCTACAAGAGCCTGAGTTAGCTGGAGGCTTATTCTTTTTCAGGAAGATCACAAAATCTGGGCCCTACCAAGATGAAGGAGGGACCCCATTTCATTGAACCCCCTAAGAGCAAGTCCAGTAAATGGGGCTAACTCAGGATGCAATAATTTGAAGAATTCAAGGGGAAATCTGTCAGGGTCTGCTGCTTTCACTGAAGCAAGCAACTTTAGTGCATTTGTAACTTCTTCTGGAGTGATATATGCTTCTAAATCCCTACTGATCTCTTCTTTAAGCTGCTGATCCCCCTCTTCTAGCTGTGTCCCTTCTTACAATGAGGTATTTTGGGGATGTCTTTATGGTATAAAGTACTGTAATAATCCTCAAAGATTTTAACAATGTCTGCTGGTTCTGTGGCAATGGACCAATCATCCCTCTTAATGCAGTCAATATTTCTATAACCTTCCTTTTGCCTAGAAGTCTGCCTACTGTTTCACCCTATCTATCGCATTCATTTTCATATGATTGAAAATGTGTCACCGCCACGTTACTATAGTGGCTATTGATCTTAGCTTTTACTACCACAATTTCTTGTTGATTTTGGGTAACATCCTGTCCTTGTGTGATCCCATCAATGTTGTTCTTTTCCAATGTAGCTAACTGTCCATGAAGCCTCCTGATTTTTGCCTCTTGATGCTTCTTCTGATGGGCAACATAGCTAATAGTCTCACCTCTTACCCCTGTTTTAAAAGTGTCCCACACCATCTCCCACAAGAAGCTGTATCTGTTCAGGTCAAATCATTATTTTACCCATTTCCTCAAATATCTGATGTAATGAGTATTTAAAAGCATTTTTATATCAAAAATCTGCTTTGCTTGAGGTCTAGATCCTCTCAACCCCACTACTTTACCTACTAGACCAGCAGGCGCCAAAATATAATCTAACCGTACATACTTCCAATGAGGGCAAGAAAAATAAGAGACACCATTAAAGAGACCAGAGCTTTAAATACCTGTTGCTTTTTCCCATAATATTTAGTCAACCATCTCCATCAAACATCTAGGTGCAGGTTTAGACCAATTCCAGCAATCAGCAGGGTGGGCGATGTAGCCAATTCAACCTCCAACTCTTCCAAATGTCCGGCATTATCTTAGTTAGAACCATAGATCAAACAAATCATAAGACTGACCCCTGCAAGGCACTCTATTACTGTCCACTTTCCCCACTTGTAAACTAGCCCCCATTTAACAGGCCCAATGTGTTTTTTAGCCAATATAGCCACCTCCCTAATCATAGAAGTCTGACTAGTACATGCTAGCAGAGTGTACCCTTTTAGCAATCAACTGTCTCTTCCCCTGTGGAATATGTGCTTCCTGTAAACAAATGATGTCTGATGCCAGATATCTAAGTATCTCTACCACTCTGCTTTGCTTCAATCTGTCATTTAGGCCAACCACATTAACTGAGCAGTTGGACAATTTACCCGTTCATCCTGAAGTAGAACCAGAGAAGTATGCTAGTACCCGAGTCTTGATAGATTGTTGCCATATCAACCAAAGTTATCTACCAATAGATCTGAGCCTCCTTATGATCAGTTCTAATTGTTTTGCTTTGTCTCCTATCATTGCTCATTTTTGTTTGAGATATACTTTTTTCCCATGTCCCACATGATCCAACCCTCCCACCACCAGTACCCTCCCCCACCCTGTCATACCTCCAAGTCCCCATCCACTCCTCCATGTCTTCCTCCCACAGCAGATGCTCTCGCCTCCTGACCCTCCCACTACCCCACTGCCCCTCATGAGAAGCAAACAACCGACCACTCATAGGATGTAGGCAACCTCTCTGCCCAGTCCATGGAACAAGCACAATTTTATACTGATGTCTTTACTGCCCCCTAGAGAATCCCCTCATATGCCTATGCATGCACCCCACCCAATTGCCAGTTCATCTAATGCTATTCAGATTCAATCCACCAAGTGCATTTGTTTCAATATATTATGCATCAGTCACCTGTGACCCACAAGGCACCCTCTCCACCAAACTAACTAGCTCACAATTGCTGTTACTTCATGTCTTCCATATATTTCTTTGCTTTAACTTCAGATGTGAAAACCTGCATGCTATTATCCCAGACCACTTTCAAATGTTCAGGGTTCAATTGGAAAGCCTGCACCCCATTGTCCTGAAATGGTTTGATTAGCTGCCGTAGACATCACCATCGCTTCACGGTGATATAGCAAAAGTCCAGTTGAAGAAAGAAAGAAATGTCCTCAACACTACTCTTGGCATCAGGTCGTGCTTTCATGTAAATTGCCTGTCTTAGCAGATAGTTTCCAATATAAATCAGTATTGCCCTAGGTCTTTCTGCTCTTGTTTTGGACTGCTTTAACACCAAGGTACTCTGTGGACTTGTTATACCTCTTGGCACCAGTTCAAGGAAGGATGTTTGAAACAACTCCATAACCAATAGCCTAATATCAGAGCCTTCTTTGGCTTCCACCACCCCTAAAATCAGCAGGTTGTTCCACCCAGGCAATTTTCTATATCTTCTAATTTTCACTAAACATCTATTAGCTGAGCCTTGTGTACATTTGCCTGGCCTTGAACCCTTGCCATGTGAGACTCAAGAGCTGATATGCTTGTTTCCAAGTGAGACAGTCGATTGACAATAGCGGCACATGACTTGGCCATTTTGAAAACCCTTCTTGTGGTTTACGAGTTACCACTCGAGACCTGTGGCTGTCAAGCCTGGTTTCCTCTCTGTGAGACATAATATATTGATAGATTGCTTCCAACATTGGGGGACTAGAGTTAAGTGTCTCCTGGGGGCATTCAGGCATTCCTCCTGCTAGCTGGTCTGTTGGAGAGTAGTCCCATTTCAAACTTTTCCCAGTGGCTGCCATCTGTGTAATCTTTTTAACAGTCTTGAAGTTGGTGAGGACAAAATCCTGATCCGTATCACCTAGTGGATGATCGCTTGAGTCGGTGGTCAGCTCAGAGTCCCCCACAGACCATTCCATACCATCCGATAAAGTCGAGTTTACTGCCCAAAACTCACCCTCGGGCACTGCCTGCACCATTCTCTCAATAGGAGCCCGGAAGCCGTCAGTTGACTGCAATAGCTTTGAAACAGAGGAGTGGCTTACATTGGAGTCCCCCACTTTTTAACTAAGATGTACGTCTTCCTTGGCAGCAGGTGCTGTTCCAACAATTACATCCATGGCTCCCATTGAGTTAGGAGCTGTCTGTTGTCTTGAGTCTTCCCAGAGAGTCAGGACCAAGGTCTTCCCCTTCTCAGAGTCAACCACCAATTTGTCCATCTCAGTAGCTGGTCAGGGTCGCAGTCCCTGTAGCAGGTCCATAATTGTCTTACCAGACACAGGAGTGGGGAGTGGAGAATCCCTCTTACCTTTCTTCTCTGATACATCCACTCAAACACACCGCTCCTGCTCCAACAGAATCGGCAACAGCAGCACTTTGAGTTAAATTTGGATTTGGAGCAGCCCTCACCACCGGTCGTTTTGGATCCCATTTGTCTGGCTAACCGAGTGATGACAGCCCCGTCAATGGAACAACTGTGCTCGCGTACTTTGTACAGTGCTGTAGCTATTACTTTCAGCCACTCTGAGGCACATAGTTGTTTTTCCCGATGGTAGGCTGTAATGTAATTGCCCCCACTGAAGTGACTTTGTTGCAGAGCTTGGAAGAGCCCTATGGCAGAGTGAGCAAGCATAATGCTCCAGGTGGTACCCCTGCGGCTCTATGACCAGCGTGCTCGGGCTTCCAGGCGACTAGACAGAGAGCTGTGCTATGGCGACATCAGCTGGCCACCATCTTTCTTCACCTTCTAGCTACCCAGCTTCCAGTCATCTATCCTGTGCATTATTGTGTGTTAAAATGATAAAACACTCACATTTTGACTCCTATGTTGTCTGTTCTTACCACTTATTGAAATCAACTCATTACATATATTTTTGTCCTACACTGCTGCATAATTAATGTCAGCCCTGTGTTGTGCACACCTAGGGGCAGATTTAAGATCCCCTAGCACCTCTTTGCATTGTATTAGCATCATTTTGTTTCACGCTAATGTGGCCCAATGAAGCCAAAATCGCTGTGCCAAATTTACAAAGTGGGGCAATGCATGCATGGCGCCACTTTGTAACCCTTTGCGCTACATTATGCCTGCACCAGGCATAATGTATACAAAGGGGGAGTTACCCCGTTAGTGCGGCTGGAAAAATGCATTCTTTTTGCGGCACTTTTAACACCAGCTCAGAGCAGGCGTTAAAAGGAGGCACACCATTGTTTTCAATCAGCCTCAATGGGCTTTGAAGGATTAGCTTCAACATATTTTAAGCTAATCCTGCAATTCTCCGAACTAGCATAAAAAATGTTGGTGTTAGTCCCCTAACTACCGCCATGGTGCACTGTATCTTAGATACAGCGCACACATGGTGACGTTAGGGAGGTGCTAAGGGGTGCAAGGAAAGTGGTGCTGCACTGGGTGCAGCACCACTTTCCTTAAATCAGGCCCCCAATTAAAGTGACTTTCCATTGCCCAAGTGATTCCACTGGGAAGCTGTTCTGAAGGCATATCACCATCAATGGTCAAGCTATCTACATAGCTCAGTCAATCAGTACAAAATTGCAGAATAGATAGTCCATTTAATATGTGTCGTGGAATAGCCAAAAAGAGGTTGTGTTCATGGAAATATGCCCCCTCTTGAGGTATCTCAATGAAGAGATGTGCATGATAATAGACAGCTCTGCATGTTAATAGACTGTACATATTTCTCTTGTTTTATGACCCTTAGGCCAGTTTTACTAACATATTGAGCTGTGCTGTGTTTACATCACAAACGTGGTGCAAACCAGCACAAAATGTTATTTGCGTTATTACTTTCCAGTGCAAAGCTTGTTTTGTGTTGGAAAGTAATCTGAAAGTAACACCCCCCAGGGCCAAACACTGCTTTGAATTACTTAGCATCAAGAATGTTGTCCATGGGTGGGACACAGGTGTTTCCGTGCAACCACCCATAGTTTGTGAAGCCAATCCATATCTACTAACAATTGTAAAAAGAGCTTTGCATAAAAAATGAATGCCACTTGAAAACAATCATTAAATGGAGGTATGTTCTCTTTTCTTTTCTGACTTTACTTGTGTGCTATACTGTACAGCACACATCCAAAATAGGAAAAGTCTCAAAACGTGTCTAGGCAAAGTATGTGGAGTCCAGACACTCTCCTGAATGTGTATAAGTTGTATTCTTTCCTATTTCTGTATGCATCAAAGATTTTTTCTGATGCATGAGTCATCTTTTAGGAGAGTCCCCTAGATGGGGCTCAATCAATTAATGTAGGTTTCCGGGTGTTACAATGACAATCATTCTAGTCTTGCTTTCAGTTGCAGTGGAATAGTAATTACAATGTTTGTCCAGATGATGGCCTTTTGTATCTGTTGCTGTAAAGGTCTGAACATTGACAACTGGCTGTGCAATACTAATCCCTTTTGTGCGACTGGTTTGCTTAAGTGGTACAAAAGTACTCTATTTGGTTGGTAGCATTCTTTGTGACACATTTGTTTTTTTTGTATATGCAATAAATTTGTCTACTTTTGCTTTATAAAGTGTCATATCTGGGCTTCTTGGTCCTTTGATATATAAAAAATAAACTCACAAATCCAGTGACACATCTAGTGTCCAGAAAGTACCAGGTGCAGACTCCCACTCTCTCCCCAAGAGATTATTGTTTTTTATAGTAGTTTCTATGAAACACATGTGCACTTTAGAAGGTAAGCAAGATGGCGCCGCATGTATGTGAACAAGGCCTAAGGACTCAGCAGAAACGAGTCATGGTAGAGTGAGTGTAACATCTCAATACATTTCTGGAGAAAATACGCTCAAAAAATGGGCTGAAAATAATTCTGATGCAGCAAGGAGAATTCTCGCAATTCTGATAAAATATGCTGATATTGACTGCAATAAACTGCTTGAAGAAATAGAGACATTTGGATGGAAACTGAAAGGTTGCCCAGAGCAAGAAATAATTGGCAATCTTGAAAACGATATGAAAGGGTTTTTAACCAAATATGAGCAATCAATCAAAGATCATAAGACCGTTAAGTTTAAATGCCACAAGTTGACTTATCATAGAGGCCAAATTAAGATATTTTCCAGGCGTTTTGGCACCATGCACAGACAAAAGAGGACTGAAACTTCACAAATGAATGCGCAGGTGAAGCGCACTGGATCTAGCTCTGAATTCAGGTCTGAAGTTGAAAGTCATCCTGATGAGGGAGAATCGGGAGGTGTGGGTTCAGCAAAAGACATCTGGTTTAACAGTTACGTTTTTATGATTGGACACAACAGTAAATATCAGGTAACGACCAAATTGTGAAATAAACCTCAAAGGAGGAGGAAAAGGGAGGAAAAGGAAGAACAGGCATAGAGGAACAAAATAAATGTGCACGCCCAAACAGACCAGGCAATCAGTGAAATGGAGCAGGTAGATACTTAAACCATTGTAAACCTGTCAGACATTGAACTGCCCAATAAGAGGAGCAGATTTAATCACTGGCCCTTACTTTCTGTGCACCGAGTAGATTCACTTATGGCCAAACAAGAATAGATCAATACAAATATGCCAGGACGTTACATTTATGTAAATACCATTGTAATAAGCAATTAATTCAGGAAGACAATGACAGTAATAATGCACAAGCAGCTACCAACCATAAAGTGTCCAACATTAAACTCATGTGAGAAATGGACCTATTAGAAAGAGACATTTTGGAAATTGAAGAGTCAATATTTAAACAGCATAGGTCACTATCAGGGATTGGATGTGGGTGACAGTACATCATCACTCTTCAAACCAAAATAATTTTTTGTACCAATAATGCCAAAGGATTCCATTGATCTTTTCAGAGCTGGTGGTTCAAGACTTAAAGAATTTGTTAAGTTAGATCAATCAAACTAAGGGACAGTTGTGTGATATTCACCAAAATAAAAATCACAAGCTCATGAATTGAAAATGAAACAAGATGTGGTGATTCAATAGACTGATAAAGGGGAAAACATTGCTTAGAAATGATGCGATATGGCAGATATGATTAATGTTCAGGCAGCATATTTTGTCAAGCTATCAGAATGGGAAGGGATGGGGCTATTATTCTAAATAGTATCTGTTGGAAAATGGGTTATTGGTAGGGCAGGTAGGTACCTACACCTAGCAACAAGCCACAAACCTCCACATAAGTACAGTTAGGTCTCAGTAAATTAATCCCAGCTCTACCCTTGGTAGCTTGGCATCGAGCGTCAAGGCTTAACTTAGGAGACAAAGTGTAAAGCATTCAAATATCACAAAACAGTAATTAAATAAAACACAGGAAACAGTTTAAAAATCCAAAACCAATGTATAAAAATAGCTTATATTTTTATCTTTAAAATGACACAAAAACGATTAAAATCGGTTCAGGGGAACCGGAGATATGAATTTTTAAAGTATTATTATTTTCTAGCACTTAGAAACAAAAAGCGCCAATCGGGTCATCTGGTTGCACCAGGACCGGGGCAAAGTCAAACTTTCAGGCCGACCGCGATGGAGCCCTGCTCGGCTACAAGTCGCGGGAGGCCTCGGTTAAAAAGTTACCTTCTGACTTAGTCTCTTTTTTGATGTTTTTCTTCCCCGGGACGAACCTGCCAGTTGGATCCGACCTCCTGGAGCCCTTGTCCGGATACGCGAAGTCGGTTTCCTCGGTGGTGATTTTTACCTTCGGACTTAGTCGTTTTTTCGAGATGAAAGTCCTTCGACCGGGGTAAACCTGGATCTTGATCCGACGTCCGTGGAGCCCTTCTCGGATACGATGGCTGGAAGGTCCCAGTCAACTTTTTACGTTCGGACTTAGTCTCTTTTTTGGATGTTTTTCTTTACCGGGACGAACCACGAAGTCAGGCCGGGTCGCGGTTGAGGCAAGCCGGCTAGAATTTCCACGTCGGGTCGGTCACTTTATGGAGCTTTTTTTCAAAAATTCTCCAATCTTTTCCAAACTTCTGGGGCTTCACCCAGATGTTCTTTTAAGGTTCTTTTGGGGTCCACAGCTCACCCCAAGGGTCCAGAAGTTCTGTAATGGTCCTTGGGAAGTGCGGACTTCAACTCCCAGAATACACCTGGCGCAAACTCCTTTTTGGCCACTGGACAGTGGTCAGCTGGTCACTTTTTCAGGAGTTGGTGCAGGGGACTCTGGATAGCAATTTTTCACCTGTAGCAAACAGGGAGTCCCTCCTTGAACCAGTGGAAGCCAGGCAAAGTCCTTCTTGTGGTGAAGCCCAAGTGTGCAGCTGGTGCAGTCTTTCTGAGTGCAGGGTCCAGGTGCATGCCAGGGGTCCAGCAGGGCAGTCCTTCTTCTCCTTGTAGTTCCTTCTTCTTGAAATTTGGTGGGGATCTGAGGCGTTGGTGCAGGTCTGCCAGTTTTATCCTTGCTCCTGGGTGAAAAGCAGGGGGGCCCTGGTTCTCCAATCAGGGACAGGGTCGTCCCCCTGTGATGACCACTTCCTGGGAAGTGTGGCAAAAATCCATCCCAGAAGGCAACAGTCTCTAAAAATCCAAAATGGATGAATCTGATTTTTGGAGGAGAGATCTGGCTGAGCCCACCCACTGGTGTGGCTAAAAATCATAAACACACCCCTCTCCTTCCCTCTCCTAATCTAATCAAGGGGGCACCTAGCTGTCTGGGGTTGCAGGATGTGGGGGTGTTGCTGGGTGCTCCAGATGTACTTCTCTGCCTTTGAAGACCAGTTTGGCAGCCCTCCCCCTTCCTGCCTCACCATCTGCTGAGGGGAGATTCTCTCCCCCAAGCACATTCCTTTGTGTGAAGCCAGGCCACTTCACACCTCATTAAAGTAGCCTGGCAGAAGCTGCTGCAGGCTGGCCAATCAGAGCACAGCAGCAAAAACAATGCAGAGCTGAAATTGGCAACTTTTTAGGTAAAGTCTAAACTTTTTACCTGCACTAGTTATATTAAATCCAACAACTGGAAGTTGTGGGATTTATTATAACAATCAATTTGATACCAAATTCTTGGTATGTAACATTTAAGGAGACTTTAAAATTTAAAATAAAGTCTGCCCATTCTAGCCTATGAAGGCCATTTACTTCCATGAGGGAAAAACGAATTTGGCTGTTTTTACCTCACCGGGGCTTATAAATCTATTTTTATAAAGTCCCTGCTTATGGTTACATGGCATCCAGCCCTAGGGGCACATAGGGCACACCTTAGGGGTGACTTATATGTAAAAATAAGGTAGTTTAAGACTTTGGAAGTACCTTTAATTCCAAAGTCGAATTTGCATATAACTTTAATTTAAAAGCAGCCAGCAAGGCAGGCTTGCTTTTAAAATGACACTGGGCACCTCAGCAATGCACCTAGGTGTGCACCACCTATGCTGTGGTCCCTAAACCTACATGCCCTACCATATACTAGGGACTTATAGGTAGGTTTACTTAGCCAATTATAATTAGCCTAATTTGCATATCCATTTTACACAGAGCACTGGCCCTGGGACTGGTAAGCAGTACCCAGGGCACAGCCAAGAGTCAGTAACCACCAGTACCTATCCAGAAAGAGTGGGGGTGATCAGGCAAAAAAAGGACTTTCCTACACTGCCCCCCCCCAGATGAAAGGTGATGGGTACTAACCTACACCCTGGTAGTCCTCATCAGCTAAGTGGAAAAACCTGGAAAGGCCATCTGCATTGGCATGAGCAGTCCCAGGTCTGTGCTCCACTGTGAAGTCCATCCCCTGTAGGGAAATGGACCACCTTAACAGTTTTGGGTTCTCCCCCCTCATCTGCATCAACCATCTGAGAGGTCTGTGGTCAGTTTGTACACAGAAGTGAGTGCCAAACAAGTAAGGCCTCAACTTCTTCAGGGACCAAACCACAGCAAAGGCCTCCCTCTCAATGGCACTCCATTTTTTCTTTCTGGGGAGTAGTCGCCTGCTGATGAAGGCAACTGGGTGATCATGGCCCTCTTCATTAACTTGTGCTAACACTGCCCCAATCCCTTCCTCTGAAGCATCTGTTTGCACTACAAACTCCTTGCTATAGTCAGGGGCCAGTAACACTGGTGCTGAACACATAGCCTGTTTTAGGGTGTCAAAAGCTTTCTGACACTCTGGGGTCCAAATGACCTTCTTGGGTTGTTTCTTGGAGGTAAGCTCAGTCAGAGGGGCCACTATGGTCCCAAAATTCTGAACAAACCTCCTGTAATACCCAGTCAGGCCAAGAAAGGCCCTGAACCGAGTCTGGGTTTTTGGAGCCTCCCAATCCAGGATAGTCTGGATCTTGGGCTGGAGAGGTTGTACATGGCCTCCACCAACAAGGTGGCCCAGGTACACAACAGAACTTTGCCCTATCTGGCACTTGCTTGCCTTGATAGTCAGGCCTGCTTGAAGCAGGGCCTGAAGCACTTCCTTCAGGTGGACCAGGTGGTCCTTCCAGGTGGAACTAAATACAGCTATATCATCCAGATAAGCTGCACTGAAAGATTCCAACCCAGATAGGACTCTTTTTCATGCCAAAGGGCATCACCTTGAACTGAAAGTGGCCCTCTGGTGTGGAAAATGCTGACCTCTCCTTAGCTCTTGGACTTAAGGCAATCTGCCAATATCCTGAGGTCAGATCAAATGTGCTCAGGAATTTGGCAGCCCCCAACCTGTCAATGAGCTCATCAGCTCTAGGTATGGGGTGAGCATCAGTCCTAGTGACTGCATTTAGACCTCTGTAGTCCACACAGAATCTTAATTCTTTCTTCCCACCTTGGGGATTAGCTTTGGGCACCAGTACCACTGGACTGGACCAAGGACTATCAGAGGGCTCAATTACCTTCAGGTCCAACATCTTAGCCACTTCAGCTTTGATGTTGGCCTTGACCTGGTCAGACAGCCTGTACAGCTTGTTCTTGACAGGCACGCTGTCAACAGTGTCAACATCATGGTCACACCAATTGGTGAGTCCAGGGGTCAGAGAGAACAGACTAGCAAACTGTCCCAAGACTTGCTTACAGTCTTGTTGTTGCTGATCTGTCAATTTGGGAGAGAGTACCACTCCCTCCACTGACCCATCTTTTTCCTTTGAGGACAGGAGGTCTGGCAGAGGTTCACCCTCCTCCTCCTTCCCTTCATCAGTGACCATCAGCATGGTCATGTCTGCCCTGTCCTGGTGGGGTTTCATCCTGTTTACATGTAGGATCCTGTGAGGATTCCTGGGGGTGCCAAGGTCCACCAAGTAGGTGACCTCACCTTTTTTCTCTAGGATTGGATAGGGCCCAGTCCATTTGGCCTGTAGTGCCCTAGGAGCCATGGGCTCCAAAACCCACACCAGCTGTCCTGGGTGATACTCAGGCATGGTAGCCTTTTGATCATGCCAGAGCTTCATGAGCTCCTGACTGGCCTCCAGGTTTCTGCTTGCCTTCTTCATATACTCAGCCATGCGAGACCGCAGGCCTAGTACATAATCCAGCACATTCTCCTTGGATTCCTTGAGAGGCTTTTCCCAAGACTCTCTCACCAAGCACAATGGGCCTCTTACAGGGTGCCCAAACAGTAACTCAAAGGGGCTGAATCCAACCCCCTTCTGTGCACCTCCCTGTAGGCAAACAGCAGGCATGGGAGGAGGACATCCCACCTCCTCCTGAGTTTGTCAGACAAACCCATGATCATGCCCTTCAGGGTCTTATTGAATCTTTCCACCAGACCATTGGTCTGTGGATGGTAGGGTGTGCTGAACTTATAAGTAACACCACACTCCTCCCAAATGGCTTTCAGATAGGCTGACATAAAGTTTGTGCCCCTATCTGAGACCACCTCCTTTGGGAATCCCACTCTGGTGAACACACCAAGTAGGGCCCTAGCCAATGTGGGAGCAGTGACTGTCCGGAGGGGTATTGCCTCAGGGTACCTTGTGGCATGGTCCACTACCACCTCAATGTACCTGTTACCATCAAGCAGTTGGTGGGTCTAGGGGACCAACAATGTCAATCCCCATCCTCTCAAAGGGAGTCCCAACCACTGGCAGTGGAATCAAGGGAGCCTTTGGTTTGCCCCCTGTCTTGCCACTGGCTTGACAGGTGACACAGGAGCTGCAAAACTCCCTGACTTTTTCTGACATTTCGGGCCAAAAAAAATGGTTGACCAGCCTGCTCCAGGTCTTGGTCTGTCCCAAATGACCAGCTAAGGGGATATCATGGCTTAAGGTAAGGAGGAATTCTCTATACTTTTGGGGGACCACTACTCTCCTAGTAGCCCCTTCTTTAAGGGCCCTTGCCTCAGTGTAGAGAACTCCATCCTCCCAGTAAACCTTGAGGGTACCACTGGTATCCCCTTGTTCTTGCCTGGCAGCAGTCTGCCTCAGGCCCTCAAGAGTGGGACACTCTCTTTGTCCCTGGCACAAATCTTCTCTGGTGGGCCCACCTGCCCCTTGCAGTTCTGCCAAGTCAGGCAAAGTTTGCAGGGAAGGTGTCCCTCCCTCAGAGTTCAGATCCTCCCCCTCAGGGTTGGATTCTTCCTGACCCTCTGTACTTGTTGGGGCTGGCAAGCCAGACACAGTGCCTTTTCTCTTTTTCTTGGAGGCTTGGCCCATTGTTCCAGGGTCCAAGTGTCCAGCATTCCCCTGTTGTGCCGCCTGTGACCTGGTCACAGCACACACCCATTCAGGGAGGTCCAGCATCTGTGCATGGACCCTTCTTTCCACTTCTGACCACTCAGATGCTTCAAGATCATTCCCCAGTAGACACTCTACTGGGAGGGCAGGAGCTACAGCTACTTTTTTAGGGCCAGTCACACCTCCCCATTCCAGACTCACCATAGCCATGGGATGGAGTTTGGTTCTGGTATCTGCATAAGTCACCTGGTGGAAGACACCAGGTAAGACCTGCTCTGGAGAAACCAGCTTTTCTGCGACCATTGTCACACTGGCTCCTGTATCTCTCAGAGCTTCCACTTCAGTCCCATTGACTTTAGGCCTCTGCCTATACCTCTCCATGATGGGAGGTAAGGTGGCCATAGTTGCAATGTCCACCCCACCCACGGATACTAAGGTGACCTCAGGGTACCCTGATTCCACCCCTGGGCCAACTTCCACCCCCAACCCTACACTAGCAATCCCCTGGGATTGCCCACCAGTGGGGGGCTTCTTGGTGCAGATAGCATCTCCTCTTTAATGTCCTGGCTGATGACAGTCAAAACACTTGCCGGCCTTAGCAAGCTCCTGAAACTTTCCTGCTTTAGCAGGATCATAATTCTTTCCCTGATACCCTTTCCCTTTAAAAGTGAATTGGCTCGGGGCTCCCCCTCCCTGAGAAGTTTTTGGGGACTCTTGTGAGGACTCTTTGGGTTTTTTGTCATCTTTCCCCTGGTTCTTCCCCTGAGAAGAACCATGTCCTCCCTTTTTCTGATCACCCCCTGGGGGTTTCTGGTTAACCCTAGTTCTTAACCAGTCATCTGCTGCCTCCCCCAGCTCTCTGGGGTTGGTCAACCTAGAGTCTACTAGATACTGGCGGAGCCTCTCTTGGACACAATTAGTTAGAAGGTGCTCCCTCATAATCAAATTGTACAGCCCCTCAAAGGTACTTACCCTGTTGCCCTGTATCCAGCCCTCCAGTGCTTTTACTGAAATGTCCACAAAGTCCACCCAGGACTGGGTGCTTGTCTTTTGGGTGTCCCTAAACTTAAGCCTATACTGCTCTGGGGTTAGACCAAACTTTTTAGTCAAGCAACTCTTCATACTGGGGTATGAGTCTGCATCCTCCCCACTCATGGTTAGGAGCCTATCCCTCCCAGAGTTGGGAACTAACTCCCAAAGGAGTGAACCCCAGTACTGAGGCTTGACTTTCCTCATCTGGAGGGCCCTCTCAAAGGCCCCCAGCCACTTATCTATGTCATCCCCCTCTACATAGGCAGGAACCACCCCTTTGGGTAATCTGGGGGCAAAACCCCCACCCAGGGACACCTCAGTTTCTTTCTCGCTGCCTCCATCTTTTTTTTCTTTGCTTGCCCACTTTTTCTTTTCTAGGGCAAGCTTTTCTGCTTCCAAAGCTATGTAGGCTAGCTGGGCTTCCAGCTCTCTTTCTCTGATGGATGGGTTCTCTCCTCCTGAAAGGACCCCCTTCCTACCACTAGCTTTGGGTCTGCCCCTAGTGACTGTATCCACTGAGGACCGTTCCTCCTCTTCCTCACTTAGGCTCGGATGCCTTCCCTCCCCTGAGTGGTTAGAGTTAGCATCTTCCCCTTTTTCTTCCCCCTCTGGAGCTTCCTCTGTCTCTACCTCTTGGGCCTCAGCCCATGCTGTCAGGGATTTAATCAGGATTTGCTTCCTGAGATCAGGGGTTGCAGGCAACCCTCTCTCAATACACAACCCCCTAAGCTGGACTACTGTCAGTGTGGGTAGGCTAGCCAGATCAAGCTCCATGGTTCCCTAGTTTTGTGTCAACAAAAACTTTTTGCAAAAATTGGTAACAAGAATTTAGAAAAATTACAAAAATTCAATAATTGAAATTAATCCAAATTAATAAAAAAAAATAAAAAAAAATTAAAAATTAAAAACAATTTTTGCACTAGGACAATTTAAAGGATTTTTAATTTGTTTTACTCAAAACTGTAACGTGATATTGAACACAAGTACAGGATCCCGTCGCTGCTTCCAATTATGTTGGAAAATGGGTTATTGGTAGGGCAGGTAGGTACCTACACCTAGCAACAAGCCCCAAACCTCCACATAAATACAGTTAGGTCTCAGTAAATTAATCCCAGCTCTACCCTTGGTAGCTTGGCATCGAGCGTCAAGGCTTAACTTAGGAGACAAAGTGTAAAGCATTCAAATATCACAAAACAGTAACTAAATAAAACACAGGAAACAGTTTAAAAATCCAAAACCTATTTTATAAACATAGCTTATATTTTTATCTTTAAAATGACACAAAAACTATTAAAATCGGTTCAGGGGAACCGGAGATATGAATTTTTAAAGTATTATTATTTTATAGCGCTTAGAAACAAAAAGCGCCAATCGGGTCATCTGGTTGCACCAGGACCGGGGCAAAGTCAAACTTTCAGGCCGACCGCGATGGAGCCCTGCTCGGCTACAAGTCGCGGGAGGCCTCGGTTAAAAAGTTACCTTCTGACTTAGGGGGTCATTCTAACTCTGGCGGGCGGCGGAGGCCGCCCGCCAGAGTTCCCCCCTCCGAAATACCGCACCGCGGTCAGTAGACCGCGGAGGGTATTCTAAGTTTTTCCCTGGGCTGGCGGGCGGTCGCCAACAGACCGCCCGCCAGCCCAGGGAAAAACTCCCTTCCCACGAGGATGCCGGCTCGTAATCGAGCCGGCAGAGTGGGAAGGTGCGACGGGTGCTGTTGCACCCGTCGCGTATTTCACTGTCTGCCAAGCAGACAGTGAAATACTTGTAGGGGCCCTCTTACGGGGGCCCCGCGACCCCCCCTACCACCATCCGGTTCCTGGCGGGCGGACCGCCGGGAACTGGATGGCGGTAGGGGGGGTCGGAATCCCCTCGGCGGCGCAGCTAGCTGCGCCGCCTTGGAGGATTCCAAAGGGCGGCGGTACACTGGCGGGAGACCGCCAGTGTTGCCGGTCCGACCGCGGCTTTACCGCCGCGGTCAGAATGCCCTGCGGGGCACCGCCGGCCTGTAGGCGGTGCTCCCGCCGAACCTGGCCCCGGCGGTCTTAGACTGCCGGGGTCAGAATGACCCCCTTAGTCTCTCTTTTGATGTTTTTCTTCCCCGGGACGAACCTGCCAGTTGGATCCAACCTCCTGGAGCCCTTGTCCGGATACGCGAAGTCGGTTTCCTCAGTGGTGATTTTTACCTTCGGACTTAGTCGTTTTTTCGAGATGAAAATCCTTCGACCGGGGTAAACCTGGATCTTGATCCGACGTCCGTGGAGCCCTTCTCGGATACGATGGCTGGAAGGTCCCGATCAACTTTTTACGTTCGGACTTAGTCTCTTTTTTGGATGTTTTTCTTTACCGGGACGAACTACGAAGTCAGGCCGGGTCGCGGTTGAGGCAAGCCGGCTAGAATTTCCGCGTGGGGTCGGTCACTTTATGGAGCTTTTTTTCAAAAATTCTCCAATCTTTTCCAAACTTCTGGGGCTTCACCCAGATGTTCTTTTAATGTTCTTTTGGGGTCCACAGCTCACCCCAAGGGTCCAGAAGTTCTATGATGGTCCTTGGGAAGTGCGGACTTCAACTCCCAGAATACACCTGGCGCAAACTCCTTTTTGGCCACTGGACAGTGGTCAGCTGGTCACTTTTTCAGGAGTTGGTGCAGGGGACTCTGGATAGCAATTTTTCACCTGTAGCAAACAGGGAGTCCCTCCTTGAACCAGTGGAAGCCAGGCAAAGTCCTTCTTGTGGTGAAGCCCAAGTGTGCAGCTGGTGCAGTCTTTCTGAGTGCAGGGTCCAGGTGCATGCCAGGGGTCCAGCAGGGCAGTCCTTCTTCTCCTTGTAGTTCCTTCTTCTTGAAATTTGGTGGGGATCTGAGGCGTGGGTGCAGGTCTGCCAGTTTTATCCTTGCTCCTGGGTGAAAAGCAGGGGGGCCCTGGTTCTCCAATCAGGGACAGGGTCGTCCCCCTGTGATGACCACTTCCTGGGAAGTGTGGCAAAAATCCATCCCAGAAGGCAGCAGTCTCTAAAAATCCAAAATGGATGAATGTGATTTTTGGAGGAGAGATCTGGCTGAGCCCACCCACTGGTGTGGCTAAAAATCATAAACACACCCCTCTCCTGCCCTCTCCTAATCTAATCAAGGGGGCACCTAGCTGTCTGGGGTTGCAGGATGTGGGGGTGTTGCTGGGTGCTCCAGATGTCCTTCTCTGCCTTTGAAGACCAGTTTGGCAGCCCTCCCCCTTCCTGCCTCACCATCTGCTGAGGGGAGATTCTCTCCCCCAAGCACATTCCTTTGTGTGAAGCCAGGCCACTTCACACCTCATTAAAGTAGCCTGGCAGAAGCTGCTGCAGGCTGGCCAATCAGAGCACAGCAGCAAAAACAATGCAGAGCTGAAATTGGCAACTTTTTAGGTAAAGTCTAAACTTTTTACCTGCACTAGTTATATTAAATCCCACAACTGGAAGTTGTGATATTTATTATAACAATCAATTTGATACAAAATTCTTGGTATGTAACATTTAAGGAGACTTTAAAATTTAAAATAAAGTCTGCCCATTCTAGCCTATGAAGGCCATTTACTTCCATGAGGGAAAAACGAATTTGGCTGTTTTTACCTCACCAGGGCTTATAAATCTATTTTTATAAAGTCCCTGCTTATAGTTACATGGCACCCAGCCCTAGGGGCACATAGGGCACACCTTAGGGGTGACTTATATGTAAAAATAAGGTAGTTTAAGACTTTGGAAGTACCTTTAATTCCAAAGTCGAATTTGCATTTAACTTTAATTTAAAAGCAGCCAGCAAGGCAGGCTTGCTTTTAAAATGACACTGGGCACCTCAGCAATGCACCTAGGTGTGCACCACCTATGCTGTGGTCCCTAAACCTACATGCCCTACCATATACTAGGGACTTATAGGTAGGTTTACTTAGCCAATTATAATTAGCCTAATTTGCATATCCATTTTACACAGAGCACTGGCCCTGGGACTGGTAAGCAGTACCCAGGGCACAGCCAAGAGTCAGTAACCACCAGTACCTATCCAGAAAGAGTGGGGGTGATCAGGCAAAAAAAAGGACTTTCCTACAGTATCAGTTTTTGAAGGTAGAGTCTCCTGTAATAGCTACTCTGTATCTTTTACCCAAAGTAAACAAATACATCAGCTTTCCCCAGTTAGGCTAATAATATAAGCCTTTGGTATCCTTTTTGAGAATACGTCTAGGTATATTGATTACTTACTGCAGGAGTATAAACACAATCTGCCATCATATATTTGGGATACTAGGGTCTTTTTGAGGAAAATCTATGATGTGACCTGGGAGGAGAATTTTGTGTTAATCACAATGGGTGTGATGTCCCTTTTTACTAGTATCTCTCAACAAGATGGCCTCAAGACTATAGAGCACTTCTTGGGTGCCAGACCTGTGTCTTTGTACAGACACACAAAGTTGCTTTTAGCTATGATACACGGGCTCCTCCATAACAACATTTTCCTGTTTGATAAAGTGCTCTATAGGCAGGTGTGGAGGACAATTATGGGCACCTGCTTTTCCAGAGTTATACAAATCTGCATATAGGCTGGTGGGATAAGCAAGTGCTCGTGCACCAGTATGCTGTTGAATAGTCAGAAAATGTGGTTCTCTGGACACGTTTTATTGATGTCTTATTTGTCATCTGGAGTAGGCCTGAGGCCTCTTCTAAACCTTTCACTGATAAGTTGAATGACAACAATTTGAATTTGCATTTCACACCGCTATCAGCAGGGAGGCGGTCCACTTCACAGATCTTTGTAAAAAGATAGTAGGATCCACATAAAAACCTGTAGGAAACCCACTGTAGGAAAGTCTACATTGCATGCACACAGCTTCCATCCTAACACGTTTTAATACAGGATTCCTTACATGGAGAACCTTAGAATGAGTCATAACTGCAATGATGAGCAGGAGCTGGTGGAGGCACAGAAAGAACTGCTGAACAGATTATTTTCATTAGGCTCCAGCCAGGAGGTAGTGGAGATACCTAGATATGAAGAAAACACAAAAGGGCGAGAGGCTGTCCTGGTCTCCAAGCAGGGGCAACATAAGAACACTGACCAAGAATTGAGATGTATTACAGGATACTGCAATGAACATCCAAGGGTGAGGAAGATTCTTACTCAACATAGGCACTTTGTAAAGAGTAATTCTCTTATAGGACACACGTTGCTGATAAACCCTTAATAACTATCTGTAGAGCAAGGTTTATGTGGCAGGAATTAGTGGTGAGAAACCCCGAGATGTCCACCTTTGAGGGCTGGTTGGTTGTCAATCCAGGTTTCAAAAGGTGTCACAAGTGAAATGCCTGCAAATATGGTGTAAGTACAATGGAAGTCCTGTTGCCAATGACTAACACCAAATTCATGATTAGTAGTGGAGTTCACTGCAAAGGTGAGTACGTTGTTCATATACTACAGTGCAGGTGCCCAAAAATCTATCTGGGGAGTATATCCTGAAAGTCCGTAAGAGGATCCTACAGCATGTTAAAGCCATCAAAAGTAAAGATCATAGTTATCCTGTGGTGCGTCATTTTGAGAAGACTCACAATAGTACTGATGCAGATTTCATTTACTTTGTAATAGACTCTGCACCCAAAAATATCAGGGGTGGCAATAGGGAAAAGAGATTGAGGAGACTCAAGTCAAAATATATCTTAAAATAAAATAGCAAAGTGCCCACTGGATTGAACATTGAAGAGGAATTATTTGTGCATGTGTAACATATAGGCCCTGATAAGTCCCCTCTGTCATGACAAGCAAAAGTGGAACCACTAGGCATGAGTCATGTTGTTTTAAAATGTTGTGTTTAGTTATTGTTTTTTTTTGCAATAATGGGATTTATCACAGATTAAGGGACACTGTTATGATATGACTTGCTCTGTTAGCTTTATTCAACCTAATCATGTGCAGGGGAAGATGTGTTTACATTGAATATTTTTCCATTTTGATAACATGAATTAGAGTTTGGTTGAATGTTAAGCACAGCCCTGGATGTTCCAATTTAGGTTTGTGTTTTTATACTAGCAGAGATTGACAAATCATGACATATTAAAACAGTGAATGCATTTGAGATTGCCCAATTGCGCTTGATTGATTTTATACATGTCTGAGCAGAGAATGATTTTGCACAACCATGTCCCATTTGGGCATAATGCTTAAATTTCAATGTTTAATTTTCCATGCATAATTTTCGAATTTTAATTTTTAACTTTTCAATTTTGAATAGTTATTTTCATTAGAAATTATTTACATCATGTCATAGGTGTGTGTATGAATTCACTCTGACATGTGTTCAGTGAGTGTTCGCACTCACTGTGACTCCCATGCTTTTTGAAGTGCGTCATTTTGCCATGTTGATTTTGTATTCATCAGTAGGATTGCCAGAATACACATAGCGTGATCGGCATAACTTTGCCAAATTGAAACTGCATTTTAAATTAAATGTGGGCTGTGCTTTCAGTGAGGTACCTATTTGATAATCATGTTCATCTCAATGGTGATTTATAGCTATGCATCAATTACGTATTGTAAGGCTTTATTCTCGTCTGAGAATGGCTCTCCGTAGCTCTTCTATGATTGTGTTTGTTTTGTCACATGGTGCATACGTCATAGTACAAAAGTATCTGCAATATAGCATCTGCTTGGTTGACAAACACCAGCTTTAGAACACATTACAATGTGGTCTTGCTAAATAAAAATTGGAAGACTAGATGCCGAGCAGTGTTGGAACCTGTTTTTGGAGCGTGTGAAACATGTGTTGGCTCAGAAAAAAATATATATATGGAGAGATAAAGCGAGAGAGAAACTCTAACTGGTCAATTTCAGTGGTTTCTTTCTTTAAAAAAGTATGTTCTGACTGACATTTTCACCTAACTATAAGGTCCCTTTGACCTTTGTTTTTTAATGCAAAGTAACATATCATTACAATTCCTCTCTAAAATGGCACTTTAACCTTTGGTTATTTTCAGTGAATTGCTAGGGTCTTAGTTTCATTTTATGTTACTGTAGTTATAGAAAAGGCAACTCTATTAGTTTTGTCAATAAACATTTAAATAAAACATTTATAGAATAAAAAGTCAGTCTTTTAAAATAACTCATTAGACCACATAGGGCCTGATTAAGAGCTTGCCGGACAGGTTACTCCATCACAAACGTGATGGATATCCCATCCGCCGTATTACAAGTTTCGTTATATCCTATGGAGCTTGTAAAACGGTGGGCGGGATAACTGTCACGTTTGGGATGGAGTATCCAATCCGCCAAGGTCATAATCAGGCCGAAAATGTAATCATAAAACCAACCACAAGGGATCCCTGCATTTCCAAGCTGATGCGTGAAAGCTTGAGCTCTGGGAATGCTAAATCATATCAATACATTTTCCTGAGGTCACATTCTATAGACCCCAGAAAAAAATAAGCCTGATTTTTGTTTACGTATTTTCGTGGGACTGCTGCACTCACTGCATCCCCCCAAAATATGTAAAAAAACATGCTGGTGGTGCCCCTGACCATATTGGAGGCATCATCAGAGTAAAATATATGAAAATTAGCCCATGAAGGACATTATGGGAGTTCACTGCTAAAAGCAGTAAAAAATAAATGAGCACTCTGGACGCACATTTATTATTCACTTTTTAATTTTATTATGTATTTTATGTTAGTGTCCTGGTCCTACCTAGGAACCCCACAGATTTAGTTTTCAATGTGGGCAGCAAAGGGAGCCTCAAGGCCACCATAGCCCCACTAGCTCCCTACAAGTGGCCCCATTCCATAGGGCTGCACAGGAACTGATAACACATTTTGGATATCAGTTTTTTAAAACTGGTGCCTACGTGTTCATTTGGGGCACTGCACAACATTTTTTATGTTGAGGTGTGCAAGGTAGCCCAAATGCAACCGCAGCCCCATCAGTTCCCTGCCAGCACCCAGCTCAGGTGCAGCGGGAACAGCCGTTGCCTCTACCGAGTGGGACCAGTTTTACTTTCTGCTTATGCTGGGTGGGAGCAAATCTTTGTTTCCTTCCGTCAAGAGCATGGGTAGGTAGAAACATTTATTCTCCTATACAGATTTCTGCTCCCACAAGGTAGGAGCACCAAAGACTTCCCTATCTGCACTCTTGTGACAGGAAAACTACAGTGTCCCAGGAGATGGGTTTCCCAGGACACTACCAGTGAGCCAGTGTCAGGGATGGGATCCCTGGGGTGGTAGCATGACTTGGGGAGGGAGCACCCATCCCTCTATTAAGTTTATCCACCCCAGGGGATGGGGTCCCCAGCACCTAAAGAAGGCTAGGGCAGAGGGTCCATGCGCCCCCTCCTGTTTACAAATTAATCGGGCTGGAGGGATTGAATCTCCGAGGGAGGCCACACACACTCTCCATTTTTGTGTGAAATCCCACGCGTCCCTGTGGCTGAAAAAAGGCACGTCTGGGAGCCTACATGCCCCCTCCGTAAAAAAATAAAACACCCTGAGACTCTCAAGTGGAGCATTCGATATGGGGAGCTGCTGAGGCCATAAGACACTTCAGCTCCCAGAAATCTGTTTTTGCCGAGCAGGACCTCATGTTGGGAAGACTCAGGGAGAGAGTGGGTTCTCAAGAGGCCAGTGAACGGAGTTTCCCAGAAGTACAGGGATAATTTCTTGTTCTCATCCATTGCAGTTGTGGATGAAGGAGATGAAGATATAGCCAGATAAATTGCCACCAACAATAACCAGCACAAACAGGTAGAGAAGATTCTGAGGCACAACTGGCAAACCCTCACTATGGATGCTGTTATACGCCTTACACTTGAGGATAGACCAAGTTTCACTTACAGAAGTCGTAGATCCTTAAGGGAAACTTTGGTCTACAGTGACATCACCCGTAGAGACACCACAGGATTAGGCCATTTTTTCCGTGCAAGAAATGCAAGGCATGCAAGTACATTGGCAATAGGACAGATTAAACAATTGTGTATAACAGCAGAACCAGAAGAATCGCCAAATATTTCACATAAAGTTCCCAGTTTGTGGTTTATGTCCTACATTGCGGCTGCAGCAAACACTACATAAGGAGCACCATACATCAGACCAAAAAGAGAACCTTAGAGCACATGAGTGCCATAGATAGTAAAGGTTCACAGTACCTGATGGTGCAACATTTCAATGAGCCACAGAAGAAAGCTAGTGTATTTTAAACTTGATCAGGCTCCATACCCACGTTGAGGAGGCAATTGCTTCTAAACCTGAGACCCTTTGATTTAAGGTATATTATTGTACTTTAAATGAAATTCCCAGGGGGTTGAAACACTGAGAAGGAGCTTAGAGTACATCTTGGGGAGAGCTCCTGTTATGCTATGCTGTTATTCTGTTTGCATTTCCACTTATTTATTTGTAACCATTGTCCAATTTTAGTACTTGTTTTCTCTCCCACAGGAGGAAAGGAAGGAACCTCCGGAACCACAGATGGATTTCCTGTGGTTGTTCCTTACCCTTTTCTTTGATCACTTGTCCAAAGAACAGACAGGTAAGATTCAGTCATCTTATTACCATTTTAATCTTTGAATGATTGCATGGAACCAGTTATATGTGATGTGGCGGTCCCTAGGGATTGCTTTCTTGACCTGGAGGATACATTAATGTGAGAGATCAGTGTAAGCCACTTCTGTCACTTTATGGCTGTCCATGAGTATTATCACTGTGGGTTCCCTGTTTTCACAACACCTTTTGTTACTTTATCACTTTTATCACAAAGGCTTAAGTACACTCATAGCACTTGTTTTCTTGATAGTACATGGGTCAGCCTATGGTTGGTATGAGCTCTTATGCTTTAACGCTCCAGGATGTTAAAGAGTGTTGGTTATTATGCTCAAGCTTAGTCATTTGGCTAGACTGTGACACCTGAGGCAAGGGAGGTGGCAAGCCCTTGACACACAAAGCTCATCGGGGCTCTCTTAGAATTATTGATTCTTCATGTTTTGATTTTTTTTTTTTTTTTTACTTCACAGAAATTATGTACTTTGTGCAATACTGTTATTGCTTAAGTGGGGTCTTTTGAGTTCAGTGTTACACCTGTGTCTGGTTTCTAGGCCTGATTATTACATAGGATGTACCTCTTGCATATCAAGTCCACTTTAGCCCTATTACTCAGGAAGAGAATGTGTGTTTGTATTAAATATTCCTTTGTTTCTGCAATATAGTGATGCTTAACTTGGGTTGCATCTAAAATGTATTGTATTCATAGTCATAATTTTTTTTACATTTCATTTAATAACTTACGGTCAAATGTGTGAACTTGAGTACATGTATATGCTTGCCAATAATAGGGTTTTATATTTTGCTCCCTTCCAATATGGTGGTCCAATTTTCACAGCATGATGTATTTCTTCAAGGGAACTTTGTAACTTATGCTCATGTGACCAAGGCCTGGTTGGGTTGAAATGTGTCTTGAGGTTTTGGTGAATAGAGAAGTAATTTATCACCCTTCCCATGTGAGCGCGACTACTTTTGTTTGTTTTTATCATGAATATATATATATATGTCCATAATAGAAACAAACATAAGTAGTTGCGCTCACATGGGAAGGGTGGTAAATTATATATATATATATATATATATATATATATATATATATATATATTGTATTGTATTGTAATCGTATTTATATAGCGCTTACTACCCCTGACGAGGCGTCGAAGCGCTTTTTGATGAGTAGCACGCTACTCCGGTACCCAACAAGAATTAGTGATGGATTAGTATAATTTAATAAGGAGTACAGTTTAGTATTATTATGAGTTAATTTGAGTTGTGGATATGAGAGTTTGTTAGTTAGATTGACTGGAGTAATGGAGGGTTGGAGGAGGAAAGAAATCCAGAAGTGTTAATTGGGAGTTTATCCTTCATTTACTCAATCCAAAGGCTTGGGATGAATAAAATGTGGGCGGAGGGGAAAGAGGATGTGGAAGGGTTAGGGAGAGCATAGTAGCAGGGTGAGATGAATGCAGGAGAATTTAGTAGGGTTGTGTGGGAGGTCACAGAGGTAGAGTGAGGTTTGGTGAGTTAGATGTGGAGGTGGAGGGAAGAGCTTAGGCAGAGATATTTAGGAGATGAAAGTGGTCGAAGGGATTTGGGAAGAGTCCGAGAGAGAATGGAGGATAGTTTGATAGAGACATGACATAAGAGTGATGAGTAGATAAGTGTGATAAAAAGAGAGCAGAAATTCATAGATATCTAGTATAACAACCCCAAAAAAAGAAAAAAACCAGGAGCCATGCAATGATCCACAAACATGCCAGGCACAGAAACAACATATACACATATATATATATATTTATACACACACACACATGACTACACACACATATGCACATACAATACATAATTTAGAATCATGGGTAAAAAATACTTAGTCATCCATCCATCATCCTGGTAAAAGGCGGGAATTCCTTTACCTACTTCGAGGGTGGACGGGGTGTGGCTCAGCGGGGGGAGCTTATAGGTGCTTTATAAAGGGAGAACATTCTACTCTGTGTCTCCAGCAGAGGAAGATAGAACCCATGCGTCTCAGTCAGATACAGATTATGCTCCAGTACATCATCAGTTCACCTCCAGGAAGGATTCTAGATCTTTTCTGCTATGGGATCTCTGAGCGCACAGCCTTGTTTTATCTTTGCCAAGCCCAAGCGTTAGGGTGGCTTGTCCTTTCCAGAAGGTGAGCTTCAACTGCGGTATCTGCTGCGTTTATATTGTACACTAGGGGTACGTGATGGGCCATGGGGTAAACGTCTCCAGCAACCTTGTGTGCCTTTGGCAATGTTATTGTTACTAGTGCGTCTTTGTGGAGATGTCCTCGTGCTTCTGCGCATCAACAACGCACCACGTGAATCGGCGGTAAACGCAGTGGGGTCGTTTTGGAAAGCTGTCCATCATCCTGGTAAGAGGCGGGAATTCCTTTACCTTCTTCGAGGGTGGACGGGGTGTGGCACAGTGGGCGGAGCTTACAGATGCTTTATAAAGGGAGAACCTTCTACTCTGTGTCTCCCGGAGAGGAAGATAGAACCCGCGCGTCACAGTCAGATACAGATTACGCTCCAGTACATCTTCAGTTTACCTCCAGGAAGGATTCTAGATCTTTTTCTGCTATGGGATCTCTGAGCGCACAGCCTTGCTTTATCTTTGCCAAGCCCAAGAGGTACGGAGGCTTGTCCTTTCCATAAGCTGAGCTTCAACTGCGGCACCTGCTACGTTTATATTTGGAAGTGCTTCCTTTGAGGTTTAGTTTCTGTAAAATGAGCATCGTGGCCTACCCAACCGGTGTATTTTCTACGAGTATGTCAGTAAGTGTTACCTAGCATGTTTTATACTCCCCGTTTATATTGTACACTAAGGTTACGTGATGGGCCACGGGGTAAACGTCTCCAGCAACCTTGTGTGCCTTTGGCAATGTTATTGTTACTAGTGCGTCTTTGTGGAGATGTCCTCGTGCTTCTGAGCATCAACAACGCACCACCGGAATCGGCGGTAAACGCATTGGGGTCGTTTTGGGAAAGCTGTCCATCATCCTGGTAAGAGGCGGGAATTCCTTTACCTACTTCGAGGGTGGATGGGGCGTGGCTCAGCGGGCTGAAGCTTACAGGTGCTTTATGAAGGGAGAACCTTCTACTCTGTGTCTCCCGGAGAGGAAGATAGAAACCGCGCGTCACAGTCAGATACAGATTACGCTCCAGTACATCATCAGTTCACCTCCAGGAAGGATTCTAGATCATTTCTGCTATGGGATCTCTGAGCGCACAGCTGTGCTTTATCTTTGCCAAGCCCAAGAGTTAGGGTGGCTTGTCCTTTCCAGAAGCTGAGCTTCAACTGCGGCACCTGCTACGATTATAATTGCAAGTGCTTCCTTTGAGGTTTAGTTTCTGTAAAATGAGCAACGTGGCCTACCCAACCGGAGTATTTTCTACGAGTATGTTAGTAAGCGTAACCTAGCATGTTTTATACGCCCCGTTTATATTGTACACTAAGGGTACGTGATGTGCCATGGGGAAAACGTCTCCCGCAACCTTGTGTTCCTTTGGCAATATGATTGTTATCAGTGCGTCTTTGTGGAGATGTCCTCGTGCTTCTGAGCATTAACAACGCACCACCGGAATCGGCGGTAAATGCATTGGGGTCGTTTTGGAAAGCTGTCCATCATCCTGGTAAAAGGCGGGAATTCCTTTACCTACTTCGAGGGTGGACGGGCGTGGCTCAGCGGGTGGAGCTTACAGGTGCTTTATAAAGGGAGAAACCTTCTACTCTGTGTCTCCAGGAGAGGGAGATAGAAACCCGCGCGTCACAGTCAGATACAGATTACGCTCCAGTACATCATCAGTTCACCTCCAGAAGCTGAGCTTCAGCTGCGGCACCTGCTACGATTATAATTGTAAGTGCTTCCTTTGAGGTTTAGTTTCTGTAAAAATGAGCATCGTGGCCTACCCAACCGGCGTATTTTCTACGAGTATGTCAGTAAGCGTTACCTAGCATGTTTTATACGCCCCGTTTATATTGTACACTAAGGGTACGTGATGGGCCACGGGGTAAACGTCTCCAGAAACCTTGTTTTCCTTTGGCAATGCGATTGTTACTAGTGCGTCTTTGTGGAGATGTCCTCGTGCTTTCTGAGCATCAACAACGCACCACCGGAATCGGCGGTAAACGCATTGGGGTCGTTTTGGAAAAGCTGTCCATCATCCTGGTAAGAGGCGGTAATTCCTTTACTTACTTCGAGGGTGGACGGGACGTGGCTCAGCGGGCGGAGCTTACAGGTGCTTTATAAAGGGAGAACCTTCTACTCTGTGTCTCCAGGAGAGGAAGAGAGAATATACACATACATACACCTTGCATCTCATTGACGCATGGGTTCCTGCAAATATGGAGTTAGTTTTGCGCTGAATTTGTGTCACAAAAATGACACAAATTGGGTATATATATATCTGCCCCCATGTTTTTCACCCCAAAATTATGAGACGGGAGAGAATTAAAAATGGTCATGCTTTGTGCTATTAGCACAGAAAAAACAAAATGACCCGAATGCGATACAACCATTTTTGTGTGACAATATCTGTGAACCACAAGTTATATTTTTAGAATGCCACCTTTTGTACGATTGCACTTGGACTCTGTGTCCTAATCTAATTCTCTACTAGGGGCAGAGGGGCTCAGAAGTAACTATGTGCAGGCAGTGAGCATTGGCCCTCCCCAGCCCGCAGCAATCGCTGCAAATCCTTTAACAACTTTTGTTGTTAAAGGGGAAGGGCATTGGGGATGATGAGCACTGATGGGAGTGCACTGTGCACTCCCGTCTGTTTGGATGTGTGTTTGGCTGGCCGTCTCTGGCCAGCCAACACACACATGAACACTGTGCTCTCCCCAGCCCAGCACTGTTTTGCCGGGCTGGAGAGGGCAGGCACAGGCACCCAGTCTGGCTGGGCCACCCAGCCAATCCTAACACTGCTCTGGACAGTGTCAGGTTTGGCCACAGGGCGAGCTGGGAGCCTGTGCCTGCCAGCCGCTGAGGAGACAGAGGAGCGGTGACGTGGTGTGCAGATGTGTTTTTTTTATTTTAATATTTCCCCTTGTGCGCCACCACGTCCCCTGTAATCCCCGCAAGCCGCAACTGTCTGCTGGGCAAACCTCTTCTAGTGTTGAGGGGAACAGAATATACCATAGGACAAGGGTTTTGAGTATGTCTGAGATTTGCAGCTCTGCATGGCAGATGGATGATTGTGAGATACTTAGGGGCATATTTATGAGCCCCTAGCACCCCTGGAGCATCACTTGTGTCCTGTGGCATATTTGTGGAGCAACGTCACCTTGTAAATATGACCCCTCTGTCAAGGCATAGAATCAGAGTGCACATAGTAGCGTTTTCTCTGTAGAATCAGAATCAGCACTTTTTGTTTTGGGTTTGATGGCAGTTTTTACAATGTGCCTAGTCTGTCCAGGATAAGGGTGATGTCAACGCCCCATTCAAGGTAAGATCTAACTGTCTGTATTTACTGAGTGTTTTTTACTTGATAAATGTCGGCATGTTTGTCCTGCTGAACTATACCTGGAGAAAATTATCTGTGTGTGCGGTGTTTGCCACGCAGCTTGTAATTCCAGTACGTACCATAACAGGAGTTACTGCACATATGGCTTTTAACTGTGACATTGCACAGCAGTGGGTTTGCCGTAGGGCATGGCAACCAGTGCCCAACTGCTCTCCACATGGATGCCCACCTTTCCAGGAGACACCCAATATAGATTTCATATTTGTAATTTGCTTTTAAACTTTTGTGGGTACGTCAGTACTCCCACACAACCAGCGCTCAAGCTTCACACCACTTGTACTGCACTACTGTGCAAGTTTTCCTGAAGACTCTTGCATGGAACCATGGTACTATGGTACCATGAGGGTGAGGTAGCATGGTAGTTCCCACAGCAGTATTGTGATACCTCAGCAGAGGTCCTCGCTGGGTCCCACTGGAGTACCACAGTGCCCACAGTTTAATTAATTAACAAAAACATTTTGCCCCTTGGCTAGTCCATCTGAGTCCTTCACCACAAGAGCCAGGGTATCAGGGCATCCTGACCCTATGACCTTCTACCTATTTTTTTTAACTTTGGCAGAACACAGGATTCAAGTCATCAAGTCCTGTAATGGCTGTTGCAAGATTATTTGCTGGGTTGCAGTCACCCAAATGGGATGCCTAAGAGGAGTGTGATTCCTAGGGGAGTGAAGGCAACAAGTCTGGATGAATACCATGCCAAGGGTATCATGTCTAATACTACTTATATCACCAAATAAAGTAACCAAAGTGACTATAAATTAAATGGTACTATTGGGTTGCAGCACTCATTGTGCAACCCAGTAGTATTATAAAATGACTCAGGAAAAACATTTGCAGACCGAAAAATTCATTTTTAATACAGATCGCCTCCAAAGGTTCACAGGGGCAAGGTGCATGGTAGTTAAAAGGTAGGAAACGTGTAGTTAAGTTTTACATGTCCTAGCCCTAAATCATTTTTCACAGTAGCATGGCCACCTCTCCCATAGACTAACACTGGGTTAACTTATTACTCACAATAATTGATAACTTCCGTTTGGGAGCAGATAGATAAATATGTCTTCCACTCATTGGAATTGGAATTTAAACGTTTCCTTAATTGTAAAGTCATATTTTAAGTTACTGTTCCAAAAATGTCACTTTTACAAAGTTGGTATTTTTCTGCTGAGCCAAATGTGACTTTCTGCCAGTGTCACAAGCCAAATGACCGTGAATGGCTCTCCTGGGGTGTGATGTGCATTCATTTCAGATATGGGGACAAAAGGGCCCTAGGTGTGGGGGAAAGTGTTCCTCTCTTGAGCAGGGTGGCCTGGGGGTTGTACTCAGCCCTTCTTGAGCTTTAAAGGGTAGCCTAAGGACTGTGCCCGTCCCCTTGTTAACTTCTAAGGCTGTCTGCCCTGACAAATGCAGATCACACTTAGACATGCCTGCCTTTGTCCACCATGGCAGATTGGAGCCAAACCCAAGAAAGGGTGAATGTTATAAAAAAGAAGGCACCCCAACCCACAGGCTGGCTCTGGGTATACGAAGGGCACCCTCACACCCATTCATCAGAACACTCCTGAACCTGGGGAAGATTCAGAAGACGGGCTGGCCAGCTGTCTGAAGGAGGAAGACTAGACCTGCTTGCCTTGAACCCAGGATCCCCAGAAGTGACTCTAAAGGTCAGTTGGCTGGCCTCCTGTTTGCACAAGCTTCTTGAGGCCTTCCCTGCAAATGCACAGCACACCAGCACCAACTGGAGCTGCCAAAGCCTTGGTGATGGCCTCTGATAGAGTAAGTCCTGATCCCTAGGAGGTGGCCCCTGTCCCATACCCATGCCTGGCATCACAATATTTTCCTCCTGCTTCACAACTGAGCCACAGGTGAAAATTAAAAAGTTGAGAACTCTTTGCGACCATGAAGGTGCTCCTTGTATAAGCATTGATTGCTGCCTCTCTTACCAATGCAAAGACTCGACAGCGACACGCTCTTCGCACCAATCAGTGACCCCCACACCACCTACCAATGTACAGCTCCAGTGGAGACCTGCTTCTCAGACCAACAACATTCCCACCGAGGCCCCCACCAACGCAAAGCTCCACTGAGGCTTGTTGCGTGGACTTGCACTAAGAGAAGGTAACCTCTTCATTGGGATGATCATACTCCCTGTATCAGAAATGCTGTCCATTGCAGTCAGCCTTAACTTGTGACATGGGCCCGGTCCAGTGCGACCAGATAACCATGAGTAGCGATTTGTGCTTTTTGGAGCTATTTTGCAAGTTCTGGCAGTGATCAGGTCCAGCATGGAGCCCTTGCAGTGTGTGGATTTCTGGCACTGCTGATGGAGGTAATTGTTGAAGAGAAATGCTGTAAAGGGCTCCATGCTGGACCTGATCATTGGCAGAACTCCAGTGAGTTCTGGCAATGATCAGATCCAGCATGGAGCCTTTGTAGTGTGTGTGCTTCTGGCAGTGCTGATGGGGGGCATAGTTGAAGAGAATTGCAGTAAAATTATCCAAAGGAAAATTGGCTTCAGAGCCCTATTGAAGGTTGAAGTCACCAAGAAAGATAAAATTGCCTGAGCTAATTAATTGAAACTTGAAGAATTCAATAGACTCTTTAATGAAAGTGTTGGTTTGTAACTCATTTAAAGTTTAATGTGAGGCATATCTGCAGTTCTTCAATGGTGGCCCACTTTTTTAAGAGTGTCATTGTCTCACAGTGTCTCTCTATGGCTCTTTGCTCAGGTGCTAAACCTTGGCTGCATGTTTCACATTTGAACTGGTCTCTTGTGAAGGTCAGCCTCTTCATGTACTAGGTTGACAACATTGGAAAATTCTTCCTACCCATTGAAGATAGATTCTGAACGCTGCCCTTTAGTCTGTTGGTGAAACATAACATTTTCTGTTAGTTTTTTGCTGCTTTTTTCTCTCGTCTCTTGTCACTTTTAGTACCTATTGGTGGGTTATGCATGAGCTCCATTTTAGACCAGAATTACGAGTTACACTGTGCTTGTGGGATGGGGTGCAGACCTTTAAATATCAGTACCAGTCTGTGTCACCATGCCATACTATTACATGCTAAATCCTTTGAAATAGGTAATAACCCTACAGACCCATATTATCTGGGTCAAAACACCGTACTCCTAGTTCAGTGGAGATTAATACTCCCACTTACCACCTTCTCCAAACAGATGCTATTTGGGAGCTGAGGGACAGGGGACTGGAGGTGATGTCAGGCCGGAGGAGTGTACAAGTGACATAGGAGGTCAGGCAGGGCCTAGGGCTCAGCTGAGCTTGAAGCTTGATTTTTATGCATTTTTACTAGTCACATTTTCCAGACAGCAAATTGAGCCAGTGTTTCTACAGCTGATAAGTTCAGGTGCAGGAGCATCCGGCTAGTCATGATCAGTCAAAGTGGTATGTATCCCAGAAATGCTCTGCCGTCTGACTCCCGATCTGACCCTTAGTGGTGGTACCCTAGCACCATAGCCTTCGCAGAGGCCATAAGCTTTTACAGACACTAATCAAGCAAAATTATTTCATGATGGAGAGTCTTGCATTCCTATCTTAAATGAAGATGGATAGTCGTGAGTTAGTGTACAAGTTGCAGATGCCACAACTTTCTAGGTCTTCCACTCTTTGGTGCCTAGTCACAAAGTCATTTTGGAGTACATAAAGGAGTACTCCTTGAGCCCTCTCTTATGTACACTTATATGCCTTTGTAAATAGAACTCTAAACATCTGAAATTGGAATAAAAAAAATAGCATTTAAAATTAGCATTCAGGGAGCATTCATATACAATTATTACAGAGAAAGGACTGAGTCCTTTTTGTACTTTTACTAACAAGAAGATAGATGTTTTGAGGCCAAGTCAAAAGTCACGCTAAGGCACACAAAAGAGTACTTTTGTAGCACTACTTCCTGTACTCATAAATACTTTGGCGATTCGGTCTCCTTTTGTTCACTCTCAACTCGTTGTAACTAACTCAGAAAGCTGTGCTGTTACTGAGTGTATGTGCTCAACAAAGTGCAATATTTTTGTCAGAAAAATGCACAAGGTCCCGTTCTGCGCCTGTGCACACATTCAGGATGGGATATACTTCTCAATTTTTGCCCCGTCCAAATTGGCGCAAATATGTATTACAAAAATGGCTAAAATGGTGAAAATCATGTAAGATCATTTCATTTATAAGCTGAGCGTTAAATACGTTTAACGGGTTGTACCAGAATTCATTTTTTCTTTCTTTTTTGTCAGTTGCGAAAATTATTCCTGAACAATTGACTGCGGCAAAGTTAATTCCATTGAAAGTTTTTTTCATGCGATTCACGAGGTAGTGGCGCAGAGGCTGATGAGAATGAAGAAATCCCAAAGGCTCACTCGCTCAGGAGACAGAACTGTCTTTTTGTGGCTTTGCAGTCTGAGTATGGTTGTCTGTCTCATTTTATTTTAGATAAGTGTTGAAGGGCAGTTAGTGTGAATTTAAGTTAAATAAACTCAAACTATAGGTGCTTTTAGTGATATGTATCCAGTAATCAATCTTAATTGAAGTGTCTCGGGCATTATTGGAAACTGTCACAATTGATTTGAGTGATTAGGACAATGGCTCATTCTTCACTCATCAGCTACTGTGAGCGAATAACATCTCCACTCCCGTGTTATTACTGGAGGAGTGAGTGGGTATCAGATTTTCCCCACATTGCTGCACCCGTCAAGCTATATTTACATTATTACTTGAAAGAAATGATTCACTGATCGCTCTGGCGTTTTGCCTTTGAAAAAGAAATCCAATATAAATAGAGATGTGTTTTCTCTGTAGATATGTAAATACATCTACGTTTTAAAGTATTCCTTTCATGTCGGCATTGTCATCCATATTTATAACTCATTAAGTAACCTAAAATATTTTACTGCCCTTGATTATTATGCAATCCACTCTATGTGTGTCTCTGTTTCGTAATTGAGCCTTTCACTTTTTCTACATTTATTCTTCAGTCCTCGAACAATGCAAATTATTATGTTTGCACGTGTTTTAGATTGCATGTCTGAGTTTGCTTTACACAAAGGATAGCAGGTCTAACAATATGAATTTTGAATTGTGTGGTATTTAGTTCTGCTGTGTGATTTAAGTACCTTAGTTCTCACATAAAAGATAAGCAATTGGCTGGACATTATAGTATTTTGTCTGTCTGTTGATTGATGAATTGCAAACTCTTGGTCCCACACTACCTCCCAGAGAAGTCTGCCACTGCTCACCATCAATACCCTGATGTACAGAAATGGTTTCACTTGGTCCAGTTTGCAGAGCCATATGGGAATGAACCTCAGAACACCATTTATGGGGTTTAGTAGCCCCTGTCTGCCCCCTGGCCTCCATTTGGGGTCTGGGTACCTCTGAGACTAGGGAAAGCAAGGGCAAAGCAAGTGGTACTAGAAAGATCAGCCATAGGTTGCAAATACTACCAACGACTACCACTAAATGAGGGGCGTGGCTTCGAGCTCATGGAGTGAGCTGCCTCGGGGAAGAGTTCCGGCCCGGGGCCCCCCATTACACATAGATCCTGCAACCATCGACCAACACTTTGATCACTCCCGCTTTCCTTAAGGGTCAAAAGGAGGTGGGTGACAAAAACGAGGCCAAACAAGCAACTTCGGAGCCTCTGAACCGTTCAATGCACAGAATCCTGCCGGGCTGCCTGACTCCAAAATGGGGGGCACCCTTGGGATGATGGAGCATGGACTGAGCGCGGCCTGAAGAATCTGCCCGATGCGGCGGGCGCACCGAGTGTCATCCGACTCCTGCTGTTGGGGGGCAGACCCCGGAATTGGATTCCGCCCTGCACTTGGATGAGGTGGTGCTCCTCTCGCAGCGGTGTGTACTAGCGCAAGGGCTGGGGCGGCCTCTATATAGCGAAACAGAGAGAGTGCCTGGTCGGGAGGTACTACCGGGTGACTGTTTTCCCCCCTGGATTTGCGAGAGGAGAGAGCACGGTGCTGGGGCAGAAGGCACCCCGGACTGCGGGATGGAGGAACTTGGGCCTTGATTGGGCCTGGACTGCACTAGGCACCCAGGGGCAAGTCATATGGTTGCTCAGACTGCGGGAGGAGCCCCAATGTGCCCCGGCGCGATAGGCAAGATCAACAAAAAAAAGAGATATGGTCCAAGACTCTGGCGACCATCACGATGACCCTTTCCCCACTCCTGCCGGATCAGTGCAGTCAGCGGCCACTGAGGGCCCGTCACTGGGGGTCATCATGCAGGCTTTTACATCATCCAGGGAAAGCCTAGAACTTAAAATAGATACCCTGGCGCTGGATTTGGGCCTGCTGAGGGAGGACCAGCGCCGACTCACAGAAAGAGTGTCAACCAGTGGCGTAGAGTGAGGGGTGCAGGGGGGGCCGGCCGCACCGGGCGCAACATCTGGGGGGGGGACTCGAGTGCTAAAATCCACGGGTTAGGGGGCGCAAATTACTTGCCTTGCCCCGGGTGCTGACAACCCGCGCTACGCCACTGGTGTCAACAACTGAAAAAACTGTTGAGGAACTTAAGCCCGAGTTGGAGACGACCAGAGATCAGGTAACTGCCCTTGAAAAGCAAGTGGGCACACTCCTGGTCCGTGCTGAAGATGCCGAAAATAGATCTAGGAGGAACAACATTCGGGTAATTGGCCTACCTGAAAAAGTTGAGCGACAGGACTTAACTGTTTACCTGGAAAGATGGATAGTGGAGGAGGTGGCCCCAGAGGGTCTCTCACATTTCTTTCCCTTTGAAAGGGCGCATAGAGTGCCGGCGAGGGCTCCCCCCTGGGGGCGCACTGAGACCAGTGGTAGCCAGACTATTGCACTATAAGGACCTCGATCATATACTAGCACAGGCTAGGAAGGCCAGAGAACTAAGAGTGGAGAGCACACTAGTACGCATCTTTCCTGACTTCTCCCACGAGGTCCAGAGGCAAAGAGCATCCTATTTGGAGATCAAGAAGCAACTGCGAACATTAAGCATTCAGTACGCTATGCTCTTCCCCTCTATGCTTAGAGTAGCAGACGGCAGAGAAGCCAGATTTTTCCGGACACCCCATGAGGCCAGGGACTGGCTCGATGAACGAGAAGGCCCCATGTGGGATGGAACTCCCCGGGACCCAGAAGCAGAGGGCCCCGAACAGGAGGACCTCGACAGGGGGGAGCAACGCCCACTTCGGAGGAGATCAAGGCAGAGCGACAGTGGGCCACTGTGGCTGTAGCGAATCTGAGTGGAGGAGAAACTAGCCCATGATCCACAGAGACACAGAAATAAGATCGAGGCTAGGACACACATGCTGAATCGGAGAGTTTGGCGTCTCTGAGCATTGAGTTGCCTGTAGTGACACCGGGAACTTCCGAGAATATAATATGAAATAACACCCAGGCTCAGAAAATAATATTAGAATCCCTAATCCCTAAGGGCCAACGCCTTCATGCTCCGGCAGAATACTGTGTAGTAAGGTCACCAGGATATTGACGGTGTCACCCTGGAGCCGGCGGCTTCACCTGAATGGAGCTCTCTTTTCCACTACCCCATAAGCATTGACTGTTGGTTTTTAACAAGTTTGGATGGGGGGCTGTTCCGACACCGGTCCTGGGGTAGGGTAGTTGGGGAAGTTTTTAGTTAGAGTTTTGGGAACCCACCACATACTCCACCAGGGGAGGCATAATAACCCTGAATGCCGCTGCCCTGAAGTTACTGCATGCATGGATGGAGCACAGAGCACAGAGACAGAACAATAATGTGATATTCGCATGGGTGATCCCCAAAAATATAAGGTGGTCTCCTGGAATCTAAGGGGCCTGCACAATATGGCTAAGCATTACAAAGTATATTCATATCTACACTAGAAGGGGGGCTCATATAGCAATGCTACAGGAGACTCACCTGACAGCGACGGAGGCCGCTGCGCTACAAAAGAGGTGGAGGGGCCAAGTCTTTTATACAGCTTACTCTGCGTACACAAGAGGCACCCTCATTTGGGTAAGGGCAGAAATACTGTTTCAGACAACCAATACACTAATAGATCCTGACAGCGATATGTGGTGGTCACTGACAGATTAGGGGTGCGGGATATCACTCTGTTAATATATATGCACCTAACATAGAACAGGGTACATTTCTAGATCAGTTATCGAATACCCCGGCTCCTTACTTGCTCCGTTCAGTACTGATTGGGGGATTTTAATTGTGTAGCTGCCCCGGGTTTAGACAGGTCCCATCCTCCACTGAGGGACTCATCAGTGAATACCTTAGCTAAAACATTCCTTGACTAGCAAACGGGATGGCAGCTGTTAGACTTCTGGAGGACCCTCAATCCACAAGTGAGGGATTATTCACACTACTCTGCAGTGCATGACCTGCATGTGCAACTTGACACCTTCCTTTGCACACCAGAAATACACACTCAGATACGGGACATAGAATACTTGGGGAGAACCCTCTCTGATTACAATCCCATTCTAATGCACTTACCATGGATAAGGGCTAACTCCAGCCTTCCCACTTGGCGCCTTAAGCCTGACTCCCTTGAAGATCCTGCATATTGCGACCAAACAAGGGGGCATATTACACAATATTTTGAGGACAATGAGGCAACGGCCCTTTTCGTTCAACTACTGTGGGAAGCGTTCAAGGTAATGATACGCGGGTGCTGCATTGCTCTGTCCATGGGGGTTAGGAAAACATTGCTATGAGAAGTTGAAATGGCTGAGGCAGAACTCCGCTCGTTGGAGAGATGGGTGCCTGAAAACCCTGTTCTACAGGGGGAGCTTCGGATGGCTAAGGGGAAGGTAGCTGAGTACAAAGAGAAGCTTCGCTGCTTCGATTGCAAACACTACATGGCTAGGGCGCATGTTGAAAGAGATAAGGCGGACGAGTTATTGGTGTGTTTGGCCAACCTCACCCAGCGAGTTTCCCCCATTACAGAAATCAACACCCAGTCGGGAATCAGGCTTTACCAGCAGGTCGACATTAATCATCACTTTCTCGAACACTACACCACCCATTATGCCAGTACCTTAACTGCGGGCATTTCTAGACGCACAACCACGGCGGTACCTTAGCGAAGCGGAGAGGGATGTTCTGGGAGGCGACATGACGTAGTTAGAAATTAGGGACACCATCAGAGGACTGGCCCGAGGGAAAACACCTGTGACTAACGGCCTGCTGATCAAGTTTTATGCCACTTATGCTCTGGATCTGGCCTCCAAATTGGTGCAGTTGTACAACGCCACATGCGCGATGAAACAACTTCCGCATTCCACAGGAGAGGCCCTGATTGTCCCTCTGCTCAAAACCGGTAAGCCCCCAAGTGATAGTAGGGCCTATAGACCCCTCTCCATTTTAAAATTAGACTACAAGATATTAAGCAGAATATTGGCGACTAGATTACTCCTGCACATGACTCAACCAGGCGGGCTTTATTCCCTCCAGGGATACTGCCCAGAATATTCAGAGTTATGCATATTAAGGATGCTATTGCCCCTCTGATGGCAGCTGCCGCCGTAATGGGTGTAGACATAGAAAAGGCATTCAAAGTCTCAAATGGGATTATTTATATGCAGTGCAAGCCCGTATGGGGTTGGGTGGGGGCTTCGTCAACTGGACGAGACTCTTATACGCGAATCCGAAGGCAAGAGTCAGAACGGGTGGCATTGTATCAGAGCAGTACTCAGTGTAGAGGGCCACTAGGCAGGGCTGCCCACTATCGCCATTATGGTTGAAGTTGAAGGAGGCCTGGATCAGCTTATTATTAAGCTGCAGGCTGAGACATTGGACCTCTACACAGAAGGAGTAGGGCCAGCTTCTGTATCCACCGTTCGACGGGATAAATCACACAATAGTTCACCAGATGGCTAATGCTGGGAATAGGAAGCATGCCTTAACTCTCTAACCTGAGTTTACAGTGAGGTATATTGGGCAGCATGAGGGAAAGGAAAATGACTAACATTAACACTAGGTGGCAAGGGGGGGTGGCGGGGACACAGGGGGAGTTAAGAGTTAAAGAGTTTATGCATTATATTATAGTAGCACTCGGTAGAAGTACCATATCATGCATTTAGGTGGTCATTATGAACAAGGCGGTTTGGCCCACCATGCCGGCATTGGCGGCTGAAACCGCCGCATTATGAACATAGTGAGGGCCGCCATCGTCAGCCCTCACTCAGGCTTTTGTCGTCAGGCAGCCTGGCGGTGGGTGGAAACACCATCTAACAGGGTAGCTGCGCTACCCTTCAGATAATGTTTCCTGATCCACCAGCCTACGCCAAGGCTGGTGTAGGAGGTGCCCCGGGGCACCCCTGGGGGCCCCTGCACTGCCCATGGACTTTGCAAGGGCAGTGCAGGGGCCCCGGTTCAGTGCCCTGTCACGCAGGTTACTGCCTGATATTCGGGCAGTGATCTGTGCAACGGGTGCAGCTGCATCCGCTGCACAGAGGCATTGACAGTGGCTCACTTTCTGGCAACAATGTTTCCAGCCGTCGGCCCACAGAAAGGTTCTTTATTTGGCCGGCGGGGATCCGGGGTCGCTGGCGGTCAGTGTTTTGACCGCCAGCATAAACACAGCGGTTGTTACCACTGTGTTCATAATGACCACCTTAGTTTCTTTAGACACCTGCACCTGACAGCCAGAGTACAGGATAGGGATAAAGATACAGTATCTGATGAAGCTGGGCCGTTCTCTGTCAGTATGTTAAGACTGCAACACGTATGGCATACAATAATTGCCTAATGTCCGATATTCATTTCAATGTGTGCTGTGAAGAATGTGGACACTTCTACATTCCATGTACTTGTATGATTGTAATGAGAAACTAATAAAATCTGTTTAAAAAAACAACTACCAATAAATGATACCCATGTCACATAGTTCGGGCAAGTCTTTAGGCTTACTCTCCATGGGATCCATATTTGTAATGAATAATGCACTGTTAAGCAGCTTTTCCTGTGGATGGAAAAATTGCTCATCAGCAGGAAACACTGCTGGTAGAGACAATCGGAAGAGAGAACAGTGTCTTGCAAGCAATTGTGCTTGTTTTGTACCCGCAGCTCAGTATAACGTAAACAAATCATATCTGTTTTTTACATTAGAGAGTTGTATTCAGTCCCAAGTAATCATTTACTGTAAATTGGTGATGGCTTCAAAACATGCTTATACTATTTAATGTTTCTTAGCATTGCATATTGGCATCAAACTGTGTTTTCAGTTTCATAAATTATGACTACACACTGATGGTTAAGAATATATGTTTGAGAAAACATTTAAGAGCTTGTCTCTTTCTTTACATCTGCTTGATGAAATATTCTTCTTTAAGATAACAAATTGATTCTTCGTGATGCTACCTTGAAAGAAACAGAACCAAATATAGGCAACACTATCTCACATGTCAGAAGATTCCACAAGAGAAACTTAAGAGAAAAGTTACCCTCTGTTAGTGATATCTCTGTTTCTGGATATGTTTCTGCATAATTCCCTCAGAGAGGATCATTACCAGAACAGCCAACTATAGATATCAGGAGATGATAATCAGATTGGCTCTAACTTTAGATTTTCAAGAAACAACTAAAAATGCATCAATTTTGTGTCCATCTGAGCTTCTACTGAATCTTTTTATCTTTAGTAGCCACTAATTCTCCAAAATTAAGTGTTCCTGAAAGCAGCTCCCTGTCCAATATGGTTATTTAATTATTCTTCATTTGTATCATTTGTGACTAACAATTTGTGGTTGTCTGTAAAATCCTCAATGTCTGACAAGGTAGGGGAGGTTTATAACATTGATAAATAAAATTACTAAATACATTGCATGGTACAAAAGTATTGTAGCCAGAATACTGACTACAAAAATATTGTGAATGAAAGTATCTTTAGCTAAGTGTAAGCCTTTGTCCTTTTATTGATGGCACTTTGCTAATCCTATGCTTAACAACTTTGCTAGAAAAACAGACATTTGAGGTGAGCAAATTTAGAGTGACACTGGTGTTGTAGGGTATGCCACACTAGAGATGTCCTCCACCTAAACTTAGGACTCTTCTTTTTTGCATATTTTATGCCAGGCAAGGATGAGGCCTTGTAAAAAATATATATTGAAAGCCATAAAAATTATCAACTTGCCTCTCTAGTAACAGAAAACTGTTGTGACCAACTTCTGTTCTTAGAATCCCTCATTAGCGTAACATACCATGGAGGACTCATCTGCAGCCGATGATTTAATAACCATTTATCACTGCCATTCTTCACATATTAGTGTCTGTTGAATGCTCTTTTCTTGATAAAATGTTGCACCATATGTAAAATCTTCCAAAAAGTTTCAGGTGCTGCAAAATGAAATCCATGACACATTGTATCCAGCAGACAAGGTTTTTATTTCAAAGTCAAATGACCCTCAGTCTCTATTGAATGACCATATTAATTGTTTTAGGGATGCAGTGAACATGATTCTTCCCTAACATTGAAATGAATGTAAAAATGGGCATGCACAACTAAACACTGGGGCATGTCTGTGTTTCTGTGCATGAGCCAAAAATAGCCAAACCTGTTGCCTCTGTATTCATTGTGTGAGTAGCACCATTGCAGCAGGAAGGCACTACAGCATATCAAAGGAGCACACGGGAATACTCACTCGATGAGCAGCGCCCCAGTGGTAATGTAGAGGAGCCATCTGGCAGGGCCAATGGAAATGACTACCAGACTCGCAGTGACAGTCAGACTGCCGTACTCCAGGTGGTCCGATCACTGAATTACAACCCTGGCAGTTGGATCACCAGGAGACCGCTACTTCCGCCAAGAACTTGTGCCACAACAGCACTGAACCCAGCACCGCCGTGCTGATCAGGACACCTGGTTCTGCTGGCCTTTCCATGGCGGGACCCCATGCTCAGCACCCTTGAAATGTGTACTGTTTGTTTTACAGACAGTGCGTATCCAAGGTTGCTGGTGTGCTACGTTATTGCCTCAGCTCCCTGAAGGGAACCAAGACCAATACCATAGCACTGTTCTCACCGGTCTGACCAGCGGCAATGTCATAATTTGATGTTCTTGCTGGTCAGCCCGATGGGAACATTGTACTACAATCGGGTGGAGGCAGCCAGTATGATGGCTGCCTCCCCCCCACAAGTTTGGCAGTCTGAGTTTTCCGACTGCCAAACCCATATTGTGCACATTATGCTGCATAATTTATTCAGTATTTAATGATGTTGTGGGGGAGTTGTGGGTCAGTGATGAAAATTGTGCCCTTCCTGTTGAAAAACAGCTCATATTTACAAGTGCTAATGCCTTTTGCATTCTAATTCTGGAAGAGACATTCCCAATAATATCTATGTGACTGTGATGGAAAACTACAAACCTTGCAGTTGTTCACAAATACACCAAAAATTATTTGAGAAGTCCTAAAAAGTTCAGAAGCTTGCTCCAAGCAGACTAAGCCACAGTAAGGAGCTACAGTCTAAAATGAGAATCTGACTTTGTTATGTAGCCATTTTAGTAATGTCTCTAGGTATGTTATTTTAGCAGCTAGGCCTGCTGCTTGTGTCCTTATGCCCAGTTAAACTTTATTCTGCTTCATTTTTATTATTTCAGAATCAGCCACATTTGTGGTGCTGTTTTATTTTCTTTATCTAGTTGTTCTTTCGCCTGGGAAAGCGTTGCATTCCTTAGCAAAACATTCTTTTCACTTTGTGCTTTCCTCAGGGCTGCAGCGAGATAGTGTTGCCAGCAAAGTGGTACACTGTGTCTCCAGCATTCACAGAAACATACACATCCTTATGTGGGGCATTTTCTCAGGACATCAGCTGTTTTATTATAAAAACACTTCTCTGTCACATGCACATTAGAATGCGATTCCAGCCAGATGCCTACGACATCATGCTCATTGACTTTGCTACAGCTGCTTGCTGAGACTACTGGTTCCCTGACCTACATGGGGATGGTGTCTCTCTAGATGACAAGCTTCCTTGCTCAGGTACTGGGGATGAAGTCTTCCCGGGGGGGGGACCTGAAGGGCAGATTAGGGTTTATCATGCTGTGCTCTAACAAAGCTGAGGTAGGAACCACATATATTACGCATAGTGACAGCATGGTGGGACTTTTCTTGTGTTTCACTTTTCTTGTCACCATTTGCTTTTAGCATGTTTCATCATTCTAATTATTGCAATTCATACCATTTTATCTAGGATGGAGCTGGTTCAATAAATCTTATTGAATTATTTTCTGCCTCTGTTTGTCTTTGCATGTGTGAGACTAATGTAACTGAGAGAAAAGGATGAGATCTGACCCACCATGATTTCTCTGAGAAGTCATTCTTGTCATGCGCCCAGCTGCCACAAATCATACCTGCTCTTGGGTGGAGGTGAGGCGCTGCTAGTTGGCCAGAAACGGATTAGGCTGACAGTTGTCAGAAGGTGTGGGATTGAACTCACTTACCCACAATTCAGGTGAAAGTGCAGCTCGAATCCAGCAACCTCATTAGGATAATGAAAGTCCATGTGACAACTTGACAGAAGCACCAGAGTGGACATGTCCTTTCAGGCTGTTAAGGGAGAGCCAACTATGGCAGTACTCCACTGGGGCCTTTCTCTCTGTGAATGCTTTCACTACAGGCTTGATTCCCAAAGGTAAACTTAGACCCAAAGTTTAAGTTTGGGCCTGAAGTCTATGTTTAGAACTAAAGCCTAAATTTAGACCTCAAGTTTAACTTTAGACCTGAATTATAAGTTTAGACTTGAAGTCTATCTTTAGACCTGAAGTCTAAGTTTACACCTGAAGTCAGCTTTGAAGATGCTGCGATTGTACTTTTTCCTTACGGTTCATAAAGCAGCCAGGTTCATGCGTGTTAGATCTTGATGCTTAATACTCTTTAATTAGCTAAGGTTCTTCCTGTCTTCACATTTCGTTCCAAATGCTGAGTACAATCTGCAGTATGCCAAGTGCAAGGTGGTATCATTTCTCTTCTTTCTTTGTGTCTTTTGCAAAGACCGCTGAGGTTGTAATGAGGGCCTATATTTTTCCAAGCTTGTATTTAGTTTTGGATCAATAACATAATATAGATGCACACAATATTAAAAAAGAAAAAATCGGTAAATGAATATTGTTAACAAAAGTATTGCCTTTTTATAGTCACATAATAAAACCACAAATATCGAGACCCCAAATATTGTCCTTAAAAATATCAATTTTTACTTTATATCGAAAACACAAATATTGGAAACAAAAATATTGATTCCTTTAAATAAGCGTATGATATATCAAAAATATCACCTCACACAATAACAACTACAATATTATTACCAATTACATTACAATTATAGCACATCAGCAAAACAAAAAGCAAAATATATATGTATCTAAATTCATAACAATATAACCTAAACAAATATTCTCATAAACTACAAACATTTATACATCTAAATATTAATAAATATACACATATATATATATATATATATATATATATATAATGCATAATACTCGAAACTATCAAATTACATATTAAACATTATACACAAAACCTAAAATAGTGTTTACCATAAAAGCACATAACTGATTAACAAAATCAAAGTAAAACTCAACTAATCAATAAATTCAAACTATAAATTAACTTAACCAAGTAAATCAAACATTCAAGTAAAGAAACAAAATAAAAGGCACATAAGTGTCATCATTTAAATACTGCAAATAAACACATAACTCATAGAGAAATCTGTGTCAAATTCTATAAACTAGTCCTAAAAAAGAAATATATATGTTTCGAGAACAACCTTGCAAAGTACTTTGAACTTATATTTAAACAAAAACTTACCTGTAATTAAAATTACAAATGTAAAGTAGTAAATAGATAACAAAACACTCTCCAGCTTCTATCTTGTTACATGTACTTACTAAAAGAAAATACTACAAATTCAAAAAGTGCTAACCTGCCAAAACACCAATCGCAAACCGCAAAAAGGGCAAAAAAAATGTAAGTATGTAAAAATTATGATAAAATAGAAACTCAACCCAAAAGCGATAAAAATAAAGCCAAGTGACTCAACCTCTAAAAACTACCAACAAATAAACATTCAAAATTAAATTGACACTTTTTTTCTTCTAACGGGAAAGAAAGCACCCTCTCCACATTACAACATCCCCAATGAAAACACTCCGAAAAGGTGTGGAACATCTAAGAAGAATATTAACGTAAATATAACAAATAGAAGTAGTGACATAAATTTATATGTAAATAACAAACATATAAACAGTGCTTATTTCAAGGGTGCTGTGGTCCCCTGCACTTGTTCCCTGCCAGCCTTTTCATGGTTGTGAAACCACCATGAAAAGGCTGGCAAGAGCAAGATTGTAATCAGCTGGGCGGTGTTGGGTTCAGCACCACCCTTGCTGATTACAAATAGGACCACCGTCAGCTCATCAGGACGGCTGTCAGACCACCACAGCTGTGACGTCTGACCGCCACTGCAATTCTGGCAGTCTTGTGACTGTCAGACTCATCATCTACTCTTAAATCACATGGGCTACACCAACAACCAAGTGCATCAATGTAAAATGTGAATATGAAATGTATGAAATAGTTTTCTAATGCATGCTGGGGGAGGGCCATTACAAGAGATGATGATGTACTTAAGAAAAGGGAACACAATCACTCTCCAAATGTGACAGGTATAGAAGTAAGCAAGGTATTGCAGGATATAAGAGAGGCATGAACTAAAGAAGCCACCAGCAATAATCCTCTTACCTCTAAAAGATACCAAGAGATAGAAACACCTGAACACTTAGAACACTTAGAGATTACATGTAATGTGGAAACTTACCTGTTAGTTATCAACCTAAACAATGACAGCCTAATCCTAATGCTTTCTATAACAGATAGTCTACTAAAACTAAGCCATTGTCAAACCTGGATGATGAATGCCCTACTACCAAATAAACAAAGTAGCACTTACTATAAACTCTTAAACCACATTAAACATTAAAACAACTAACTACTAACCACAAACAAATAATCACAGACTTTGAACAAGTCATAATTCAAGACCTTTTAAAATGTTACCTCTGCATACAAGGCTGTTACTACATTGTTACTACCATTTCAATCAAAGCATATGGAAACATATTAATTTGCTTTTGAAATATAAAAATGATAGAACTAGCCTATGTCACTGTCATGGAGGTAGCTAACCACTACAGTTTACTAATAGAAAGCTCCCTCTCCCAATAAAATAAAAACAAACTAAGAAACTTTGGTTGGCAGACTACATTGTTCTGGATACAGATGCCAATCCAACTTAAAAATACCATAGTGAAATGTCTTTGACAGAACCTTGGCATGGGAAGCTAAAGCAAATAACACAGTAGAAGAATGGCACAATACCTTCCAATCCACACTAGGCTGAACCCAAACTACACTACACATTTATAGAAGCATTACCAAAAGAACAATGCTACCAACAACTACTAATGGAGAAATCTGTATCCCAAATTGCACCTAAAAGTAGCAAACAAACTAAAACAATGTACAACAACAAACAATATAAAGTCAAACTTTTCTTAAACAACAAAGGAGCAGATCACATAGCAATATCAAAAAGCATAAAATAAAATAAATATTAACCTACAAAACTACCCAGAATGTATAAAGTAATCTTAATTAGCATGACAAATCAGTTTTCATATAAATAATAAACATAATATTGTATTACATCAGTCAAAATATTAAATATAATTCCAATCTTAAGTAAGGCTGATATAATCCATAATACAAACATTATTGATATAAATAATATATGCCTTACAAACAAAAAAGCTTACAAAACAAACTCAACCAATTATGTACAATAATTACAACACATAAAATACACATTTCTTAAAAACAATCACTTAATGGTGGCACAAATAATAAAGCAAAAGATTTCCCACCAAAAATAGAGAACTAAATATATCTTACTGTTCTGAAGATGCAGATCATCCTGTGTATCCACATTGTCAAATATTATAAACTACCAATCGCAGGAAAAATATTTTTCAAAAAGTGCAGACAAAGAAGACAAAAAAAAAACAATCCAATCCCGAAGAGATTAATCAAAGCAATCCAAAGTATCTAAGAGCCATAAGATTTTTTTTTAAAAGTGCTGATAAAAGAAATGTTGCTCCAAAACACCGAAAACAAGGAAATCAAAGTAAAAATATTGGTTTATTATAATCCACAAAATACTTCCTGAAAAAAATTGTAAATCCGAATGCCAATAGGATATGTGCATAGAGAAAAACCTGCAAAGTAAAACTGAAAACTCACCGGCAAAAAAACATATATTCCCAAAAGTACATAAACATATCACTTAAACATCATGAAGCAAGTAACATAACACAATGTAACTTAACATATCAATGCATTACTAAAACAGTGTACAAAAACCCAGACCTACACACTACTGAAAAACAATACTTAGGAACAAGTACATGTACAAAAAACCCACAAACAACACCATACTTAACTACTAGACTCCCTAACATCTCCCTATACTTAAAACCATAAAACCTTTACAAAGAACTTAACTGGATAATGAGCAGTGCCATACAATGACCTGGATCACAGAACATAGACCAAAAAGGACACAAACAAACAACAAAATAAAAGCTAGTGGCAAAAAATGGCCAATAAATCTAAATAAAAAAAGATCTCCCCAAAGAAATGAATGGGAACATACTTTTAAAATAATTAAAAACCGGATTAAAACATAATAAACATGTAAAACATGTAACAAACGGTGTAAAATGTTAAAATGTTATAAATTAAATAATGGTGTACAAATATAGAATTATTTAATATATACCAAAAAAACATATGCTAAAATGATGTTGAATATATGAATAAGAATCAATTTAAGGAATATTAAAAAATGTTAAACAATAAAAAAACAAATGTACAAGAGACATAATTCACATGTATTGAAAGTTCTTTTATTTATCAATATATACGTGTTTTAACTTGAATTATATATGTTTAACAATGTAAAAATATACATGACATGAAAAAATAAATACAACCACAAAATACTGAAAATGTCCCAAGTATACTCTGCTTGTCAGACAAGGAATCCTAGGTGTCCAAAGAGGAGATCTCAGAAATACAGACCAGAAAAATAAGAAAGCATAAAACTATATCTGATAAGCGTGGATAATGATAAATCTATTTAAGTATTATAAATATGCTCAAACTCAACTAAAGCCAAAGAAATAAATAGCACATTGATATGAAACCACAGTAAAAACCATGGAAAACGTGCAAATACTAAAACACAATAATCACATTCATACTCGCTTTACTCACACCATATTAAAAAATGTAGATGACAAGGACTCAACTTGATACAGTAGCACCAACAAATATCCAGTTTAAGGGTCTACATATAATAACAACACCTGGCCAGCCACTCGGTTTCGCCAGGAATAACACAACAAGATGATTCTCAAATGATGTCGTAATCTACCTACTCAAACAAACCCAACAGAGGGGGTTCACAATATCTGTTGTATTCTCTTATTAGTCCAACTTTCTAATTTATATTTCTTCTTTTTTTGTAAAGTATGTCCTTTGGTCCTTCCTCCTATTAGATGAGTGAATTAATTGTAATTTGAAGAATGTTGATCCCAACAAATGTCCTTTTCATTTATAGTAGTGCCGATGTACGTTTCGGTGACAAGAGGCACGACTCGGGTCTCTCACCTTCTTCAGGGCACAAGACCTTGATATATACACAGTAATTCCAGGGAACAGTTTATTAAACACATGAGGTATATTTCTGGAATGTAAAGAACAACATGAATATATCTATGATTATGAGATCTCCATATCAACAATACAAAAATAAGACAGATACACAAGAGACCCAAAAGAAATAAGAAAACAAGAAAAGGCGAAAGAAACCATTGAGAATAAAAAGAGAAAAACTAATACATTAAAATAGTGCCTGCCCCTGTAGTATACATGAAGAGAAGAATAGTAAAAAATGTCTTCCCCAGCCTTTGTGGTCCATGTGCAACCCTATGCTGCAGATGTGATTTAAATAGGCATGCCAAGAGCAATAACTCAAATCCAGAGAGAATACGCCAAAAGGTGCTCTCTTTCTAATTGACCCAAAGTGCTCGGTATAGAGATTAATAGGGAAAAAAGATGATACCTAACTGTATATCAAAAGGGGCTGATACAGTGGATGGCAATAGTCTCCACTCGACCGGGTCACTCTTCGTACGGTAAAGTTGTCTAGAGTACCTAGACAAGATAAATCAAAATATGTAGATATATAGGTCATAATGTTGTCCTACACCTATAAACAATACCATCAAGGAGACATCTCTTCCCAGAAGTGTTTCCTCTGGTTAATACATATTAATCAATAACTATGAGTCCTTATCCCTTGTCTTACCTTGTGTTCGTGACGATGCACACAGTGAGAGGCCATATATTCTACACTACAGTGTGAATAGGATGTAGAGCCAATGCAACCATATCAACGCGTCGAACCGTGCGGGAAAAAGACCGGCGCCACAGCCGGGTACATATACTCCAAAATAGGAAGCTCACCGCACTCCCCAATATAGATAACTCTTGGAGCGGCTAGGGTCCCACCTGTTCCAAAAGCGAAGGCCAAACTAACACAGGAGTTGTGATGTAGTTGAAATATATTCCACCAAAATGTAATACTATATATACAAATTTAAATACACAAACATATATGTTTGTGTATATATATATATATATATATATATATGTATATATATATATATATATATATATACTGAAAATGTTTTACGTCTTTATTCTATGGAAGTATGTAATTAATATTATAATTTACTACAAAACTACAACTAACTACTCTTTTTAACTATCTTTCTTAAAACCAACAATTCTAATTAAATAGCATAAACTACTCCTACTACATAGAAATACAAATAAAAAAGGATTTCACACTAAAATGGTTAAATTAAATCTTCACACTTCAGCATAAACCATTTTGAATAAAGTGTTGGACACTAAAGAAGCAACATCCCACTATAATGTAAACCAATTTGGAGGAGGTGGAGGACACTAAAGAGTGACATTTACTATTCCCACTCCAATCAATACCAAGTTCGGGAAGGTGTTGGACACTAAAGGGATAACATTTACTATTCTCACTTCAATCTAAATGAATTTGGAGAAGGTGTTCCACGGTTCGGGGGTGACACTTACTATTCCCTCTCCAATCTAAATCAATCTGGGGAAGGCGCCAAACACTAAATCAAATCAAATCACAAGCATTTATAAAGCGCACTACTCACCTGTGAGGATCTCAAGGTACTAGGGGGATGGGGTTACTGCTGCTCGAAGAGCCAGGTCTTGAGTTGCCTCCGGAATGCGAGGTGGTCCTGGGTGGTGCTGAGGTCGGTGGGGAGGGAATTCCATGCCTTGGCCGCCAGGTAGGAGAAGGATTTCCCACCTGCCATGGTGCGGCGGATGCGAGGGACGGCGGCGAGAGCGAGGTTGGCGGAGCGAAGTTGGCGGGTGGGCGTGTAGGAACTGAGGCGACGGTTGAGGTATTCGGGTCCCTTGTTGTGGAGGGCTTTGTGTGCGTGGGTGAGGAGTCGGAAGGTGATCCTTTTGTTGATGAGAAGCCAGTGCAGGTGTCTCAGGTGGGCGGAGATGTGGCTGTTGCGGGGTATGTCGAGGACGAGGCGGGCAGAGGTGTTTTGAATTTGCTGCAGACATTTCTGGAGTTTAGCGGTGGTTCCTGCGTATAGGGTGTTGCCGTAGTCCAGGCGGCTCGTGACGAGGGCGTGGGTCACGGTCTTCCTGGTGTTGGCGGGGATCCAACCGAAGATCTTTCGGAGCATGCGGAGGGTGAGGAAGCAGGAAGATGATACTGCGTTGACTTGTTTGGTCATGGTGAGAAAGGTGTGACAATTACTATTCCCACTTCAATCTCAAACAATTTGGGCAAGGTATTGAACACTAAAGTGGTGGCATTTCCTAATCCACTCAAACCTAAACCAATTTAGAGAACATATTGGACATTAAAGGTGTAACTTTCATCTCTGATCTAAACCATTTTGGCGAAAGTGTTGGGCACTAAAGGGGTGGTATTTACTACTTCCACTACAATCTAAAACATTTTATGCAAGGCGCTGGGCACACAAAATGTTATATACACAATTACTACTACACACTCTGTGAGAAATTAGGGCTGATTGCAGAGGCCCCATAACTTTTTGCCCCCATTTTTACACTTTTGGCTGGTGTTTTCCTGACTTAAAGGTGCCCTGGGTACTGCTAACCAGTCCCAGGGCCTGTGCTCTGTGTAAAATGGATATGCAAATTAGGCTAATTATAAGTGGCTAAGTTAACCTACCTATAAGTCCCTAGTATATGGTAGGGCATGTAGGTTTAGGGACCACAGCATAGGTGGTGCACACCTAGGTGCATTGCTGAGGTGCCCAGTGTCATTTTAAAAGCAAGCCTGCCTTGCTGGCTGCTTTTAAATTAAAGTTATATGCAAATTCGACTTTGGAATTAAAGGTACTTCCAAAGTCTTAAACTACCTTATTTTTACATATAAGTCACCCCTAAGGTGTGCCCTATGTGCCCCTAGGGCTGGGTGCCATGTAACTATAAGCAGGGACTTTATAAAAATAGATTTATAAGCCCTGGTGAGGTAAAAACAGCCAAATTTGTTTTTCCCTCATTGAAGTAAATGGCCTTCATAGGCTAGAATGGGCAGACTTTATTTTAAATTTTAAAGTCTCCTTAAATGTTACATACCAAGAATTTGGTATCAAATTGATTGTTGTAATAAATCCCACAACTTCCAGTTGTGGGATTTAATATAACTTGTCCAGGTAAAAAGTTTAGACTTTACATAAAAAGTTGCCAATTTCAGCTCTGCATTGTTTTTGCTGCTGTGCTCTGATTGGCCAGCCTGCAGCAGCTTCTGCCAGGCTACTTTAATGAGGTGTGAAGTGGCCTGACTTCACACAAAGGAATGTGCTTGGGGGAGAGAATCTCCCCTCAGCAGATGGTGAGGCAGGAAGGGGGAGGGCTGCCAAACTGGTCTTCAAAGGCAGAGAAGGACATTTGCAGCACCCAGCAACACCCCCACATCCTGGAACCCCAGACAGCTAGGTGCCCCCTTGATTAGATTAGGAGAGGGCAGGAGAGGGGTGTGTTTATGATTTTTAGCCACACCAGTGGGTGGGCTCAGCCAGATGTAACCTCCAAAAATCAGATTCATCCATGTTGGATTTTTAGAGACTGTTGCCTTCTGGGATGGATTTTTGCCACACTTCCCAGGAAGTGGTCATCACAGGGGGACGACCCTGTCCCTGATTGGAGAACCAGGGCCCCCCTGCTTTTCACCCAGGAGCAAGGATAAAACTGGCAGACCTGCACCCACACCTCAGATCCCCACCAAATTTCAAGAAGAAAGAACTTAAGGAGAAGAAGGACTGCCCTGCTGGACCCCTGGCCTGCACCTGGAACCTGCACTCAGAAGGACTGCACCAGCTGCACACTTGGGCTTCACCACAAGAAGGACTTTGCCTGGCTTCAACTGGTTCAAGGAGGGACTCCCTGTTTGCTACAGGTGAAAAATTGCTAACCAGAGTCCCCTGCACCAACTCCTGAAGAAAGCGACCAGCTGACCACTGTCCAGTGGCCAAAAAGGAGTTTGCGCCAGGTGCATTCTGGAAGTTGAAGTCCGCACCCCCCAAGGACCATCACAGAACTTCTGGACCCTTGGGGTGAGCTGTGGACCCCAAAAGAACCTTAAAAGAACATCTGGGTGAAGCCCCAGAAGTTTGGAAAAGATTGGAGAATTTTTGAAAAAAAGCTCCATAAAGTGACCGACCCGACGCGGAAATTCTAGCCGGCTTGCCTCAACCGCGACCCGGCCTGACTTCGTGGTTCGTCCCGGTAAAGAAAAACATCCAAAAAAGAGACTAAGTCCGAACGTAAAAAGTTGACCGGGACCTCCCAGCCATCGTATCCGAGAAGGGCTCCATGGACGTCTGATCAAGATCCAGGTTTACCCCGGTCGAAGGATTTTCATCTCGAAAAAACGACTAAGTCCGAAGGTAAAAATCACCACCGAGGAAACCGACTTCGCGTATCCGGACAAGGGCTCCAGGAGGTCGGATTCAACTGGCAGGTTCGTCCCGGGGAAGAAAAACATCAAAAAAGAGACTAAGGCGGTCATTCTGACCCTGGCGGTCAAAGACCGCCAGGGCGGAGGACCGCGGGAGCACCGCCGACAGGCCGGCGGTGCTCCAATGGGGAATCCGACCGCGGCGGTAAAGCCGCGGTCGGACCGGCACCACTGGCGGGCTCCCGCCAGTGTACCGCCGCCCCATAGAATCCTCCAAGGCGGCGCAGCTTGCTGCGCCGCCGAGGGGATTCCGACCCCCCCTACCGCCATCCAGACCCCGGCGGTCCGACCGCTGGGATCCGGATGGCGGTAGGGGGGGTCGCGGGGCCCCTGGGGGCCCCTGCAGTGCCCATGCCACTGGCATGGGCATTGCAGGGGCCCCCGTAAGAGGGCCCCTAAATGTATTTCACTGTCTGCTGCGCAGACAGTGAAATACGCGACGGGTGCAACTGCACCCGTCGCACAGCTTCCACTCCGCCGGCTCGATTCCGAGCCGGCTTCATCGTGGAAGCCTCTTTCCCGCTGGGCTGGCGGGTGGCCTGAAGGCGACCGCCCGCCAGCCCAGCGGGAAAGTCAGAATTACCGCCGCGGTCTTTCGACCGCGGAACGGTAACCTGACGGCGGGACTTTGGCGGGCGGCCTCCGCCGCCCGCCAAGGTCAGAATGAGGGCCTAAGTCAGAAGGTAACTTTTTTACCGAGGCCTCCCGCGACTTGTAGCCGAGCAGGGCTCCATCGCGGTCGGCCTGAAAGTTTGACTTTGCCCCGGTCCTGGAGCAACCAGATGACCCAATTGGCGCTTTTTGTTTCTAAGCGCTAGAAAATAATAATACTTTAAAAATTCATATCTCCGGTTCCCCTGAACCGATTTTAATCGTTTTTGTGTCATTTTAAAGATAAAAATATAAGCTATTTTTATAAATTGTTTTTTGATTTTTAAACTGTTTCCTGTGTTTTATTTAATTACTGTTTTGTGATATTTGAATGCTTTACACTTTGGGGGTGATTCTAACCCTGGCGGTCGGTGTTAAAGTGGCGGCCAACCCGCCAACAGGCTGGCGGTCCAAAAAATGGAATTCTGACCCCGGCGGGAACCGCCAACACAGCCCGCCAACTTAACACTCCGACCGCCGCGGCGGTACAGACAAACAGCGCGGCGGTCACTGCCAACAGGCAGGCGGCAGACAATGTACCGCCCACCCTATCATAACTCACCAATCCGCCACCTTTTCCGGGGCGGGAGCACCGCCGATAAAAACACGGCGGAAACAGACTACGAACGGGAAAACGCTCACCAAAACACACTCCACGAGTACGGAGGACAGCATGGAACCCGAATTAAACATCCTACCTGCTCTCGTCTACCTTCTCATCTACCACGAGTACGAAGTCCGGCGCAGACGACAATGGTGAGTACTGCACCTACGACACACGGGAGGGGGAGGACGAAAGGTTACGGGCACACACATATGCGACCCCCCCCCCCCAATCATGTACTCACCAATGCAGAGCACCAAGTCACAGTGACACCACCCAAACACCCCTGAAAAATGCTAGGACATAATCATATTTGGAATAAATATTTATGTACCAAAAAGCTCCAGAAAATTAGCGTACAACCATGAAAGATATCCACAACAAAACAAATGACATACACATCAGTGTATAACTGAAGTACCAAGTCCTGCACATCCTACGAATTCAGCATGTCCGTGGGCCAAAGTCTTGAGAAACAAGGGCAAAGCCCACACAGGAGACCTGAGTCCTTTGGAGAGAACACTGCAGGGGCATCAGATGTAAAAACTATAGGCACCTCAGGGGGAAGGGAAGGGGGGGGCACCACAGCCACATGAGTCCACGACGCCAGATCCACGAGGAGCCACCATGCCCACTGTTCAATCCTGGGGAGTGCAAAGCCACAGTCTCTCAATGTCTCTACAGTGGGTGGGCTGCCCACTGGACCAACCTGGGGAGTGCAAAGCCACAGTCTCTCAATGTCTCTACTGTGGGTGGGCTGCCCACTGGACCAACCTGGGGAGTGCAAAGCCACAGTCTCTCAATGTCTCTACAGTGGGTGGGCTGCCCACTGTGCCATCCTGGGGAGTGCAAAGCCACAGTCTCTCAAGTCTCTGCAGTGGGTGGATTGCCCACTGGACCATCCTGGGGAGTGCAAAGCCACAGTCCATCAGGTGGATGACAGTCTCCACTGGTCAAGGAGGAGGCATGGTGGGCACAATGAACCATCAACGGTGCTTGAGACGGCGGTGCCCTGTTCAGCGGTGCTTGAGACGGCGGGGCCCAGCGGAGCGGTGCTTGAGAGGAAGGGCCCAGCGGAGCGGTGCTTGAGACGGCGGGGCCCAGCGGAGCGGTGCTTGAGAGGAAGGGCCCAGCGGAGCGGTGCTTGAGACGGCGGGGCCCAGCGGAGCGGTGCTTGACAGGAAGGGCCCAGCGGAGCGGTGCTTGAGAGGAAGGGCCCAGCGGAGCGGTGCTTGAGACGGCGGGGCCCAGCGGAGCGGTGCTTGAGAGGAAGGGCCCAGCGGAGCGGTGCTTGAGATGGCGGGGCCCTGTTCAGCGGTACTCTTCTGCACCGCGGGCCCTGTTCAGCGGTGCCTATCTCCACGGCGGGGCCCTGTTCAGCGGTGCTCTTCTGCACCGCGGGCCCTGTTCAGCGGTGCCTATCTCCACGGCGGGGCCCTGTTCAGCGGTGCTCTTCTGCACCGCGGGCCCTGTTCAGCGGTGCCTATCTCCACGGCGGGGCCCTGTTCAGCGGTGCTCTTCTGCACCGCGGGCCCTGTTCAGCGGTGCCTATCTCCACGGCGGGGCCCTGTTCAGCGGTGCTCTTCTGCACCGCGGGCCCTGTTCAGCGGTGCCTATCTCCACGGCGGGGCCCTGTTCAGCGGTGCTCTTCTGCACCGCGGGCCCTGTTCAGCGGTGCCTATCTCCACGGCGGGACCCTGTTCAGCGGTGCTCTTCTGCACCGCGGGCCATGTTCAGCGGTGCCTATCTCCACGGCGGGGCCCTGTTCAGCGGTACTCTTCTGCACCGCGGGCCCTGTTCAGCGGTGCCTATCTCCACGACGGGGCCCTGTTCAGCTGTGCTCTTCTGCACCGCGGGCACTGTTCAGCGGTGCCCATCCAGCAGGTCAAGGGAGCCAGACCTGGCCTGGACTCCCTGTTCAGTCGCCCTCGGACCGTGACGTTTCTGGACCCTTCGGGGACGGACTCCTGGCCTCCTTAGTGTCCTCCTTCCCAGCTGGGATGTGGCATGTGGGGTCCACCTTCTCCGCGCTCCTGCTGCCCTTCCGCTCCTTTGATGGGGCTCTCGGGCCCTTGCCTCCCCCAGATGGTGTGGGTGGTGAAGTGGCCGCACATTGCTCCTTGGGGGCAGCCCTGTCGGTCCTCGCACGGCGGTCCTTGGTTTTGCGGGTCCTCTTGCCGGGGGGGGGACTGGACGTGTCCTTGCTGCTGATCGATGTGTCACTGCTGCCAAAGGGTGGGCTCCAGAACCCAGGCACAACAGTGACACCCGAAGCTGGGCTGGTGGTGGCTGCGGTGCTCTTGGGACTCTTTGAAGATGGATGGGGGAGGTCATCGGGGGGAAAGAGGTTAAGGTTAGCCAGGAAAAGTTTTTTAGGGCCAAGGTAAAGGGTAGGAGAAGTGGAGATGGAAGTGGAGGTAGAGGAGGTGGTTGTAGGAGAGTCAGGTGTGCTGTCATTGGGTGAAGGTGCTGGTGCTGTAGGCTGTCGTGAGGTGGATGGCTGTTGGGTGGGTGGCTGCCTGCATTTGTGTGTCTTGGAAGAGGGGGTGACAGACACAGTGGGAGAGGACACAGGGGACGTGTACATGGCAGTGGGGGTGGTGACTGCACGAGTGTGGACTGTACTGGAGGGTGAGGTGGTGATGGAAGCACTGGCTGATGTTGGGGTGCATGCAGGTGTGAGTGTAGACGTCACAGGGAGGGAGGAGGGAGACGAGGAGGAGGGGGACACAGGGGTGGCAGTGGCTGTTGGCATGTCTGCATCTGGGTGTTGCTCGGGTGAGTGTTTGCGGGATCTGTGGTGCTTGTGTTTGGATGAGCTGCTCTTGGGTGTTGAGGTGTGTGCAGGCTGGTCTGATGGTGTGGATGGGATAGGCTGAGGAACAGGAGACAGAGACAGGCTGGAGGCAGTCAGAAGAGGGAGGCTGGAAACAGGGACAATGGCTGCCGTCAGTGCTGAGGCCAGAGCAGTGAACGCTCGTTGATGGGCAGCCTGACCCGAATGAATGCCCTCCAGGTACGCATTGCTCTGTTGCACCTCCCTTTGCACACCCTGGATGGCATTCAGAAGGGTCGTCTGCCCAACAATGAGCGTCCTTACCAGGTCAATGAGCTCCGCACTGAGGGCAGCAGGGGCAACAGGGGCAGGGGCTGAGGTGCCTGGGGCGAAGGAGACGCGCGCCTTCCTGGGCGAACCGGCACGGAGCGAAGACTGAGGGGCTGCTGGGAGGGCGGGGCTGGTGCGCTGGGTGGCGGCTGTACCTGTAGAGGCGGGGGGGCACGGATGTTGACGCCACCCCTAGGGAGCTCCCATCCGAGGACGTGTCGCTTTCGCTGCTCTCACCAGCGGTCCCCGTCGTGGTGCTCCCCTCGCCCTCCGGATCACTGGTGCCCTCGGTGTCTGTTCCTGGGCCCACCGGGGCCTTGTGTCCTGCAACTCCCTCGTGCTCCGATGCCATATCTCCTCCGCCTGATGATGCTAATGCACACATGCACAAGAAGATGAAGAGAAAGGGTGGGGGGAGAAAAAAGAAGACCAGGTTGAGTGCATGCAATGTCAACACCGTTGGCGGAGAGGACAGACACAGGTGCCTAATGCACTAAGCCGCGCATTCGGGGTACACTACTCAGTACTACTGACTAAGACAACAGGCCAAGAGACGTCAAACGCGCACATGGGAGATGCTGGACCTTCAATGGCTGTACTTGTCACCCTACAGAGGTGGGGGCCGGGGGCACAGGGCCATGCCTAAGGGAGAGGACTACACTACAGAAAGCGCCCTGGCCTAATGTCACCCACAGCCCTCCTCCCCCACCCAGACGCCTCCACTGCGCAGAAAGATAGGAGAATGTGCTGATACTCACCCCCTTGTGTCTGCTGTGATGTCTTAAAGCGCCCATCCAATTCAGGGTAGGCCACCGCCAGGATCCGGGACATCAGGGGGGTCATGGTGCGACTGGCACCCCTCCTAGGTTGGGAGGCCATCCCCAGCAGTGTTTCTGCGGTCTTCCTTGTTCCGCGGCGGATGTCCTCCCACCTCTTGCGGCAGTGGGTGCCCCGTCTGTTGTGGACCCCCAAGGTCCGGACTTCCTTGGCGATGGCACGCCAAATATCGATCTTCTGATGGGCGCTGACCTATTAGACATGTACAGGGTGGAAAGGAGGAAATCATCAATGGCCTGCATGTTAGATGTAATTGGCCCCCCCCACCCACTTTGCCATATGGCACATGCTCTCATCTGTCGGGCGTTGCACTCCTCATTCGCCCCCCACCCCACCAACTTACATCCACCCCAATCCACACAGGCATAGCCCATTCCATTAGCACCCGGGGTACTCACTTGTTGGTCTGGAGGACCGTAGAGTAGCGCATACTGGGGGAGGACCCCATCCACGAGCTTGTCCAATTCTTCAGACGTGAAGGCAGGGGCCCTTTCTCCAGTCACAGCAGCCATTGTATCTTCCAGACCGAGGTCACAGCAGCACTTGCAGTATAGGTCCTCTCCTGTGGATGATCAGGTCTCGAGTGATTAAGCAGATAGAAAATGGCGGTCACGTCCGCGGCGGTGCGTACCGCGGCGGTGCGTACCGCGACCGCCGGCGCACTTCGTTATTGGCTCCTGAAACCCATAGGCTTCAATGTTAACCAATGCGGCTTTGCGCCGCGGTCTTCGACCGCCTACCGCCACGGTGTGCCCCGCCAGCACAGTGACCTCACATCCCATTGTCCCACTTCACAGGTCAGGCAGCCGCCATTTCAAGGGCCCACATGGCTTAATTTTGACTGCGACACACAGGCCTAGGCCTTGCATTGCCACACATACACGCCTTTCAACCCATTGCCATTCTTTAACTGTGCAAGCTGTCTGTACGTACCTGTGGTTTGGCTGACTCTGTGCTCCATGTTGTCCTTCCTAGGCACCGTCCGCTGGGACTTGGGATGAGAAGGAGGAATCCTCGCGTGTACCGACCGCTGGTGGACCTGTCGACAATGGAAGATTACCATATAATCCTTCGATACCGACTTGACCGTGCCACTATCCATGAACTGTGTGCCCAGCTGGAGCCAGCCCTGATGTCCCCCATCCGCCAACCCACAGGGATTCCCCCTCTGGTGTTTTGTCAGTCCTCCATTTTTTGGCCAGTGGGTCATTCCAGATCACAGTGGCCATGTCATCTGGAATGTCTCAGCCTATGTTTTCAAAGATTTTGAGCAGAGTGTTGTCTGCCCTGATGAAACTCATGCGGAGCTACATCATTTTCCCCGAGGAGGGTGACTTGCCCACAGTGAAGGGTGATTTCTATGCCCTTGGACATATCCCCAACATCATTGGTGCCATTGATGGGACCCATGTGGCTTTGGTACCCCCAAAAGACGATGAGCAGGTGTACCGAAACAGAAAGAATTATCATTCGATGAATGTCCAGGTGGTCTGTTTGGCTGACCAGTACATCTCCCATGTAAATGCCAAGTTCCCACGGTCAGTGCATGACGCGTATGTGATGCGAAATAGCAGCATCCCCTATGTGATGGAGCAGCTACAGAGACAACGTGTGTGGCTAATAGGTGACTCTGGTTACCCCAACCTGCCGTGGCTACTGACCCCAGTAAGGAATCCCCGGACAAGGGCAGAGGAACGCTACAATGAGGCCCATGGGCGTACAAGGAGGGTGATTGAGCGAACCTTTGGCCTCCTGAAGGCCAGGTTTAGGTGCCTGCATATGACTGGTGGATCCCTAATGTACTCACCAAAGAAGGTGTGCCATATCATCGTGGCGTGCTGTATGCTTCACAACCTGGCTTTGCGACGCCAGGTGCCTTTCCTGCAGGAGGATGGTCCAGATGGTGGTGTTGTAGAAGCCGTGGAGCCTGTGGAGAGTGAAGAGGAGGAAGACTCTGAGGACGACACAGACAATAGGGACAGAGTGATACAACAGTATTTCCAGTAACACCCAGGTAAGAATCACCCACGCCATTTCACAATTGCTTCTAGCCTCCTGCATCTGTACTTTCTGTAGTTCCCCACAGATGATTTTTATTAATTTATGCCTTTCCCTTCCCTTCTCAGTGCTGTCTGACTCAGTACCTGACTTCTGCTTGGTTCGCCCATGAAATACAGCGTATTGACATTGGTATGTTGTCATGACTAATTGACAGAACAGAAATTGAACAGTAATATGTTATCCCTTTGTTAATAATACAGCATGACTCAAAACAGGTTTGTGTGCAAAATGTGATTTATTTACAGTGCTAGATACCGGTACATGTGATTCTAAGGGTGATGGGTGGGGGTGGAGGAATATCCATGGCAGAGTCCAGTTCTCAGTCTCACAGGTGCATTGTTCTTTTGCCTGTGGAAGGATGGAGCATAGGCAGTTCATGGTTGGACAGGGTGGCAATGTGGGACAGTGGGAAGACTTGAGGGGGTATGTCCTGCTGGCGGGGGTCTTGACATCCTACTCTGTCTTTTTCTTTGGTCTCAGGCTCCTCTTACGGGGTGGTTGTTCTTCAGCAGGAGGTGGGGTTCTGGGGGGCTGTCGAGGTGTTGGGACCTCCTGTCCACTAGCGCCGGCGGAGGTGGTAGGCTGTTCCTGGTCCGGCCTAGTGACAGGGGCCCTGTGTGGTGCACCATGGTCCCGCAACGCGTCCTCTATCCTGTGGAGGGCCAGGACGATGGTCCCCATTGCGGTCCCGATGATTCTCAGCTCCTCCCTGAAGCCCATGTAGCGTTCCTCCTGCTGTGCCTGGATCTCAGTGAACCTGGCCAGTACCGTCGCCATCGTTTCTTGGGAGTGGTGGTAGGCCCCCATGAGGGTGGTGAGGGCCTCTTGGAGAGTGGGTTCCCTGGGCCTCTCCTCCCCCCCCTGTCGCACAGCAGCCCTCCGAGCTGCCCGGTTTCCCCCGGCCTCTGTCCCCTGGCCGGTGTGCCCGCTCCCACTGCCCCCAGGTCCCTGTTGTTGTTGGGGTGTTGGGTTAGCCTGGGTGCCCTGTAGTGGCAGACACACTGCTGATTGAGCTGTCCTAGAGACAGAGGCATGGGCCCGCTGGGTGGGAGCTGTGCTGGTGTCGGCAGAGGGGGTCGGGTCTGGTGTGGCCTGTGTCTGGGTGAGGGGAACCGACTGCCCAGAGGTCCCCGATGGTCCGGGCTGGTCATCAGGTTCACTGTCGACAGAGCTGCTATCCTCAGTGTGGGCCTGTTCCGGTGGTGGGATGGACACTTCTGGACCCTCCTGGCTGGTGTGTTGTCGTTCGGGTCCTGCATGGGGTAAGAGAGTTCGGTTATTGTTTCTGTGTGTGCAATAGCATGCGTGTTGTGGGTGCCCTTGTCCCCCAGTGCAGGCATTCCGTGGAGGGAGGTGTTGTGAGGGTATTTAGTGGGGGGGAGGGGTTAGTGCAGTGGTCATGCTTAGGTGATGGGTGCCCATGGTTTGTGTTGGCATGCAGGAGTTGGGATGGGTGGGTTGTGCTGGTGAGACATTGTCAGGAAGGATGTGTGCTGGGGGGTTGGGGGTGAGGGTGGGGGTGTGGGTTGGCATGCTGGTGGGGTGTGGGGGATATAGTAGTTGAGATGGGACTTACCAGAGTCCATTCCTCCGGCTTCTCCTGCGAGGCCCTGAGGATGCAGGATGGTCAAGACCTCTTGCTCCCACGATGTAAATTCGGGAGGGGTGGGTGGGGGTCCGCCGCCAGTCCTCTGGACCGCGATGTTGTGCCTGGAGACCATCGACCGGACCTTCCCCCGTAGGTCGTTCCATCTTTTGCGGATGTCCTCCCTATTCCTGGGATGCTGTCCCACCGCGTTGACCCTGTCCACGATCCGCTGCCATAGCTCCGCCTTCCTGGCTATACTGGTGTGCTGCACCTGCGAGCCGAAGAGCTGGGGTTCCACTCTTAGGATTTCCTCCACCATGACCCGGAGTTCTTGGTCCGAAAATCGTGGATGCCTTTGGGGTGCCATGGGGTGGTGTGGGTGAGGTGTGGGGTGGTGTATGTGATGAGGAGTGTGTTGGTGAGTGGTGCTTTGTGCTACTATGTGGTGTGTGTGATGGTGTAGTGTGCCTCAGTGTGTCTTGCTTTGGATTGTCTGCTGTGTCTCTCTCTCCTTCTCTCAGTAATTGGGGTCGCAGGGGTTTGTGGGTGATGTGGGTGTGTGTTTTATAGTTGGTTGATTGTGTGGGAGTGGTGTGTGTATGTGTATCAGGTGTGTGTTTTTCAAATTGTCCAATGTGGCTGTGTTTTGGTGATGTGCGTGTATTCTGACCGCAGCGGTGTGTAGCGCCAATGGAATACCGCGTTTGAATGACCGCCGTGTGGATTCGTGGGTCGTAATGGCATGGGCGTATTTCTGTTGGCGTGACGGTGGAGGTTTGGTCATCTCCAGTTTATCGCTGCCCGCCGATGTGGCGGGCTGCAGTGGAGGACGAATTTTTGGAGGTTTGGCCGTTGTGGGTCAGAATGACCGTGGCGGTTGACCGCGGCCGCGGTGGTGTTATGGCGGTCTTCTGACCGGCGGTAAGGGCATTTTACCGCCGAGGTCAGAATCACCCCCTTTGTCTCCTAAGTTAAGCCTTGACGCTCGATGCCAAGCTACCAAGGGTAGAGCTGGGATTAATTTACTGAGACCTAACTGTACCTATGTGGAGGTTAGTGGCTTGTTGCTAGGTGTAGGTACCTACCTGCCCTACCAATAACCCATTTTCCAACACACTCACACATGATTTTTGGTCTATAAAAAATAACGACATACACAATAACCCAAAACTAAATATATATATATCTATCTATATCTATATCTATCTATATATCTATATATATAGAGATATAAATATATATATCTATCTATATATATATATATATATATATATATAGATATATATAAATATATAGATATATATATATATATGTAGCTATATATATGTATGAAAACCTTAACATATATTTAACATATAGCAACATATAAAATGTTTACCGGTATGAATAAAAAAAATCATACTCCAAAAATAAAAACTGTATAACTATATTCATATATATTTTGAAAGTATATTCTTATATGTTTAACATAACTTATTCCCATAATAAACATGTTGAAAATGTCATTATTATAAGTTTGTTTTATAACATTTTCATAAATAAAGCTACAACATAAAAAAATATACAACAAAATGTAAATGTATACTTTCCATCAATCTATTAACAATTACATTATTTCCAACAGTTTGATAAAACCTTAAAAATGTATCAAAATCAAAGAAAAATTGAAATAAAATAATAATGAATATAGGCCCTCATTCCGACCCTGGCGGTTTCTAACCGCCAGGGTGGAGGGCAGAGGAAGCACCGCCAACAGGCTGGCGGTGCTTCCCGGGCCATTCTGACCGCGGCGGTAAAGCTGCGGTCAGAAAAGGGGAACCGGCGGTTTCCCGCCGGTTTTCCCGTGGCCCAGGGAATCCTGATTCCGACCCCCTTCCCGCCAGCCTGTTCCTGGCGGTTTACACCGCCAGGAAGAGGCTGGCGGGAACGGGTGTCGTGGGGCCCCTGCACTGCCCATGCCACTGGCATGGGCAGTGCAGGGGCCCCCTAACAGGGACCCATGAAGATTTTCAATGTCTGCTTCGCAGACACTGAAAATTGCGACGGGTGCCACTGCACCCTTCGCACCCCTGCAAATCCGCCGGCTCCATTCGGAGCCGGCTTCCTCTTTGCAGGGGCTTTCCCGCTGGGCTGGCGGGCGATCTTTTGGAGATTTTGGGAAAGTTGTAATGACCCCGCAGTCATTTAACCGCAGTGCGGTCTTTTGGCGGTTTCGGGTCGGAATGACCCCCATAATGTTTTATAAAACCACATTTACAAATATTTACATTATTACATTTATTTCTGATATATTTTTATAATTTAAATAATTATTCTCATATTTACATTAAAATATTGTACATGTAATATAATTTATATATACATATATTCAAAATAATCACAAACCAAATAATCACAAACCAGTATTTAAAAAACATAATGATGTAACAAAATAGATTTTTGAATTTTACAGTATCAAATTGCATACCATTAAAATAATTAACATTACATTTAAATTAAAATATTCACTTTTTAAAAGTCTCCCTAACCTTATCTCCTAAGAACCCACCATGCTGCTCCTAAAAAGGATATATACATTATTTGTACACATCATTACAACTAAAAATATACATTTTAAAAATGTCATAATTAATAAAAACTATCTTGCTAAACATACAACTAAAAAAAAATAAACGTATAAAATCAAACATACTACATTAAAATACATACAAAGTAACACAAATGATATTTTCTAAAGTTTTTTTACCACAGTGTTTAAAAACAACACTTAACGTAACTTTGATATTCATGTCAATATTTTTGACGCAATATTTTTGAATCACTATATTTATGACATGATATTCCAAGCATCTTTAATCCTATATCTACTTTGTTGTTGTGTTAGTTTACATTCACACATTTTTCACACATTTTCCTTCTTTACATATGGGTCATTTATTCAATGAATTGACTCTACCTGTAATTTAGCTATTGTTAAAGCAAGTTTGAGTATTGACTTACTGCGTAGTAACTAATGTTCCTTGATACATAATATCATGCAATGTGCACTTAACTGATGTTTTATCAAAACAGGCATGCCCTATGTTAGTGTATGGCCATATATGGCTGTCAGCTCTTTAAATCTTGTTACAAAGTAGTCAATCCATCAATTTTTTTTTGCCTTGTAAAAAACATATCTTTGATCATTACACTGTTTTCTTTCATTGCATATTGATGATATATTCTTTGGCTTGCTTCTTAAACACATCTCATAATTTCCCAGCCTAACATACCCCTGTTCATGAAATGTAAGTAGCCTTTTCTCACCAGCTATTAGCAATGTTATCAGTAGATCCATTTTCTCTCCTGGCCTTCAGTTCCTCCCATTTATTGCAACTTAATAAATGGAGAACATTTTCCTTCACTCTTTCCATAAAATTGGAGAGGCCACACTATTTTCACAGTTAGTGAGGGTAATTTTCTATGTGTGCCCCTGTGATTTGTAGCACATTACAATCAATAATGTTGTACTGTTCTGTTCTGAGATGATGCTCCACCTTTACTTTGGGATGAGTGGAATTGATGATCATGCTGTTCACTGTGGGTAGGTCCTTTTGTACAGTCCTATGCATTGTATACCTGGCAGCATGTATGAGCTCAGCACAGCCCTCAATGGTGACTCTTCCATCACTTCATCTGCCTATTCTCTACAAAGCCTTCCAAAAAAAAAAATATATATATATATATATATATATATATAGTTGCCAGTTGCTGGTTATAGTTAGGTCTGCTTTTCTATAGACAGAGCATTTTTTGGTTTGCTTATATCTTTGCCCCCGTTTGATTAGACTCCATGAACCTTCACAAATAGTTCATCCATCTCAGCTGCTTCCTTGAAAGTTTCAAGGTGATCCGTCAAGCATTGGCCAAGAAAAAAGGGGGGTCTTAAAACGTAAAATCCCCATGATTTTTCAATAGACTTCTTTAGACGTGGCTACAGAAAAAAGTGCTGAACTAAATAACACCAAATTCAGCAGGAAGCTACGTCTTGGTCCTCATATTCTGTTTTTTTTTGTGATTTGATGTAATTTGGTTTTGAGAAATTAAGTGTTAAAAATAATTATATATTTGGACAGCTGGGCTTGCAAGAGCCTTGTGGGGGTCCACAGAAGTGTGAATTTAAAAACTGAGCCCTGTGATTGGTTGAGAAGTCCATTTTTCCTGTGAGCCTTTATGCTCCTCTAGTAGCAAGAAGCTCCTTTGAGTCTCGCAAGAGTGAGTGATCTAATTGGCTGGCTAGTAGAACATTAGAAATAAAATGGTTGCCTTACTATTTACTGTGAGATTATTTCCTTTGGTGTTTAGAAGTGTTGGTGTCTTCTTAGAGTGAATATATGGTGTCAGCATTTCTTCAGGTGATGGCCCCTTCTCTATGTGACAAAGGGACTCTGTTGATGCTTTTATTGGCTACTGGGCCTACTCTCAAACCCCACTCCCCTAAAGCATTACAATGCTGTTAATATTAATAGGGCGTTTTCTGTTGAAGCAAACTCAGGGGCTCATTAAGACTGTGGCGATCAGAAAACTCCTGCTACCAAAGCACTGGGGAGGAGGCTGCCAGCATACCGGCTGCCTCCCCTTGGTGGTATTACAATGTTACCGCCGGGATGAGAGGAGGAAACATCGTATTACAACGTTTCTGCTGGTCAGACCAGAGGGAACAGTGCTACAGTACTAGACTCAGCTCCCTTAAGCTGAAGCCAATTCCATAACACATCAGCACCCTCAGAATGCGCACTGTCTGTTTCCACCAGCCATTCATGGCGGGTTCCCTGCTATGGAAAGGCTGGCAGAAACAGGAGTTGTGATCAGCACAGCAGCGATGAGCTCAGCGCAGCTGTGTTTGACCACAAATCCGCCCACCATCAGCCCGTTGAGAACCGTGTTCCCTGCGGTGATGGCAGTCCCCTGGCGGTCCGTCCCCCAGGGTTGTAATGTGACAGTTGGATCTCCTGAAGTGCTGCAGTACCACAGTCATTGTAGGGCTGGTGGTCTTAAGACTGCCAGCTTCGTATTAGAGCCTAAATCATTATTATAGTGCCAGAACAGACATGCCCTTTCAGGCCATTGAGGCAGCTCTAGCTGTCAAGGAATAGTATTGCGCTGCTCACTCTGTGACAGTTTCGGTCACACGATTGAATGTTCATGTATTTAACCAGCATGCAGAAAGGTAGAACGATAATAAATTACTGCAATGATGATGCAGGTTCCCAATTGTGACTTTTTCACCTTGAAGTTTGTGAATGAGACTATTAATATTTATTCCACCTAGTGGTCAGGCATTGATGTTTACAGTGTCTTTTTTTAAATATTCTGTATTCTAAAAACAGTACATAAAATCACAAAACATAATGAAGAAGAATAGGGAATATTTTATTAAACAGGGCTTTTTTAATGTTTACAATAACTTTTGCACCCACTTTATTTTTTCTTCTCATGGGAAAGGGCAATTATGCTTGACGTATGAAGCATGGTCATTGTAATGTTGATAATGTGTCATGATTGTCGAAATGAACCCCCCAAATGTAGATAACTGTGGATATTTGCCTTTTTGAACATAAGATGCTCAGTTTTGTTAGCCATCAACAGCCAATATTCCCAAATTATTTATAAAAAGATGACTTTCAAATGTCGTTCATTCAATTAACATAGTTTTCCTAATGTAAAATATATGTCTTCATGAACTACCAAAATTATTCAGCAGTTTAGAGAGTATGTCCACTGATTCTTGCTATAGTGAATGGAAAATATTCTTATAGGTTAACATTTTATCACTATTACCATCTCAAAGGAAAATATAGCAGTTAAATTTAAATACACTAATGGAAATATCCCAGGAACACTTTCTTGACCACAGGAGACATTTCTTACTGCCACTCAGAAGGATAGTGAGTCAGTAAATATTTTGTATGAAACAGATGGTGAAAATCCTAATCTGCAAGATTGCTCCCATATGTAAGCACCCGCCATGGATGATTAAAGAAATGTAAATGTGGATTTTTATTTTTATTTTATTGTGCTCTGAAATCTTGGTCTTCAGACTTCTGTTTCTGACAATGATATAGTTTGAAAGTTCTGTCTATGTGCATTTGCCTTATATTTTGGACCACATATATGAATCTAGCAGTCTTAGCTCTGCTGAACTGGACAAAAATTAGATATTTACTTCCCAGCAAATGGCCATTTAATACTGTGTTGTTCATTGAAAAAATCTGCAACTTGCAACTTGTTGCGAGGAATTTCGAAAAGGTAATATACATCCAAATCCACTTCTGGTGTTGTGAACTATCTATGTACTGTGTTCAGTATTACAATGGCATAGAAATTGGCAACAACTATTTTCACATAGGATTTTGGGCCTGATTTAGAATATGGTACACAAGATGGGCACACCATATGTTTTCTTTCAACAAATGCTCTGCCAACTGAAAGCTACCTTTGACAGTTTGATGGAGTAGTGGGCTACCAGAGGAAGAGCATTATAGTGCCAACCCTATTTAAGGTGAACATTATAATGTAATCTTTCTGTCCATCATCACAGATACAACCTATCAGTGAGAGACAGGTAGAGGGACAGGAAAAACAAATAATGCCCCCCCCCAAAATTTAGTGAAAGAATTCCTAGAGTGTGGGAGTCATTGTTTTCTTACTATTATTTATTTTAGAAACAAAGTGCTTCTTAGGAAGTTTGTTTCTCAAAAACAAAGACAATTTGAATGTTTGATGGCAATCCATCAAACTTTTACGACCTTGAAGGGCACCTCCATGATAGTTGTTCCTTTCAAGGTGCAGAAATGACTGCAGGGCTAGTGGTCACCTCTAAATTTGACAGATGGTTGTCCATGAGGGTGGTGGAGATAATGTCCTCTGCCACCTCGGTGCCAAAGCCTAAATTCTACCCTAACATTGTGCAGTGTACTTCCTTAGAGAAGGTAGCATGTGTGGGCATGCTTCTCAATTCTTCAATTACCAGCTCTCTCAATTCAGAGCATCAAAAGAAGGTTTGTGCCACAAAATGTACAGAGGGACCATCCTTATGCTGCTGTAATGTTGTCAAAAATATCTGGCCAAGTGTTAGACCTGACATCCTTGGCATGGTTTCCCCCTAACTTTTTGCTTTCAGAGCTCCTTTTTGCTGACTTTGTTTTTGCTGGCCTTAGGATTCTGCACGCTTTACCACTGCTAACCAATGCTAAAGTGCTTGTGCTGTTTCGCTAAAACAAAGTAACATTGCAGTATGCTCAATCGGCTTAATTAATTTACTTATAAGTTCCTAGTAGAGCACACTACCTGTGCCCAGACCTGTAAATAAAATGTCACTAGTGGGCCTGCAGCAATGGTTGTGCCACCAACTTAAGTAGCCCTTGAAACATTTCTCAGGCCTGAAATTGCAGAATGTAGATGAGAAGTTTTGAATTGCCATTTCAACCTGGCAAAATATATTTTTTTGCCAGGCCTAAACCTTCCTTTTTAATACATAGACGCCCCCCCTAGGGTAGACCTAGAGCAGCCCAGAGGGCAGAGTGCAATGTATTTAAAATGCAGGGTATTTACTTTTTTGTTTTAATTGTTCTGGTGGTAAAAACCCTTAAATTAGTTTTTCACCCCAGCAAGGCCTATCTCTCCCACAGGTTAACATTGGAATTTCCTTATTACACTTTATAAGCATATTTCCAATGGGAAAAGATAATCCCTTTAAGTTGGGTGTCTCTAGAATCACATTTTAAAATTCTAAATTATGGTGACGTTGGATTTTGAATTGCAGTTCTGAAAAATACCATGTTTAGAAAGTTGGTATTTTCTTGCCTTTGCCATTTGGTACCTGTAGCCTGTCTCTGGTCACCTGACTGGGTGTGGTTGACAGTTGTGCTTTGTGTATTCTTCTTAGACAGCCAGACACAATGGGAGCTTAGATGTTGCCTCCCTTAAACCTGAATAGGCTGTGTCCTGTGCCCACATAAAGGGCTGCATAACCCCTGTAGTTAGTCTAGAGCCAGGGCAAGGAGGAGAGGACATCTGTGTACTTTCAAAGGCATGTCTTTATAGTCTCTGCCACATAAAAGGCACCACTGAGTATAGGAAATGGCCTTCAAACACCACCACTTCAGTACACTTCTGGACCTGTGGATATTCTCCCACACAGAAGGACTTTTGTGCTCCTGAAGGACTGCCACTCTGCTGGATTGCACTCTGCTGTACTCCTGCTCGCTGCACTGACCTGTTGCATTCTGCCCTCATGGGAGTGAGAAGGATTGGGCCTGCATCTCTCCAACCAAGAAGCTAGAGCGACGCCCAGGGCTGGTTGACAGACCTCCTAATCTGTAGTCTCAGGGACATAAAAGACATCCAACCACCCTACTTCCGCACTTAAACTCTGCCATCTTTGAGTCTAACTTGGGCCCCAGGTGCTTCCCAGCAGAACCAGCGCATTTCCTCGGCTGAGTATCCATGAGCAGAGCCGACACATCACCCCTGCTGTGCGGATTGGACCCAGCACAGAAGCCTTGCATTGCCCACACACCCCGCATCTTGGATTCAACACGTCATCTGTGTTGTTTTTTAAATGACTTTCCTATTTTTTTACTACTCATTTCTTTGATTTTTCCTATTGTGTCAAAGCATAGAAAACAATTTTACATTCACATCTAACATGTGTGTTCATTCTGTCAATCATTTCTTGATTACAAGTCACCTCCAAGGAATTGTGGTGGCGACTACCAAAACCAGAATATCAACGGTCACAATATTGTGACCAGAATATTGAGGAACAAATATCAAAGAGGGAATTGCACAGAAGAAGTTGTGAGTTTACTATTCTTAACTCATAGATCTTTATATATATATATGTGTATATATATATATATATATATATATATATATATATATATATATATTATATATATATATACATATACATATACATATACATATTTATATACATATACATATATATATATATATATATATATTTATATACATATATATATATATATATATATATATATATATATATATATATATATCACAAAGTTTGGTATATGTAATGTTAGATATGGAAAATCTATACAAACTTACCATTCAATATTGTGTCACTGGATATTATAGTCATTGTATTGTGACCTGTTGATATTTTGGCTTTGATATTCCCAACCCACACCCTCTTAGCTAATGCTAAATTTAGGTTTTCTAAGCTTGTCAAAATAATTAATTTGGCATGCACTTGAGGCATAATCTGTTTGCAGCTATTTAGAGTGTCTCGATCTCTCTCTGGCACCATTGTGCTTGAGCAGAATGCAGACACTCACAGAGAAATGAACTAATGGCTAATCCATTGCCCATGTTTATGCTGTTGTAGGCAGAAGCACATTGTGAATGATATTTTGGAAGAGGGTTCACTTAAAACCTCTACATTTAAGAACTTATGTATAAAATTTTCCATAAAATTAAAAAGGTCTTGGCTATTGTGATACCTAAGAAAAACAGATTTGGCATGGTTATCTTTAGTGTGTAAAGGTTATGTAAACTTCAGTGTGAACTGCCGCAAACCTAAAAAAAAGCCTTTGCAACGTAGAGAAAATCAATACTAGTTAAGTGCTTGATAGGTGACTAGTGCTTACAGGCATCCCTTTATGAGTTAACAATTTAATGATAGCCCTGCTCATTTTGTTTGGAATTTAAAAAAAATCTAAGGAGGTAGAGTTGACTAAGAGTTCTTGTTACAAATATAGGCATAGCCAATAACAGAGTAGAGGCCATGAAGATGTATCCAAGTGAAATCACAAGATTTTGGTGTCTAGAGAGACAGTTTAAACTAGAAACATGCCTTTGTTTCTCTAGCACTCATTATTGTCCGGATCAATAAAAACCAAAACATTTAACATGGAAAAGAGGCTCATGGGTAAGAAGTAATGACAGTCATAAGCTTGAAATCCCATCTAATCCTTAACACATACACAGATTTGCACCATCACTCAGCGGTAGTTAGTACATGGGGATATATGCACAATCACTAAGTAATTCTCAGTAATGTTCAGACTTAGACCATCACTCACATCAACACACTTGCAGGCATCACTTAACTACCCTCTCAATCTTATGCCTCATAACATGCTGGAATGCTCAGAAGCAACATGTTTCTGCTTCCTGTGATGTAGGGCCTGAAGCTGCAGCACAGTAGATATTACAAGTTAAAGCTATGTCTGGCCAGCCCTTTAAACAGTTTTGTATGCACCACGGTACAACGGCATGTAGGCAGAGTAAGAAAGCAAGAACCATTAAGAAAGAAAATTATTTTCTCTTGGATACTGAAAATCATCAAGTGTGTTTTATTTATAATTCAGCCATGTTACTGAAGGACATATATTGATAATTAAGCATAATTCTCACATCATCCACATGCAGTCATTTAATGACATAGGAGGTCTTCCAATAGATTGGCGGAACCCATAAAGCAGATGTCAAAGTAATTCTTTTCACAAGCTTACAAAACTGGTGGCGCCCATAAAATGTGGGTAAAAGATGCTTGACTATAAGCTGCCCCAAGGCAAATGAATTTAATTAGAAATGTATTGTATAATAGGATTCAAACTAAGTTGACAGATATTATCTCACACATTTGCCAGCTTTGATGGAATCTGAATTTATTATTCTTTACCATTTTTTAAAACATCCTAATTTGAGTCACAATTAATAGGGCATAACATGAAGCAATATGGCTTGTGGTGATACCTATAAGAGAAATCAATGGCCCAAATTAATACATGTCGACCAGTGGAATTTGGGTACTACTGTATGTGAATATGACAATTATATTAAATCCTAAATAAATCATTCAAAAGTGTTTTTGACACTCTCTATTGATAAATGAAACAACAATCAGCGTAATTAATTATGATACTGTTCATGCTTCGGCTATCCATGCCATGTGATTTTAGTTTTTGGTTGCTGTTCTAATGATAAAGAACATCAGTCTGGCGTTAAGAAATAAAGGATTACCCAAGCCAGTTGAAATGGGTACATACATTTTGTTATAAAGCTCATAACCGTGCTAATTGTTTTTTTTACAAAGTATGTTATTTTGTGCCACCTAATAGATACCCTGCATGTAGCAGGCAAAACAGATTGTGTGACATGGCTGAGCATGTACCAATATAATAGATTTGTAAGATTGTTATTTCTTCTACAAAGGGCGATAGGGGCAAAAACTGAACAGTGACGCCACTGAGGTGGGTGGTTGAAGGTGTTGTGGGTTTCCCTCGAGGTACAGTTTTGAGCAAGGGTGGTGGTAGCCTGGCTGCCCACCAACAAGGCTTGGCAGTAGCAAACACAGTGTGCAGAGACTTCAATGTTCCAGAGTCTGGGGAGAACAGTAGAGGCCTCAAACTTGCTGAAGGCCAGGACTACATTTTCCACAAAGCACTAGACCATTTATTGAGCAATCCCTTGGTGGACCAGATAGCCACTGATTCTTTGGTTCCGAAAACGTGCTGCTTCTTGCGGGCTGCAGGGGACTAGTACCTCTTGTTCTAGACAGCCCTGGAGTTGCCTTTGGTGCGCAGAGAATTTCGTCTTCACTTTGGATCCAGTCTCTGGTCCAGGATGAGTTGCAGCCATGCAGTTGCAGGCTGGTTGCCAAAGGTGCCGATTTTTGCTCCTTGTTTTGATCAGGTCCTGAAGTAGCAGACTCAGACATCTTCTTTGTCTTTGGTTGCAGGTTGAATCAGACCTGAGGATCTGATGTCAAGGAGGCCTTTAAATCCTATATTTAGGGGCATTTGTGGTGTGGGTGAAAGTGGCCAACGGTCTTCTAGTTCAGTGGCTAATCTGCCCCTGAGGTTACCACATGCAGGGGTATGAGTCACCTTTTCTCCCAGGAACCCTCTATTATGCCACTTTTCAAAATGGCAGGACCCATCTTAGAGCCAGGTGACACCTTCACACCATCTGGCAAGGGGTGAGACTCCTGTCTTGGTGGCAGCAGATGCCGGCTGTCAGCCAGGGCACAGGAAATGCTAGGCAACCAGGTGAGCAACCTCTAAGGTTGTATGTCACAATAAATCTGACTTCAGACTCAAGTCAGATTTATTGATACCAAACATGACATACTCAGTGAGGTCTTGATGGATCTGGCAACCTTGGGATGCCCAACTGCCAGCCCATGTTAACCTATGGCCCGTTGGCTACTTATAGTAGCCTTTAAAGCAAAAGGCCACTGTTGGATTTTGCCCTTTATGCAGGGTTATCCTCAAACTTTTTGCCTTCCTTCTCCTGTTTTTCTGTCCCTCTTTGTGTTGGTGTCTGGGGACTTTACCATTGCAGATCAGAGCTAAAGTGCATGTGCTCTCTACTTTAAACTTGGTATGATTGGCTTACACCTGTTTGGCACATTTAATTTACCTGTAGGCCCCTTGTACAGTGGTATCCCATAAATCCAAAGCCTGTAAATTAAATGCTACTAGTGGGTCTGCAGTGCAGCTTGCGCCACCCACAGAAGTAGTCTTTCAATCCTGTCTGAGGCCTGCCACAGCAGGGCCTGCATGTGCAGTTTGCTGCCACATTGACTTGGCATTTGAAGTTAATTGCCAAGCCTGAAACTACAAATAGGTCACCCCTAAGGTAAGCCATAGTTAGACCTATGGCCAGGGTGGCATGGCATGTAGATAAAAGGTAGTACATATGCCTTCATTGTGTGGCTTGTCCTAGTGATGACAAACAGTCTATTTGGTTCTCACTGCTGGGAAGCCCATTCCTCTCATAGGCTAGCATTGGGAATTTCCTTAAAGGTACTTAAGTGGCAATTCCTGTTCTTTGAGGAGTAGAGTGGGCATGTTTGGTATGTTTGGAATGGTAGGGAGAAATCCTTCTAATTGGTGTGGGTGGAATTTTCATTACTATTGTATCAATGCCACTTTTAGAAAGTGAGCATTTCACTGTGTTGATGAGTCTTGTGCTTTTCAGCCTGACTCCAGTTCACATCTAGGGTACAGTGACAGCTGGGTGTTGCACATACTTTCCAGACAGCCTTCACACAGAGAGGGGGGAGGTGTGACATGATTAAATCCGCATACTGAATTGTCTTCCTGGGCTGGGTGAGAAAGAGGTGGGGCACACTCACAGGTGTATAGGTTGTGTCCTGCCTGCACACAAAGGGCCCCTACTGATGTCTGGAGCTAGGACTGGGGTCAAAAGGGGACGTTGTGCACTTCTAAGGTTCATTTGATGTGTCCCCAAGATCAAAGAAATTTTGCGTATAAGTGCAGGGGATGTGATCCCATAATTTTAGATACTGCGTGGGACTATGTTGCAGCAGATGGCTGCTGTGCTGCCAGAAGAGATCACCACTTGGACTATTTGGCTGTGCTGTGCTGAGCTGCTTGCCTGCTTATCTGCTAGAGACTCTGCCACTTTGCTCAACCCAGTGTCCTGGTCTCCTGCCTGCCTGCCTCATGCTCCCCAGTGTCCTATAGGGTTTGGTGGCTTCCCCTGGGGGGATCTGGAAGAGTTCCAGTAGCAGCTCCGAACTGGTAATAGGACTGGAGTCAGACCACCTAAAATGTAAAGTTCAGAATGTGGTTAGTTTTGCGTGAGGATCTGTTTCCCCTGGCAGGTGGGGAAACTGGCACTGCTTTCCGAACTGTGCCACTAGTGCAGGCAGAGCGCTTTTCCTTCAGAGCCCCAGGGTCTTTGGTGCACTGATCATCCCCTGCACTGATTCTCCAGCTGCCTTGCTTGCTTCCCAGAGGGCTGACCACTCAGACCAGAAGGGGTCTCAAATGTGACCTGCACCTGTGAGGCCATATCGTGGGGCATCTTCTTGTTCCCCATGGCAGTCTTCAGGTGAGACCTAGACAGAGGCCCCCGCTCCGTTACTGAGGAAATTACCATATTCACCATAGTAGGCACTCAGTTGCTCCTGCTCCCTCTATGGTGGACAGATTTTACTGAATTGTACCTAATAGGAGTCCATGTGCTTCGGCGCCCTGCAGTTTCCCTGAACTGACTGCATTCACTGTAGTAGACATTTCTGTAACCTATGGATGGTGCTCACTTTACTGCCTACCATATGTTAGGGGTACAGGTGCAACGTATATATTTTTTGATGGTAATTTGTAATTAAGGTATCACTGATGATGAGTGATGACCAAAGTGGTGATCTATGTACTACAGGGATGTTTGGTGATACATGTACTTTCACTCCCTAACATAACCATTGCATTTTCATGACCTGATGTTATATTATATGTTGTTCTGCCTTGTCAGGATACCGAGTATTATCTCACGATTTGGCCTTATATGCACAGAAAGGGTATTTTTCAGGATGTGTGCAACTTATTAGTCTTCATCTTTTCGCACTAACTGTGATGGTTTGATAATTGCCTACTTGGCAAAGTAATCACCGATTTATGGTATTTGGTTTGTGTATAATATATTTTATATTTTTATATACCTTGCTGTGGAGTCTCTTTTGTGGTGTATTTATTTTGTTGCTGATGTGAGTGTGTTGAGCAAACACTTCACACATTGCCTCTGGGATAAGCCTGACTGTTATAGCCAAGCTACTAAGGGGGTGAGCAGGGGTTATCCTGGGTGTGTAACTCTCTAACCCTGATTAGAGTGGTGGGTTCTGCCTGGTTTAGGTCCATACCATAGCCAACCAGAAACCCCATTTTAATAGCCGGTATATGGGCAAATAAGCTTACACTTATGTGTCCACACTTTTAATATAATGCATCTAGCACCTCCTGAGTTTAGGAGGCCTACTTAGGGATGATTGGTATTTATTAAAAGCAGTGCTGTGACCTTGCCACACAGGGTGGAGCATTTTGCACTGTCTATGCAGTCTGCAGTGGCAGGTTTGCTGTCATATGTTTACTTGGGTCACTCAGGATGGAGCAAATTGTGTGTCAGGTCCTGGTGACCCCTTTAACTCCTATGTCCTAGGTACCACTGATACCATATACTAGAGACATACAAGGGGCTTTAGGTCCTTGCCAATTGGGGATACCAATTCACAGTCCTCAGTTTCAGGGAGGGAGCATTGGCACTCGGGCCTGCTTAGCTGGCTTTAGTGCACTGTCAGAGGCAAAAACCAGCAGCTAGTAATCCAAAGGGGGCCAAACATGGGGAGAATCTGCAAAAAACCTGTCTTCCTACAGTTGGATTCCTATCTACAAAATTAATTCACTTTACTTTAATCTTCTAATGGAATCCTGTGGATGAATTGTTATGCTAGGCAGTAATACTTAATGGTGTTATTTTTTTCAGTTGCAACTCATTCCTAGTGTTTCAACTGAGAGACATAATTTTCTCTTTTAACTCTTTCTCTTAGAAGACAGTTTGCTTCTAAACAATTCAGCCAGCATGTCCTCGAGAAGTAGTACCATTTACTTCAGTGTCTGGCAAGACATTTTATGGTAACGTGTGGTAATAAAGGACAGGTGATGCCTTGACAGGGAAGCACTGATGTTACACAAGGGCGTATTGATGTTATATAGACCCCTTGCTCCCGTTACCTGAGTAATGAGAATAACTCGATCAATGGCATAAATGTGCTGTCTAAAAAGGACTGACAATGTACGCAACTAAACTGCTCTGATGGCATCCGTAAAATGTTACCAACTCTACAAAATGTGACAGACTTGAATATTTCAAGGTGTTCAGAAGGCTAAGTACCAATTAAAATCTAAGCCAGGATGGAACACAGGTACAACCTGCGTAGCTCTCCACGGGAGGCATCAATATTTTTGGAAACCTTTTTTTTTTTAAAGTAATGTACAAATATACAGCATAAATGATACAGAAGCAGCCATCAAGACAATCATCATCGCATGGCCCTGTCCCATGTGTTGCCTAAAACGTGGTTCCTTCAGCAGGGCAGAAGCAGTGTGGCTTAACTAAATAAAAGTTGCTTGTAGGCTGGAAACATTAGAAGTGGTTTATTCTACACCTACCATAAGCCCCCTTGAAAGAACTCTTGAAAATGAGAAATAACATTTAAATGCTATCGTTGCTTTAGATCTCATACATTACTATACACGTATACAGGATTTATAAACAGAATAAGGAATTTCAGCATGAAATTGACTCAAGTCTGGAGGGTGAAATCGATTGGTTTTCTCTCATGAAATCAACTACCATCAACAATGAATAACAATAACATAGAGCTCTGCACATTTATATAATAGACGTCCAATTACTTATATTGTAAAACTGGCAATTCCATTGAACTATACTTGGACCTTTCTTGCGAAACAGCCAATTCACTATGGAAAGGAATTGATTGTACATAACGTCTGACTTTTGCTATAGGTCTAATTGTCCCTCACATTGTTTCTTTCTTTCTACCTTTGGCAAGCAGAACTAAACTCAGGCAGATAAAGTCGCCCACTGAGGAGGACCCAAAGAAGAAAAGGACATGGGACTGTATTACACATAGGGCCCTATTAAGGGGCAAAATATTTAGCCCCTACCATCCCCTTTGCACCATCCTGGCATCATGCTAAGGTAGCGATAAGGAGGCCATTTCCCCATACCATATTTACAAAGCGATGCAATGCATGCATGGCGCCACTTTGTAACTCCTTGTGCCACATTATGCCTGCGCCAGGCATGATGTATTTAAGGGGGGTGTTCCTCTGCAAGTAGGCCCAAAAAAATGGAGCAGTGAAATTTACAAAATTTCACTGCACCATTTTTTCCGTCATATTGCCCAAGGCAGGTGTTAAAGTGATGCTCCTGTATTGGCCTATGGGCTTCCCTGTGTTTTACTGCAATAGCGCCAAACTTTTTTGGCACTAGTGCAGCACAGCACCACTACAGCCCCAAAAATGTTTATTCTGGTTTGATAACGACCGCCATGGTGCACCATATGGTAAATACGGAGCAACCATGGTATCATTAAGGGGTGCAGGGGTACCCAAGAAAACTGGTGCATCTGCACCAATGTGCCACTTTCTTGTAAATATGCTCCATAGAGTTTGGCGGAGGGGTTACTCAGTCACAAATGTGATGGGTATCCCGTCCACTGTATCATGATTTACATTGGAAATAATGGAATCCTAATATGGCGGACAGGATATCCTTCATGTTTGTGACAGAGTAGCCCCTCCGCCAAACTCTAAATCTGGCCAGCAGTGTCCCAGGGGATCAATGGGCATGAGAAGTCACTTTTTGCGCTCCCAGGGCACTATGGTATTACAGAAGGGGGTGTAGATGCTTGGGCAGCTCATTTATAACATGGACATCATTTAGGAATGGTCAGAGGTCACTGTTGTGACTCCTTGCTTCCCCTTTGAGACCCCTGGCACTGCCCATGAAACATTTGGTGTACAAGGTAGATATTGCAGTGTAGAAACAGAAGTTAAACCATGCTCTCATGATCCTTTTTAGACCCTTTTTTCAAGGTAATTAAGACGCCGGCTGCTATAAATAAATTCAGCATTATAACTCACATACAAAAGAAACAATGAGGCAAACATTTCTGAGGTAGAGGGCTCTGCACTGAATTCCCTTTGCAGCATATTGTGAAGGCTTTATAAACAGTTTTCCAAGAACGCTGATTGGTGTCTTACAATTAGTAAACTGGCAACATAATTATGAATTTATTGCTGCTTCTTGAGCGGGATTGATAAAAATGTGTCTCAGTGTCTCTAGCTGTCCATAGGCACTGTCATGGGAGAGGGCAATAAGGCTGTAAAGTGATGGAGAGGGACCTGAGCAGAGGAAGAAGGCGCATCAGACTGAGCAGGGCCTGCTGTAGGTCAGAAATATATGCAGCTGCACCTGGTGCTGACTTTGGGGTAAGTCCAGCAGAATTCAGGCAACAATAAAAATGTCAAGATAACTCTGGTGATTAATGGTCCTGTTCGAGAGATATAGGAGTTTTGCCAAGTGGCAGTTTCTACTCATAATTAGGTAGGGCAGAGGTTTAATATGCCTACTGCAAGTAACATGCACCACAAAAATCACCAAACTCTATTTTATGTGCATAGCTCAGCCGGTTACTGTTTTTGTCAGAAACATCCTTTAGTTATTTGCATTCATAAGTTACAACCCTGATCTAGCACAGTGAGCTATGAACTATTATCAAAGAGCTGCCTTCAAATTGCAAAGTACAATTTAGAACATTACATTTTTCCCAGAGTCTTTCATTATCCTAATGTTGCTAACAAGAGATAATTCTGCTAGATATATATACTTATTAGTAAAACCAACCACTGTGGTACGTTTTAAACCCTAACTTTGTGCATCAGCAGACAAAAAACTCTCAAAATATACTGCCTACCAGTATTGCTGACATGTGGATCATAGACCTTGTAATCCTCATTGTCTTATTAAATATATCCTGTCGACTGATTTAGACATGTATGACACATTGGCCCTCATTCTGACCTTGGCGGTCTTTTCGCGAGACCGCCGAGTTACCGCCGCGGTGAAGACCGCCGACCGCGGCGGTATGCCGCTGTGCGCATTCCGACCGCTGGGAGCGTTCCGCCGGGAAACCGCCAGCAGCCACACTGGCGGTCGGCGGAAAAGTGGAGACTGGTCAACCTCCACCGCCACGCCAGCAGAACACCGCCCACAGAATTACGACCCACATATCTGTGTGGCGGTCTTCTGTTGGCGGTGTTCTGTTGGCGGTCACCTCCCCATGGCTCCCGTCGCCTCCCGGAGGACCAACGCACAAGGTAAGTTGACCGTCCGTGAGGGGAGGGGGAGGGGGGGTGTTGTGTGATGTGGGCGTGCATGGGGGTGTGCGTGTGAGTGTGTAGAGGGGGTGTGTGAGTGCGTGTATGCGGGCGGGGGTGCTGCTGTGTCTATGGGTAATGTGTGCTGTTCGGCAGGTGCGCATGTCTGCATGTATGTGTGCGGGTATGTGTCCCCGTTGTGTATGTGTGTGTAGGGGGTGTGTATATGTGCATGTTGGGGGTGTGTGCATGTCGGGGTGCATGTATGTGCATGTCGGGGTGGGGGTGGGGAGGGGGTTCGTACCACCTCTGGGGGGTGGCAGGGGGGTGGAGGGTGTGGGGGGAGGACTCGGGTGGGTAGTGGGGGGTGGGGGAGACCCCTATCAGTGCCAGGGAAGGAATTCCCTGGCCCCGATAGTGCTTACCGCCATGGTTCGCATGGCGGTTCCCGACCGCAAGAAACCGCGGCGGTAGGCAGGGTCATGATACCGTTGGCGGTCTTGGGACGACCGCCGGGCCGGAGTGCGCAAACTCGAGCCCGGCGGTCATGACCGCCGTGGCGGTCGGAGTGGGGAAGTGGCGGGCGATCGCGGCGGTGACCGCCGCGGTCAGAATGCCATTTTTCTGACCGCCGGTCTGTTCGCGGTCCGACCGCCGCCTCTCCGCCGACCGCCAGGGTCAGAATGAGGGCCATTGTCTCTGTATAATGTGTTTGTGATGTAGAGTGCTCTGACACCCTACAATGGTTGAGTAGTGCTATAAAATATGTATGTAAGAGAGGGGATATAGAGCGATGAAGGGCACTGGTGGAGCATGGTAGTGAGGGTATTCATGGACAAATAGGTTTTTGGGGTGGGGCGACAACTAAAATTGCCGCACTGGTCACCTCCAGTGCTAATGCCGGGTCTGTGTGTGAGTGATAGATTGCAAAAAAGAGTAAACAGGTGAGTTAGTGAGATGATGAGAAAGATTTTTAGAAAGCTAGAGATCGGTGATGAAGATAGAGAACAGATGGGGAAAGTGATAGAGAGATGAGTGAAAACAAACTTGCAACGCGACAGAGAGGGGAAGACAAGTAAGAGGTGTGACAGGAAAACAGATGAGAGAGACACAGCTAATGGAGGTAAAAATAGAGGGAGACAGGTGTGAGAGATATGATAAAGAAAGAGACAAACAGAACTGCAGAAAAGGAGGACACATAAAAACAGGCATCTTCAAGAAGAAAGAGATAGGTGACATGGAGAAAGAAACATTTGAAAGAGAAAAAGATTGAAAATGGGAGATGGGTGAGAGAAATAATACAAAAACAGCTAAGAGGTGTGAGCGACACAGGTGCTAGAAAGGTGTAATGAAGAGACACACTGAATAGAATAAAGAGAAACGGAAGTAGGGAATGGAAACCTGGATGTCTTTAGGGGTCACCAGAATATGCAGCCACACTCCCCTAGTTTGCCCCTTGTTACTGCTAGCACATTTCTTCCTTTGCAGGAATCAATGCTTGACAAGGTCAATACATTCTTTGGACCCAGCAAAAGGGTGTGGTGAGAAGCCATCAGAATTTACAATAAATCAAACTTCATTACAACAGTATGTCCATTATGGCAACACAGGGAAAATTCCAATCTGAAATAAAGTACAAAGGTGGTCATTACAACCCTGGCGGACGGTGTTAAAGCTGCGGTAATACCACAAAGAGGCCGGCGGACAAAAAAAGGGAATTATGACCCTGGCGGAAACAGCCAACATAGACAGCCACTTTAACACACTGCCCGCCACAGCGGTACAGACAAGCAGCGCGGCGGTCACCGCCAATAGACAGGCAGGAGACAATGTACCGCCCACAACATTACAACCTGCCAATCCACCACCTTTTCCGGGGCGGATTCACTGTGGATAAAAACACGGCGGAAACAGCTTTTGCAATGGGAAAACGCTCACCTTAACACATCCCACGAGGAACGAGGACACCATGGAGTCGGAATTACAAATACTCCCTGCCCTTGTCTATCTGCTCCTCTACGACCAACAGCTACGTAGGCACCGAAGACACAGTTGAGCACTGCACCTACGACACGGGGGAGGGAGGAGGCAAAGGTTAGGGAGACACCCACCAAACACCCCCACCCCCACCCTCGCATATCACAACATACACAGCAATGCATTCACAGAAATCACAGAAACAATCCACAATCCCCCCGGAAGAATGCAAAGACAAAGCAAAATTCGGTCAAACATTGTAATGTGCCAATATACATGTCATACAAAAATATACTGATATATATTTGAAAATCACTCATAATTATATATACAATACGAGAAGTAGTGCAGATATGTACACAACAATGTCCGTACACCAACAGTCCAAAAATGCATGGGCGAGGCCCACAAACAATACCTGACCACAATCGGAGAGAACACTGCCGGGGCATCAGATAGAAATACGACAGGCACCTCAGGGGGAAGGGAAGGGGGGGGGCACCTCAGCCAGATGAATGCAAAGCCAGAACCACGACGGGGCTACATGCCCATTGATGTATCCTGGGGAGTGCAAAGACACAGGGCCTGATTCTAACTTTGGAGGACGGTGTTAAACCGTCCCAAAAGTGGCGGATATACCACCTACCGTATTACGAGTCCATTATATCCTATGGAACTCGTAATACGGTAGGTGGTATATCCGCCACTTTTGGGACGGTTTAACACCGTCCTCCAAAGTTAGAATCAGGCCCACAGTCTCTCAAGTCTCTACAGTGGGTGGGTTGCCACTGTGCCATCCTGGGGAGTGCAAAGCCACAGTCTCTCAAGTCTCTCAGTGGGTGGATTGCCTACTGTGCCATCCTGGGGAGTGCAAAGCCACAGTCTCTCAAGTCTATACAGTGGGTGGCTTGCCCACTGTGCCATCCTGGGGAGTGCAAAGCCACAGTCTCTCAAGTAGAAGCAGCTCTCTACTGGTACAGGGGGGGGCTGGTGCCCAGACTGGATGAGTCTCCCCGTGAAAGTTCCAGTCCTGCCACTGTCCCAGCTGCACATGGGATAAGGATGCCTGATATGGGGGTTTATTCATTCCTACCCGGTGCTTGCCCTGTTCAGCGGTCTTCACCATGGCGGTCTTGGCTCAGTTCAGCGGTGCTTTGCCATGGCAGTCTTTGCCCTGTTCAGCTGTCTTCACCATGGCGGTCTTGGCCCTGTTCAGCGGTGCTTTGCCATGGCGGTCTTGGCCCTGTTCAGCGGTGCTTTGACATGGCAGTCTTTGCCCTGTTCAGCGGTCTTCACCATGGCGGTCTTGGCCCTGTTCAGCGGTGCTTTGCCATGGCAGTCTTGGCCCTGTTCAGCGGTGCTTTGCCATGGCGGTCTTGGCCCTGTTCAGCGGCGCTTTGCCATGGCAGTCTTTGCCCTGTTCAGCGGTCTTCACCCTGGCGGTCTTGGCCCTGTTCAGCGGAGCTTTGCCATGGCAGTCTTTGCCCTTTTCAGCGGTCTTCACCATGGCGGTCTTGGCCCTGTTCAGCGGTGCTTTGCCATGGCGGTCTTGACCCTGTTCAGCGGTGCTTTGCCATGGCGGTCTTGGCCCTGTTCAGCAGTGCTTTGCCATGGTGGTCTTGGCCCTGTTCAGCGGTGCTTTGCCATGGCGGTCTTTGCCCTGTTCAGCGGTCTTCACCATGGCGGTCTTGGCCCTGTTCAGGGGTGCTTTGACATGGCGGTACTGATACGGACATTGGTGTGTGGCATGATGTTCTCTACACTGGGCATTGGGTGTGGCATGATGTTTTCTACACTGGGCATTGGTTTGTCGCATGACGTTCCATCATTGCCCAGCGGGGCTGGACCAGTGACGATACTTGGGCCCTCCTGGGCAATGACTCTGGCGGTCGTCTCTGGACCAGTGACGATACTTGGGCCCTCCTGGGCTGTGACTCTGGCGGTGGTCTCTGGACCAGTGAGGATACTTGGTCCCTCCTGGACAATGACTCTGGCGGTGGTCTCTGGACCAGTGCCGATACTTGTGCCCTCCTGGGCTGTGACTCTGGCGGTGGTCTCTGGACCAGTGAGGATACTTGGTCCCTCCTGGACAATGACTCTGGCGGTGGTCTCTGGACCAGTGCCGATACTTGTGCCCTCCTGGGCTGTGACTCTGGCGGTGGTCTCTGGACCAGTGACGATACTTGGGCCCTCCTGGGCAATGACTCTGGCAGTGGTCTCTGGACCAGTGACGATACTTGGGCCCTCCTGGGCAGTGACTCTGGCGGTGGTCTCTGGACCAGTGACGATACTTGGGCCCTCCTGGGCAGTGACTCTGGCGGTGGTCTCTGGACCAGTGACGATACTTGGGCCCTCCTGGGCAGTGACTCTGGCGGTGGTCTCTGGACCAGTGACGATACTTGGGCCCTCCTGGGCAATGACTCTGGCGGTGGTCTCTGGACCAGTGACGATACTTGGGCCCTCCTGGGCTGTGACTCTGGCGGTGGTCTCTGGACCAGTGACGATACTTGGGCCCTCCTGGGCAATGACTCTGGCGGTGGTCTCTGGACCAGAGATGACGGTGCTGGCGGTTGTGTCTCGACCGGCGGAAATGATGGTGCACTTCTCCGGCGTGACACTCACAACAGGCTGGGCAGACTTCCTCTGGCCCTTCCCCACCTTTGGTGGAGTCAGAGCTGACTCTCCAATCCCCTTGGAACCCATGTCAGTTGTTGTCCCACCAGGAGTCTTAACATGGTCCCGTCGTCCACTCTCCAATTTTAGAGCCTTTCAGGGGGTGGGCTGCCAGTACCTTGGCTCCGGGTCCTACTGCCTGCCCTAGTGGCCGGTGCACTCCACAAGCCTTGAACAGGCACCACTGCTATTGGAGGCGTTTTGGCTGAGGCGCTACGACAGGACTGATGAATTGGAGGGGGGGTGGAGGCAAAAAGGTCAATTTTACAGAGTGACAGTTTCTGACAAACACTGGGATGGGTAGCTGGAGGGGGAGTGGAGGACGAGGAGGTGGTTGTAGGAGGTGTCACTTTAGGTGTTTTGGGTGCAGGTGCAGCTACAGGAGGCTGTCGTGAGGTGGATGGATGTTGGGTGAGTGATTGCCGGCGTTTGTGTACTTTGGGAGGGGGCGTCACAGACACACGGGAGAGGACACAAGGGACGTGTAAATGGCAGTGGAAGTGGTGAGTGCAGGTAAGTGGCTTGTGGTGCTGGGTGTCCTGGTGCGATTCCTGGTGGCTGTAGATGTGGTGCATGCAGGTTTGTGTGTAGACGAGACTGGGAGGGAGGAGGGAGAAGAGGAGGAGGGGGACACAGTGGAGGCAGTGGATGTTGCTGTGTCAGTATGGGTGTGATGCTTGTGTGAGTGCCTGATGGATGTGTGGTGCCTATGTTTGCTTGAGCTACTTTTGGGTGTTGACTTGTGTGCATGCTGGTCTGTAGGTGTGCTTGGGATGGGCTGGGGTACAGGGGACTAGGTCTGGGTGGAGGAAGTTGGAGGGGGGAGGCTAGACACAGGGACAATGGCTGCCATCAGTGCTGAGGCCAGAGATTGCAGGGTTCGCTGAAGGACAGCCTGACCAGAATGAATGCCCTCCAGGAATGCATTACCGTGTTGCAACTCTCGTTCTACACCCTGGATGGCATTCACAATGGTAGACTGCCCAACAGTGAGTGACCTGAGGAGGTCAATAGCCTCATCACTGAGGGCAGCAGGGGGGACTGGGGCAGGGCCTGAGGTGCCTGGGGCGAAGGTGATGCCCACCTCCTGGGTGAGCAGGCACGGGCGAACGCTGAGGGGCTGCCGGGAGGGCGGGGCTGGTAGGGGAGGTGACGGCTGTACCTGTAGAGGTGGGAGGCACAGATGGTGCCACCACCACAAAGGAGCCCCCATTAGCTGACGAGTCCATGTCGCTGCTTGGTGATCCGGTGGCCGACGTGAAGCTCCCCTCGCCCTCCGTCCCACTGGTGCATTCAGAGTCCGTGGTGTGGCCCTCCATGGCCATGTGGGATGCAGCTCCCTCGTGCTCCGGTGCCACTGTACCTCCGCCTGTTGATGCTGATGTACAAAAGGACAGGGAGAGCAGGAAAAGGGTGGGGGAGACAGAAGAAAGAGAGTTTTAGTGTATGGCATTCCGCTACCGTTGGCGGACAAGACAGACGCAGCAGCCCCCTGCACTACGCCGTGCTCCTGCACTCTGCACACGCAATTTCTGGGATATGGCCTACATGGCAATGGTGGACATCTGCGCACATGGATGCCACAGGGGTTTCTATATCTCGACTTGCCACTCTGCAGAGGTGGGGTAGAGTGCCACATGGCCTACATTACAGAGGGGCCTTGCCTACCTAACTCGTCTTGGCCTAGGGACACCCACAGCCCACCTCCCCCACCCAGACCCCTCCACTGCACGCAAAGTCCGCTGAATGAGCTTGTACTCACCCCCTTGTGTCTGTTGTGATGTCCTCAAGCGCCCATCGAACTCCGGATAGGCCACCGCCAGGATCCGGAACATCAGGGGGGTCATGGTGCGACGGGCACCCCTCCCACGTTGGGAGGCCATCCCCAGCTGAGCCTCCGCCGTCTTCTTGCTGCAGCGGCAAATGTCCTCCCATCTCTTCCGGCAGTGGGTGCCCCGTCTCTGGTGGGCCCCCAGGGTCCGGACCTCCTTGGCGATGTCCTTCTTCTGGTGGGCGCTGACCTACATGACATGCACAAGGGAAGAGGAACAGTCATTAACAACTGCACCGTCAATGTGAGTGGCCCCCTCCCTACTCTGGCCATGTGGCCCATTCATTCCCATGCATTAATGTTCTATGAACTCTGCCCCCTTCCCTCTTCCACCCAGCCCTCTCCACCCAGGCCTAGCCCATACAACGTGCTCCCTGTGTACTAACCTGTTGGTCTGGAGGACCGTAGAGTAGCATGTACTGGGGGAGGACCCCATCCACAAGTTTCTCCAACTCCTGTGCAGTGAAGGCAGGGGCCCTTTCCCCAGACGCAGCAGCCATCGTCGCTTCCAGACCGAGGTCACAGCAGCACTTGCAGTGTAGGTCCTCTCCTGTCGAAGGTCAGGTATCTAGTGATTGAACAGATAGAAAATGGCGGTGACATCCGCGGCGGTGACGTCCGCGGCGGTGCGCATCATCACCGCCAGCGCACCTGTTCATTGCCTCCTGGGACCCATAGGGTCCAATGTTAACCAATGCAGCATTGCGCAACGGTCTACAACCGCCTACCGCGACGGTGTACAATGCCAGCGCAGTTACCCCACAATCCCATTGTCCCAGTTTAGAGGTCAGGCAGCCGCCATTTCAGGGGCCCACATGGCTTCATTTACTACTGCGTCACACATAGCTAGGCCTACATTCAACACACATACAGGAAGGGTTTTGTGTCTGGTGTAGTCTTGTGTGTAACAGTGGGTACATACCTGGAGGAATAATGACTGGTTCTTCGCTGTTGTTCTTCGTAGGTACCGTCAGCTGGGACATATGAGAAGTCATCGTCATCTACCGGTTTGACCGTGCCACTATCCAGGAACTATGTACCCAGTTGGAGCCAGACCTGATGTCACCGATCCGCCATCCGACTGGAATCCCCCCTGACATGCAGGTGCTGTCAGTGCTCCATTTCCTTGCAAGTGGGTCTTTTCAGACTACTGTGGCCATGGCATCAGGGATGTCCCAGCCTATGTTTTCCAACGTGTTGTCCAGAGTGTTGTCTGCCCTGCTGAAACACGTAAGGAGATAGATCATTTTCCCTCAGGTGGAGGATTTGCCTACAGTTAAAGGTGGCTTCTATGCCCTTGGACATATCCCCAACGTCATAGGTGCCATTGATGGGACCCATGTATCTCTGGTCCCCCCCCCCACAGGAGTGAACAGGTGTACAGGAACAGGAAGAGTTATCATTCGATGAATGGACAGATGGTCTGTTTGGCAGACCAGTACATCTCTCAGGTAAATGCAATGTTCCCTGGCTCAGTGCATGACGCCTACATCCTGTGGAATAGCAGCATCTCTGATATGATGGGTCAACTCCAAGAGGCACCGTGTATGGCTATTGGAGGACTCTGGTTACCCCAACCTTTCCTGGCTATTGACCCCAGTGAGGAATCCCAGGACCAGGGCAGAGGAACGGTACAATGAAGCCCATGGGTGGACTAGGAGGGTGATCGAACGGACCTTCGGCCTCCTGAAGGCCAGGTTCAGGTGCCTCCATATGACAGGTGGATCCCTATTCACCGAAGAAGGTGTGCTACATCATCATCGCCTGCTCCATGCTCCATAATTTGGCTTTGCGACACCAGGTGCCTTTTCTGCAGGAGGATGATCCAGATGACGGTGTTGTAGCAGCTGTGGAGCCTGTGGACAGTGATGAAGATGACGCTGATGAAGAAGACAACGACAACAGGGAGTCAGTCATACAGCAATATTTCCAGTGAGACACAGGTGAGAACATTTTGTGGTTTAACATTACATTAACTTTCACACGTCTACCTCTATCCTGTTCCTCGATTTCAATCACTATTTGTTCTCTGAGTTGTACCCTTCCATTACGGTTTCACAGGTGTGGTTACCTACGTGTCAACTGCTTGCATCCTTCAAGGGCTTGTGATGTGTGACATAGGTATGTTAGCCTTACAATGGTAAAGCCGTTATTACACTGTCATTGATAATAGAAATTATCAAATCATAGACTGACTCCAGATTGTTTTGTGTTTCAAGGGTGTTTATTTAAGTGCTCAAAAATGGAGGGGGATTGTAAAATGGTGAGGGGTGATGGTGGAGGAATGTCCATGGCAGAGTCCAGTCTATTAGTCTCACAGTGCACTGCCCATCTGGGCATAGGAAATGGAGCTGGGGCAGTTTAAGTATGGACAGGGTAACAAGGTGGGACAGTGGGAGGACAAACAGGGTGGTCTCATTTCCTGGCAGGGGTCTTGCCATCTTGCTCTGTCCTGTTCCTGGATCTCAGGGACCGCTTGCGTGGTGGTTGTCCGTCTGCAGGGGGTGGGGTGCTGGTGTGGTGGTCCTGTGGCGGGGCGTCCTGTCCACTAGCGCCGGTGGAGGAGGAGGGCAGTTCATCGTCCTGGCTAGTGTCAGGGGCCCCTTGGAGTGCCACGGTGTCCCTCAAGGTCTGTTGTATGTACTTCAGCACCCCTACGATGGTGCCCAGGGCGGAGCTGATGGTCCTGAGCTCCTCCCTGAACCCCAAATACTGCTCCTCCAGCAGGTGCAGGGTCTCCTGCAACTTGTCCAGGACCGTAGCCATCTTCTCCTGGGAGTGGTGGTATGCTCCCATGATGGAGGATAGGGCCTCGTGGAGAGTTGGTTCTCTTGGCCTGTTCTCCCTCTGTCGCACAGCAGCCCTCCCAGTTCCCCTGTGTTCCTGTGCCTCGGTCCCCTGGACCGTGTGTCTACTACCACTGCCCCCAGGTCCCTGTTGTTGTTGGGGTGGTGGATTACCCTGGGAGCCCTGTAGTGGTGGACACACCGTTGATTGACCTGTCCTGGCTAGGGAGGTTTGGGCCTGCTGGGTGGGTGCTGTGCTGGTGTTACCAGAGGGTGGAAGGTCGGTGTTGGGCTGTGCCTGTGCAAGGGGAACCGACTGTCCTGAGGCCCATGATGGTCCGGGCTGGTCATCAAGATCCAGTGGGGCAGAGCTGCTCTCCTCACTGTGGGCCTCTTCTGGGGGTGGAGTGGTGTTGTCTGGACCCTCTGGTGTGATGATGGTCCTTCGGGTTCCTGCAGGGGCATAAGAGCATGATTATTGCATGTGTGTGTGTAATGGTGTGCAATGGGTGGGTGTTTGTGTACCCCAGTGCAAGCATTTCTGTGTGTGGGTTTGCGTGATGATGGTTGGGGGGATGTTCTGGGTATATGCAGTGGGCATGCTTTAGTGAGGGGTGTCCATGCTTAGTTGTGTCATGCAGGGCTTGGTGTTGGGATGGGTGGTTAGTGTCATGGGTACATTAGTGAGGAGTTGTAGTGATAGGGGAGGGGGTGAAGGAGGGGGGGTGTGATAGCATGCAGAATAGGGTGGGGGATATGTTAGTTAAGATTTGACTTACCAGTGTCCCATCCTCCACCGACTCCTCCGAGGCCCTCAGGATGCAAGATGGTCAAGACTTGTTCCTCCCATGTTGTTAGTTGTGGGGGAGGAGGTGGGGGTCCGCCGCCAGTCCGCTGTACCGCGATGTTGTGCCTGGAGACCGTTGAACGCACCTTCCCCCGTAGGTCGTTCCACCTCTTCCTGATGTCCTCCCTATTTCTTGGGTGCTGACCCACGGCGTTGACCCTGTCCACTATTCTGCGTCATAACTCCATCTTTCTGGCTATTGATGTGTGCTGTACCTGTGAGCCAAATAGCTGTGGCTCTACCCGTACCATTTCCTCCACCATGACCCTGAGCTCCTCCTCGGAGAAGCGGGGGTGTCTTTGGCGTGCCATGGGGTGGTGTGGGTGAGGTGTGGGGTGGTGTATGTGGTGATGATTGTGGTGAGTGTAGTGGTGTGTGGTGTTTTGTGCGTGGATGTTGTGTGGGTGATGGTGTTGTGTGCCTCTGTGTGATGGGGTTGTCAATTGATGTGCTCTCTCTCTGGCCTTCATCAATACTTTTTAGTCGTAGGGGTTTGTGGGTGATGTGGGTGTGTGTTTTATATTGTGTTGGGTGTGTGGGAGTGGTGTGTGTATGTGTATCAGGTGTGTGTATTTCGAATTGTCCAATGTGGCAGTGTTTTGGAGATGTGTGTGTATTTTGAGCGCGGCGGTGTGTACCGCCAATGGTATACCGCGGTTGAATGACCGCTGCGTGGATTCGTGGGTCGTAATAGCATGGGCGTGTTTCTGTTGGCGTGGAGGTGGAGGATTTGTTTCCGCCAGTTTATCACTGACCTTTGGTGTGGCGGTGTTGTGTGGGTGTCTGAATTTCGGCGGATTCCGAGATGTGTGTCATAATAGCTGTGGCGGTATACCGCGGCGGTGTATTGGCGGTCTTCTGCACGGCGGTAAGCGCCTTTTACCGCCAATGTTGTAATGACCCCCAAAGTTTTTTATTACAAGCTTACACTCAGAGCCATGTAGACAATTCTCTAAACAAAGTTAGAAAGGTACAAAATCATCAAGGGTTGTCCAAGGCAATGAAAAAGGTTCAAACAAATTAACATTTAACAGGACTAAACATTCGACTAACGCAATACAGAACATCAGAAGAATAACCTGGTGTACAGAAAACGAGCGTTTGTCAGTTTTAATAAGCATTAAGTCAATTTAAATCATTAATGCTTAGTTAGGTTGGTCAAGGGAAAACCCTACAGATTAGCCAATCAGGAATTAACATATGATAGGCTGTATACTTGCAGACAAAAGATAAAAAAACTAAAAAAGGACAAAAAGATTTTGGAAAAAGGAAATGTTGGGCAACAGGTCACTAACTAAAGTGGGCAAAAGATAAATAAAAAGGGAAGGCGTGAGCATTTCTGAAGCTTGGTCAAGAGTCTTATTCTCTGGGTTAGGGGAAAATTCTATAAGTCCCTGCAAGGCATTTCAAAGGGGCAAGGGCAGAGAGGATTATTTCTCTCACAGTCCAAGATGTTCAGCAAATGGTGAACAATATGTAGGAATAGATTCAGTGGGGTCTGGAGAGGGACTGTCCAGTCTTCTGCACCAAGCCCAGCTGGAAAACAGTATAGTAATGTTCATAGGGCAAGATGATTTGTCCATCCATAGTTCCACATGACGCTGAAAGTAGAACATCCAATAGAAATCAATCAAGTGACTAAAACTGCTACATAGACGTGAATTCTTAGGTTTGTCATGAGAATGGTGTCACTCTGTACTCTTCCATGTGGATTTGCAACAATTGTATAGAAATCACTTCACAGTTTCTCAATGTACCGCACATAACGATGACTTCCCACACTCACTATGTGTAGGAATCCAACATCTATTACCAAGATGGCTAGCCATTTTCTGCACAGTCACTAACACAGGGCCAAACAGGCCTCACTTAAGCTAATGCAAATTAATTTTAAACAGCACATTAATTTTGAACTTATAAACACATTTAGCACTCAAACTATAATTTCAACATTACAAAACTCTCATTAGCATTCACGTCACAGTAATTTTTAAATGAAATAACTGTTTATACATTTCTGTTAATATGGCACAGAATTTGCCTTTCAGTGCACTAGTTTACAACTAAACTATTAGTACTTTGATTCATACATTGTATAAAACGTCACATATGGATGACCACGGTAACATGAGGGACAGTGCTAAAGGTTCGGCTACATAGGTACCGTTGACATTGCTTTTGTGCAATCAGCACCAGAACCACAGGAGTATATGATATTCTCCATCCTTGTTTATTGCTCATATTTTAGAATACGAACAACAAATAACAGTCTATTACTTGCTATAAATGTAATAAAAATGGAACTACTGCAGTGGGAATGTGACAGTCGCTGACAGGTGAGGTAAGTAAAATAAAATGATTTTAAATATAAGTTATGCCTGTCTGTGCAGGCCAGAGTGTATTTTGTGTTTGTGTAATCATGTGTCAGCCTGGGTGTTTGTGTGAGTGTCGTCGTGCGTGTGTGTGAAGTTGAGTGAAGATTGTGAGCAAGAATGAATGACACTGACTGTGAGTAAGTGAGTATACTTGAGCCAGAGTGAGTGTGAAAAAGAATTACTGGGAGTTAGTGAGCATGAATAAGAATGAATGAGTAACAATGAGTGATAGATGTGTTAGAGAGTGTGAGAGAGTGTGAGTGAAAGTTGTGAAACTGAGAGAGTGAGTGAGAATCAGTGCCATTGAGTGTAAGAATAGGTTAGCTGGAGTGAGAATAAGTCAGAATGATATAATGAGAAGAAGAGTGAGTCCAAGCGATTATGAGTGAGCAAGAGTAAGAGTTAAGGTGAATAGGACTAAGTGAGAATGAGTGAGTCGAATGGGTGATAATAAGTGAGACCAGGAAAAAATGTGTGTGGAGTACGAGTGAGTACAAATGAGTGTGAGTGAGACAGTATGCGTGAGCCAGAGTGAGAATAAATGATGGAGAAAAAGAGTTAGAGAAAGAGAGTGAGACGGAATGAGTGCAAGTAAGTGAGAATGAATAAGGGTGAGTGAGTTAATGAAAGTTATGTGAGTGAGAATGTGATGTAAATATTGCAAGTCTGCAGTTGCTTCTGACATACTCAAAGTTAATTCTTGATTTATAAAGGCACCAATTGCAAAATGCTGCCACTGGCTTACAGGAGATAATTTTTGACATAGTAGCAATTGTGAAATAAAACTTTTTGGTAGAAGAGGTTGGGTTCACTCACTTTGCTCATTTGCAACAAATCAGGGCAAGTAATGCGGCACACTACCTTCAAAGGTTACTAGATGCCACAGCAAGAACAGAAAGTGGACAGTGTCTTGTTGAATGCTGGTGGCTTTATGCAGCTTCCACTATATACAGGACATTATGGGGGTCATTCCAACCCTGGCGGTCGGTGATAAAGCAGCGGCCAACCCGCCAACAGGCAGGCGGTCAAAAAAATGGGATTCTGACCCTGGCGGGAACCGCCAACACAGGCCGCCACTTTAACACTCCGACCGCCACGGCGGGACAGACAAACAGCGCGGCGGTCAACGCCAACAGGCAGGCTGCAGACAATGTACCGCCCACCCTTACACAACTCACCAATCCGCCACCTTTTCCGGGGCGGGAGCCCCGCCGATAAAAACACGGCGGAAACAGACTATGAATGGGAAAACGCTCACCTCTACACACTCCATGAGGACGGAGGACAGCATGGAACCCAAATTAAACATCCTACCAGCTATTGTCTACCTGCTCATCTACCAGGAGTACGAACGCCGGTGCAGACGACAACGGTGAGTACTGCACCTACGATACAGGGGAGGGGAGAGGAGGAAAGCTTACGGGCACACACATACGCCATACACCCACCCCCCCACCCCAAATACCTACACACCAATGCAGAGCAACAAGTCAGAGTGACACCCCCCAAACCCACCGGGATAAATCAAAGACACAAATAAAATTATCTTTAAAATATATGTATAATATAGCTCCATTGAAGTTATGGGAAATATGCAATATGAAAGATACAAAATAAGGAATGAACATAGTTAAAAATTTATACATAGGCAATAAGTCCTGCCCATTCTGTCAAAGTTCCATAGTCCGTGGGCCAATGTGCACAAACACATGGGCAAAGCCCACACAGGAGACCAGATACCATTGGAGAGAACACTGCTGGGCATCAGATGATAACACTACAGGCACCTCAGGGGGAAGGGAAGGGGGGGCACCTCAGCCACATGAGTCCACGATGCCAGATCCACGAGGGGCCTCCATGCCCACTGTGCCATCCTGGGGAGTGCAAAGCCACAGTCTCACAAGTCTCTACAGTGGGAGGGTTGCCCACTGTGCCATCCTGGGGAGTGCAAAGCCACAGTCTCTCAAGTCTCTACAGTGGGTGGCTTGCCCACTGTGCCATCCTGGGGAGTGCAAAGCCACAGTCTCTCAAGTCTCTACAGTGGGTGGCTTGCCCACTGTACCATCCTGGGAAGTGCCAAGCCACAGTCCATCAGATGGATTACCGACTCCACTGTTAATGGAGGAGGCATGGTGCCCAGAGTGCTTCGTGAAGCCCTGCTCGACACAGAACTGGCACTGTCAATGGGCCAGCGGTGCTTGAGATGGCGTTGCCCAGCGGAGCGGTGCTTGACAGGAAGGGCCCAGCGGAGCGGTGCTTGACAGGAAGGGCCCAGCGGAGCGGTGCTTGAGACGGCGGTGGCCAGCGGAGCGGTGCTTGAGATGAAGGGCCCAGTGGAGCGGTGCTTGACAGGAAGGGCCCAGCGGAGCGGTGCTTGAGACGGCGGTGGCCAGCGGAGCGGTGCTTGAGATGAAGGGCCCAGCGGAGCGGTGCTTGACAGGAAGGGCCCAGCGGAGCGGTGCTTGAGACGGCGGTGGCCAGCGGAGCGGTGCTTGAGATGAAGGGCCCAGCGGAGCGGTGCTTGACAGGAAGGGCCCAGCGGAGCGCTGCTTGAGACGGCGGTGGCCAGCAGAGCGGTGCTTGAGATGAAGGGCCCAGCGGAGCGGTGCTTGACAGGAAGGGCCCAGCGGAGCGGTGCTTGACAGGAAGGGCACAGCGGAGCAGTGCTTGACATGAAGGGCCCAGCGGAGGGGTGCTTGAGATGAAGGGCCCAGCGGAGCGGTGCTTGAGATGAAGGGCCCAGCGGTGCTTCACAGGAAGGGCCAGCGTAGCGGTGCTTGAGACGGCGGTGGCCAGCGGAGCGGTGCTTGACAGGAAGGGCCCAGCAGAGCGGTGCTAGACAGGAAGGGCCCAGCGGAGCGCTGCTTGACATGAAGGGCCCAGCGGAGCGCTGCTTGAGATGAAGGGCCCAGCAGAGCGGTGCTTGACAGGAAGGCCCAGCGGAGCTGTGCTTGACAGGAAGGGCTCAGCCGAGCGGTGCTTGACAGGAAGGGCACAGCGGAGTGGTGCTTGACACGGCGGGGCCCTGTTCAGCGGTTCTTGTCACGGCGGGCCCCTGTTCAGCGGTTCTTCTCACGGCGGGGCCCTGTTCAGCGGTTCTTGTCACGGCGGGGCCCTGTTCAGCGGTTCTTCTCACTGCGGGGCCCTGTTCAGCGGTTCTTGTCACGGCGGGCCCCTGTTCAGCGGTTCTTCTCACGGCGGGGCCCTATTCAGCAGTTCTTGTCACAGCGGGCCCCCGTTCAGCGGTTCTTCTCATGGTGGGGCCCTGTTCAGCGGTTCTTGTCATGGTGGGGCCCTGTTCAGCGGTTCTTCTCACGGCGGGGCCCTGTTCAGCGGTTCTTGTCACGGCGGGCCCCTTTTCAGCGGTTCTTCTCACGGCGAGCCCTGTTCAGCGGTTCTTGTCACGGCGGGCCCCTGTTCAGCGGTTCTTCTCACGGCGGGGCCCTGTTCAGCGGTTCTTGTCACGGCGGGCCCCTGTTCAGTGGTTCTTCTCACGGCAGGCCCTGTTCAGCGGTTCTTGTCACGGCGGGGCCCTGTTCAGCGGTTCTTCTCACGGCGGGGCCCTGTTCAGCGGTTCTTGTCACGGCGGGCCCCTGTTCAGCGGTTCTTCCCACGGCGGGTCCCTGTTCAGCGGTTCTTGTCACGGCGGGCCCCTGTTCAGCGGTTCTTCTCACGGCGGGTCCCTGTTCAGCGGTGCTTCTCACGGCGGGCCCTGTTCAGCGGTTCTTCTCACGGCGGGCCCTGTTCAGCGGTTCTTCTCACGGCAGGGCCCTGTTCAGCGGTGCTTCTCACGGCGAGGACCTGTTCAGCGGTGCTTGTCCTGTGTTTCTAGGGAGCCAGACCTGGCCAAGACTTCCCGCTCAGTCGCCATCCGACCTTGCGGTCGCGGGGCCCTCCTGTGATGGAGTCCTGGGCCCGTGGGTGTTGTCTGTCACAACCGGAATGGGGCTGGTGGGGCCCTCCTGGGCAGCTCGCTTGCTGCCTGACTTCTACGCCCTGCTGCCCTTACCCTCCTTCACTGAAGCTCTGTGGCCCTTGCCTCCCTTTGATGATGTGGCAGGTGACGGGGCAAGGCTACTGTCCTTGGTGGCAGCCGTCTCAGGATTGTTGCGCCGGCGCTTATTTTTTTTTGTCCTCTTCCCAGGGGGTGGGCCTGCCCTAGGAGCTGGTGGACTCCAATAGCCCTGCACTATGGTCATAGTAGATGCAGGGCTGGTGGTGGCTGAGGTGCTTATTTTACTCTTACCAGATGGAGGGGGTGGGTCAGTGGTTGGAACGAGGTCAAGGTTGGAAAGGAAAAGCACTTTGGAAGGATAGGGACGGGTAGGTGTAGTGGGTATGGGTGTGGAGGAAGAGGATGTGGTTGTAGGAGAGTCAAGTGTGCTGTCTTTGGGTGCAGGTGCTTGTGACGGAGGCTGTCGTGAGGTGGATGGCTGTTGGGTGGGTGGCTGCCTGCGTTTGTGTGGTTTGGAAGAGGGGGTGACAGACACACTGGGAGAAGACACAGGGGACGTGTAAATGGCAGTGGGGGTGGTGACTGCACGTGTGTGGACTGTAATGGAGGGTGTGCTGGTGATGGAAGTACTGGCTGATGGTGGTGTGCATGCAGGTGTGAGTGGAGACGTCACAGGGAGGGAGGAGGGAGATGAGGAGGTGGGGACACAGAGGTGGTAGTGACTGTTGGCATGTCTGCATCTGGATGTTGCTTGGGTGAATGCTTGTGGGATCTGTGGTGCTTATGTCTGGATGAGCTGCCCTTGGGTGTAGAGGTGTGTGCAGGCTGGTCTGATGGTGTGGATGGGATAGGCAGAGGAACAGGAGACTGGTACTGGGTGGAGGGAGTCAGAAGAGGGAGGCTGGAGACAGGGACAATGGCTGCCGTCAGTGCTGAGGCCAGAGCGTTGAACGATCGCTGATGGGCAGCCTGACCCGAATGAATGCCCTCCAGGTATGCATTGCTCCGATGCACCTCCCTTTCTACACCCTGGATGGCATTCAAAAGGGTAGACTGCCCAACAATGATGGTCCTGAGGAGGTCAATGACCTCCTCACTGAGGGCAGCAGGGGTAACTGGGGCAGGGCCTGAGGTGCCTGGGGTGAAGGAGATGCCCGCCTTCCTGGACGAGCGGGCACGGAGCGAAGGCTGAGGGGCTGCTGGGAGGGCGGCGCTGGTGCGCTGGGTGGCGGCTGTAACTGTTGTGGCGGTGGGCACGGATGTTGCTGCCACCGCAAGGGAGCTCCCTTCCAAGGACATGTCGGTGTCGCTGAAGTCTCCACGGGTCCCCACTGTGGAGCTCCACTCGCCCTCCATCTCACTGGTGTACTCGGAGTCTGTTGCATGGCCCTCCGGGGCCATGTGAGATGCAGCTCCCTCGTGCGCCGATGCCACTTCTCCTCCGCCTGATGATGCTAATGCACACATGAACAGGAAGACAAAGAAAAGGGGGGGGGGAGAAATGAAGACAGGTTGAGTGCATGCATTGGCCCCCAGGGCCCGGACGTCCTTGGCGATGGCACGCCAAATGTCGATCTTCTGATGGGCGCTGACCTATGTGACATGTACAGGGTGGTAAAGGAAATCTCATTACTTTTCTGCCTGGTCAATGTGAGTGGCCCCCCTTCCCCAACCTTGCCATGTGGCACATGCTCTCATCTTTCGTGCTTTGCACTCCTCATTCGCTCCCCTCCCCACCATCTTACATACACCCCACTCAACACAGGCATAGCCAATTCAACGTGCACCCTGTGTACTAACCTGTTGGTCTGGAGGACCGTAGAGTAGCACATACTGGGGGAGGACCCCATCAACAAGTTTCTCCAATTCTTCAGAAGTGAAGGCAGGGGCCCTTTCCCCAGTCGCAGCAGCCATTGTATCTCCCAGACCGAGGTCACAGCAGCACTTGCAGTATAGGTCCTCTCCTGTGGATGATCAGGTCTCGAGTGATTAATCAGATAGAAAATGGCGGTCACGCCCGCGGCGGTGTGTATCGCCGCGGTGCGTACCGCGACCGCCGGCGCACATCGTCATTGGCTACTGAAACCCATAGGGTTCAATGTTAACCAATGCGGCTTAGCACCGCGGTCTTCGACCGCCTACCGCCACGGTGTGCCACGCCAGCGCATTGACCTCACATCCCACTGTCACACTTCACAGGTCAGGCAGCCGCCATTTCAAGGGCCCACATGGCATAATTTCTACTGCGCTACACAGGCCTAGGCCTTGCATTGCCACTCATACAAGCCTTTCAATGCATAGCAATTCGTGTACTGTGCAAGCTGTGTGAACGAACCTGTGGGTTGCTTGACTCTGTGCTCCATGTTGTCCTTCCTAGGCACTGTCCGCTGGGACTTGCGAGGAGAAGGATGAATCCTCCCGTGTACCGACCGCTGGTGGACCTGTCGACAATGGAAGAACTACATATCATACTTACATACAGGCTTGACAGAGCAACTATACATGAACTATGTGCCCAGCTGGAGCCAGACCTGATGTCCCCCATCCGCCAACCCACAGGGATTCCCCCTCTGGTGCAGGTTCTGTCAGTACTCCATTTTTTGGCAAGTGGGTCTTTTCAGACAACAGTGGCCATGTCATCTGGGATGTCTCAGCCTATGTTTTCAAAGGTTTTGTCCAGAGTGTTGTCTGCCCTGATGAAATACATGCGGAGTTACATTATTTTCCCTGAGGTGGGCGATTTGGCTACAGTGAAGGGTGATTTCTATGCCCTTGGACATATCCCCAACATCATTGGTGCCATTGATGGGACCCATGTGGCTTTGGTTCCCCCCAAAGAAAGTGAGCAGGTGTACAGAAACAGAAAAAGTTATCATTCGATGAATGTCCAGGTGGTCTGTTTGGCTGACCAGTACATCTCCCATGTAAATGCAAAGTTCCCTGGGTCAGTGCATGACGCGTATGTCATGCGAAATAGCAGCATCCTTTATGTGATGGAACTGCTACAGAGACACCGTGTGTGGCTAATTGGTGACTCTGGTTACCCCAACCTGTCGTGGCTACTGACCCCAGTGAGGAATCCCCAGACCAGGGCAGAGGAACGGTACAATGAGGCCCATGGGCGAACTAGGAGGATCATAGAAAGGACCTTCGGGGTCCTGAAGGTCAGGTTAAGGTGCCTGCATATGGCAGGGGGATCCCTAATGTACTCACCAAAGAAGGTGTGCCATATCATCGTGGCCTGCTGTATGCTTCACAATCTTGCTTTGCGATGCCAGGTGCCTTTTCTGCAGGAGGATGGTCCAGATGGTGGTGGTGTAGCAGCTGTGGAGCCTGTGGAGAGTGAAGAGGAGGAAGACGACGGGGACGACACGGACAACAGGGATACAGTCATACAACAATATTTTCAGTAGCACACAGGTAAGAATCACCCATGCCATATGACATTTACTTAAGGCCTCATGCGTCTCTACTGTCTGTGTTTCTCCCCTGTTCCTGTTAACTGATTTGTGACTTTCCCTTCCCTTTTCAGAGCTGTATGACCCACTGCGTGACTTCTGCTTGGTTTGCCCATGGACTAAAGCTTATTGAAATTGGTATGTTGTCATCACAAAGTAACTGGACATTATTGCACCGTTATGTGTAATACATTTGTTAAGAATACAAGCAGACTCCTGTTATTTTAAGTGCAATAAGTGATTTATTTTAAGTGCTACATATAGGTACATGATTGTAAAACGGTGATGGGTGGGGGTGGAGTAATGTCCATGGCAGAGTCCAGTTCTCAGACGCACAGGTGCATTGTCCATATGCATGTGGAAGGATGGAGCAGGGGCAGTTAAAGGTTGGACAGGGTGACAATGTGGGACAGTGGGATGACATCAGGGGGTATGTTATGCTGGCGGGGTTCTTGCAATCCTACTCTGTCTTCTTGGAGGGGGGTTGTAAAATGGTGAGGGGTGATGGTGGAGGAATGTCCATGGCAGAGTCCAGTCTATTAGTCTCACAGGTGCACTGCCCATCTGGGCATAGGAAATGGAGCTGGGGCAGTTTAAGTATGGACAGGGTAACAAGGTGGGACAGTGGGAGGACAAACAGGGTGGTCTCATTTCCTGGCAGGGGTCTTGCCATCTTGCTCTGTCCTGTTCCTGGATCTCAGGGACCGTTTGAGTGGTGGTTGTCCGTCTGCAGGGGGTGGGGTGCTGGTGTGGTGGTCCTGTGGCGGGGGAACCTGTCCACTAGCGCCGGTGGAGGAGGTGGGCAGTTCATCGTCCTGGCTAGTGTCAGGGGCCCCTTGGAGTGCCACGGTGTCCCTCAAGGTCTGTTGTATGTCCTTCAGCACCCCTACGATGGTGCCCAGGGCGGAGCGGATGGTCCTGAGCTCCTCCCTGAACCCCAAATACTGCTCCTCCAGCAGGTGCAGGGTCTCCTGCAACTTGTCTAGGACCGTAGCCATCTTCTCCTGGGAGTGGTGGTATGCTCCCATGATGGAGGATAGGGCCTCGTGGAGAGTTGGTTCTCTTGGCCTGTTCTCCCTCTGTCGCACAGCAGCCCTCCCAGTTCCCCTGTGTTCCTGTGCCTCGGTCCCCTGGACCGTGTGTCTACTACCACTGCCCCCAGGTCCCTGTTGTTGTTGGGGTGGTGGATTACCCTGGGTGCCCTGTAGTGGTGGACACACCGTTGATTGACCTGTCCTGGCTAGGGAGGTTTGGGCCCGCTGGGTGGGTGCTGTGCTGGTGTTACCAGAGGGTGGAAGGTCGGTGTTGGGCTGTGCCTGTGCAAGGGGAACCGACTGTCCTGAGGCCCATGATGGTCCGGGCTGGTCATCAAGATCCAGTGGGGCAGAGCTGCTCTCCTCACTGTGGGCCTCTTCTGGGGGTGGAGTGGTGTTGTCTGGACCCTCTGGTGTGGTGATGGTCCTTCGGGTTCCTGCAGGGGCATAAGAGCATGATTATTGCATGTGTGTGTGTAATGGTGTGCAATGGGTGGGTGTTTGTGTACCCCAGTGCAAGCATTTCTGTGTGTGGGTTTGCGTGATGATGGTTGGGGGGGTGTTCTGGGTATGTGCAGTGGGCATGCTTTAGTGAGGGGTGTCCATGCTTAGTTGTGTCAAGCAGGGCTTGGTGTTGGGATGGGTGGTTAGTGTCATGGGTACATTAGTGAGGAGTTGTAGTGATAGGGGAGGGGGTGAGGGAGGGGGGGTGTGATAGCATGCAGAATAGGGTGGGGGATATGTTAGTTAAGATTTGACTTACCAGTGTCCCATCCTCCACCGACTCCTCCGAGGCCCTCAGGATGCAAGATGGTCAAGACTTGTTCCTCCCATGTTGTTAGTTGTGGGGGAGGAGGTGGGCGTCCGCCGCCAGTCCGCTGTACCGCGATGTTGTGCCTGGAGACCGTTGAACGCAGCTTCCCCCGTAGGTCGTTCCACCTCTTCCTGATGTCCTCCCTATTTCTTGGATGCTGACTCACGGCGTTGACCCTGTCCACTATTCTGCGTCATAACTCCATCTTTCTGGCTATTGATGTGTGCTGTAACTGTGAGCCAAATAGCTGTGGCTCTACCCGTATGATTTCCTCCACCATGACCCTGAGCTCCTCCTCGGAGAAGCGGGGTGTCTTTGGCGTGCCATGGGGTGGTATGGGTGAGGTGTGGGGTGGTGTATGTGGTGATGATTGTGGTGAGTGTAGTGGTGTGTGATGTTTTGTGCGTGGATGTTGTGTGGGTGATGGTGTTGTGTGCCTCTGTGTGATGGGGTTGTCAATTGATGTGCTCTCTCTCTGGCCTTCATCAATACTTTTTAGTCGTAGGGGTTTGTGGGTGATGTGGGTGTGTGTTTTATATTGTGTTGGGTGTGTGGGAGTGGTGTGTGTATGTGTATCAGGTGTGTGTATTTCGAATTGTCCAATGTGGCGGTGTTTTGGAGATGTGTGTGTATTTTGAGCGCGGCGGTGTGTACCGCCAATGGTATACCGCGGTTGAATGACCGGTGCGTGGATTCGTGGGTCGTAATAGCATGGGCGTGTTTCTGTTGGCGTGGAGGTGGAGGATTTGTTTCCGCCAGTTTATCACTGACCTTTGGTGTGGCGGTGTTGTGTGGGTGTCTGAATTTCGGCGGATTCCGAGATGTGTGTCATAATAGCTGTGGCGGTATACCGCGGCGGTGTATTGGCGGTCTTCTGCACGGCGGTAAGAGCCTTTTACCGCCAATGTTGTAATGACCCCCAAAGTTTTTTATTACAAGCTTACACTCAGAGCCATGTAGACAATTCTCTATACAAAGTTATAAAGGTACAAAATCATCAAGGGTTGTCCAAGGCAATGAAAAAGGTTCAAACAAATTAACATTTAACAGGACTAAACATTCGACTAACGCAATACAGAACATCAGAAGAATAACCTGGTGTACAGAAAACGAGCATTTGTCAGTTTTAATAAGCATTAAGTCAATTTAAATCATTAATGCTTAGTTAGGTTGGTCAAGGGAAAACCCTACAGATTAGCCAATCAGGAATTAACATATGATAGGCTGTATACTTGCAGACAAAAGATAAAAAACAAAAAAAGGCCAAAAAGATTTTGGAAAAAGGAAATGTTGGGCAACAGGTCACTAACTAAAGTGGGCAAAAGATAAATAAAAAGGGAAGGCGTGAGCATTTCTGAAGCTTGGTCAAGAGTCTTATTCTCTGGGTTAGGGGAAAATTCTATAAGTCCCTGCAAGGCATTTCAAAGGGGCAAGGGCAGAGAGGATTATTTCTCTCACAGTCCAAGATGTTCAGCAAATGGTGAACAATATGTAGGAATAGATTCAGTGGGGTCTGGAGAGGGACTGTCCAGTCTTCTGCACCAAGCCCAGCTGGAAAACAGTATAGTAATGTTCATAGGGCAAGATGATTTGTCCATCCATAGTTCCACATGACGCTGAAAGTAGAACATCCAATAGAAATCAATCAAGTGACTAAAACTGCTACATAGACGTGAATTCTTAGGTTTGTCATGAGAATGGTGTCACTCTGTACTCTTCCATGTGGATTTGCAACAATTGTATAGAAATCACTTCACAGTTTCTCAATGTACCGCACATAACGATGACTTCCCACACTCACTATGTGTAGGAATCCAACATCTATTACCAAGATGGCTAGCCATTTTCTGCACAGTCACTAACACAGGGCCAAACAGGCCTCACTTAAGCTAATGCAAATTAATTTTAAACAGCACATTAATTTTGAACTTATAAACACATTTAGCACTCAAACTATAATTTCAACATTACAAAACTCTCATTAGCATTCACGTCACAGTAATTTTTAAATGAAATAACTGTTTATACATTTCTGTTAATATGGCACAGAATTTGCCTTTCAGTGCACTATTTTACAACTAAACTATTAGTACTTTGATTCATACATTGCATAAAACGTCACATATGGATGACCACGGTAACATGAGGGACAGTGCTAAAGGTTCGGCTACATAGGTACCGTTGACATTGCTTTTGTGCAATCAGCACCAGAACCACAGGCGTATATGATATTCTCCATCCTTGTTTATTGCTCATATTTTAGAATACGAACAACAAATAACAGTCTATTACTTGCTATAAATGTAATAAAAATGGAACTACTGCAGTGGGAATGTGACAGTCGCTGACAGGTGAGGTAAGTAAAATAAAATGATTTTAAATATAAGTTATGCCTGTCTGTGCAGGCCAGAGTGTATTTTGTGTTTGTGTAATCATGTGTCAGCCTGGGTGTTTGTGTGAGTGTCGTCGTGCGTGTGTGTGAAGTTGAGTGAAGATTGTGAGCAAGAATGAATGACACTGACTGTGAGTAAGTGAGTATACTTGAGCCAGAGTGAGTGTGAAAAAGAATTACTGGGAGTTAGTGAGCATGAATAAGAATGAATGAGTAACAATGAGTGATAGATGTGTTAGAGAGTGTGAGAGAGTGTGAGTGAAAGTTGTGAAACTGAGAGAGTGAGTGAGAATCAGTGCCATTGAGTGTAAGAATAGGTTAGCTGGAGTGAGAATAAGTCAGAATGATATAATGAGAAGAAGAGTGAGTCCAAGCGATTATGAGTGAGCAAGAGTAAGAGTTAAGGTGAATAGGACTAAGTGAGAATGAGTGAGTCGAATGGGTGATAATAAGTGAGACCAGGAAAAAATGTGTGTGGAGTACGAGTGAGTACAAATGAGTGTGAGTGAGACAGTATGCGTGAGCCAGAGTGAGAATAAATGATGGAGAAAAAGAGTTAGAGAAAGAGAGTGAGACGGAATGAGTGCAAGTAAGTGAGAATGAATAAGGGTGAGTGAGTTAATGAAAGTTATGTGAGTGAGAATGTGATGTAAATATTGCAAGTCTGCAGTTGCTTCTGACATACTCAAAGTTAATTCTTGATTTATAAAGGCACCAATTGCAAAATGCTGCCACTGGCTTACAGGAGATAATTTTTGACATAGTAGCAATTGTGAAATAAAACTTTTTGGTAGAAGAGGTTGGGTTCACTCACTTTGCTCATTTGCAACAAATCAGGGCAAGTAATGCGGCACACTACCTTCAAAGGTTACTAGATGCCACAGCAAGAACAGAAAGTGGACAGTGTCTTGTTGAATGCTGGTGGCTTTATGCAGCTTCCACTATATACAGGACATTATGGGGGTCATTCCAACCCTGGCGGTCGGTGATAAAGCAGCGGCCAACCCGCAAACAGGCAGGCGGTCAAAAAAATGGGATTCTGACCCTGGCGGGAACCGCCAACACAGGCGGCCACTTTAACATTCCGACCGCCAAGGCGGGACAGACAAACAGCGCAGCGGTCAACGCCAACAGGCAGGCTGCAGACAATGTACCGCCCACCCTATCACAACTCACCAATCCGCCACCTTTTCCGGGACGGGAGCCCCGCCGATAAAAACACGGCGGAAACAGACTATGAATGGGAAAACGCTCACCTCTACACACTCCATGAGGACGGAGGACAGCATGGAACCCAAATTAAACATCCTACCAGCTATTGTCTACCTGCTCATCTACCAGGAGTACGAACGCCGGTGCAGACGACAACGGTGAGTACTGCACCTACGCTACAGGGGAGGGGAGAGGAGGAAAGCTTATGGGCACACACATACGCCATACACCCAACCCCCCACCCCAAATACCTACACACCAATGCAGAGCAACAAGTCAGAGTGACACCCCCCAAACCCACCGGGATAAATCAAAGACACAAATAAAATTATCTTTAAAATATATGTATAATATAGCTCCATTGAAGTTATGGGAAATATGCAATATGAAAGATACAAAATAAGGAATGAACATAGTTAAAAATATATACATAGGCAATAAGTCCTGCCCATTCTGTCAAAGTTCCATAGTCCGTGGGCCAATGTGCACAAACACATGGGCAAAGCCCACACAGGAGACCAGATACCATTGGAGAGAACACTGCTGGGCATCAGATGATAAAACTACAGGCACCTCAGGGGGAAGGGAAGGGGGGGCACCTCAGCCACATGAGTCCACGACGCCAGATCCACGAGGGGCCTCCATGCCCACTGTGCCATCCTGGGGAGTGAAAAGCCAAAGTCTCACAAGTCTCTACAGTGGGAGGGTTGCCCACTGTGCCATCCTGGGGAGTGCAAAGCCACAGTCTCTCAAGTCTCTACAGTGGGTGGCTTGCCCACTGTGCCATCCTGGGGAGTGCAAAGCCACAGTCTCTCAAGTCTCTACAGTGGGTGGCTTGCCCACTGTACCATCCTGGGAAGTGCCAAGCCACAGTCCATCAGATGGATTACCGACTCCACTGTTAATGGAGGAGGCATGGTGCCCAGAGTGCTTCGTGAAGCCCTGCTCGACACAGAACCGGCACTGTCAATGGGCCAGCGGTGCTTGAGATGGCGTTGCCCAGCGGAGCGGTGCTTGACAGGAAGGGCCCAGCGGAGCGGTGCTTGAGACGGCGGTGGCCAGCGGAGCGGTGCTTGAGATGAAGGGCCCAGCGGAGCGGTGCTTGACAGGAAGGGCCCAGCGGAGCGGTGCTTGAGACGGCGGTGGCCAGCAGAGCGGTGCTTGAGATGAAGGGCCCAGCGGAGCGGTGCTTGACAGGAAGGGTCCAGCGGAGCGGTGCTTGAGACGGCGGTGGCCAGCGGAGTGGTGCATGAGATGTAGGGCCCAGCGGAGCGGTGCTTGAGACGGCGGTGGCCAGCGGAGCGGTGCATGAGATGTAGGGCCCAGCGGAGCGGTGCTTGAGACGGCGGTGGCCAGCGGAGCGGTGCTTGAGATGAAGGGCCCAGCGGAGCGGTGCTTGACAGGAAGGGCCCAGCGGAGCGGTGCTTGACAGGAAGGGCACAGCGGAGCGGTGCTTGACATGAAGGGCCCAGCGGAGGGGTGCTTGAGATGAAGGGCCCAGCGGAGCAGTGCTTCACAGGAAGGGCCCAGCGTAGCGGTGCTTGAGACGGCGGTGGCCAGCGGAGCGGTGCTTGACAGGAAGGGCCCAGCGGAGCGGTGCTAGACAGGAAGGGCCCAGCGGAGCGGTGCTTGACATGAAGGGCCCAGCGGAGCGGTGCTTGAAATGAAGGGCCCAGCAGAGCGGTGCTTGACAGGAAGGCCCAGCGGAGCTGTGCTTGACAGGAAGGGCTCAGCGGAGCGGTGCTTGACAGGAAGGGCACAGCAGAGCGTTGCTTGACACGGCGGGGCCCTGTTCAGCGGTTCTTGTCACGGCGGGCCCCTGTTCATTGGTTCTTCTCACGGCGGGGCCCTGTTCAGCGGTTCTTGTCACGGCGGGGCCCTGTTCAGCGGTTCTTCTCACTGCGGGGCCCTGTTCAGCGGTTCTTGTCACGGCGGGCCCCTGTTCAGCGGTTCTTCTCACGGCGGGGCCCTGTTCAGCGGTTCTTGTCACGGCGGGCCCCTGTTCAGCGGTTCTTCTCACGGCGGGGCCCTGTTCAGCGGTTCTTGTCACGGTGGGGCCCTGTTCAGCGGTTCTTCTCACGGCGGGGCCCTGTTCAGCGGTTCTTGTCACGGCGGGCCCCTTTTCAGCGGTTCTTCTCACGGCGAGCCCTGTTCAGCGGTTCTTGTCACGGCGGGCCCCTGTTCAGCGGTTCTTCTCACGGCGGGGCCCTGTTCAGCGGTTCTTGTCACGGCGGGCCCCTGTTCAGCGGTTCTTCTCACGGCGGGCCCTGTTCAGCGGTTCTTGTCACGGCGGGCCCCTGTTCAGCGGTTCTTCTCACGGCGGGGCCCTGTTCAGCGGTTCTTGTCACGGCGGGCCCCTGTTCAGCGGTTCTTCCCACGGCGGGTCCCTGTTCAGCGGATCTTGTCACGGCGGGCCCCTGTTCAGCGGTTCTTCTCACGGCGGGGCCCTGTTCAGCGGTGCTTCTCACGGCGGGGCCCTGTTCAGCGGTTCTTCTCACGGCAGGGCCCTGTTCAGCGGTGCTTCTCACGGCGGGGCCCTGTTCAGCGGTGCTTGTCCTGTGTTTCTAGGGAGCCAGACCTGGCCAAGACTTCCAGCTCAGTCGCCATCCGACCTTGCGGTCACGGGGCCCTCCTGTGATGGAGTCCTGGGCCCGTGGGTGTCGTCTGTCACAACCGGAATGGGGCTGGTGGGGCCCTCCTGGGCAGCTCGCCTGCTGCCTGACTTCTACGCCCTGCTGCCCTTACCCTCCTTCACTGAAGCTCTGTGGCCCTTGCCTCCCTTTGATGATGTGGCAGGTGACGGGGCAAGGCTACTGTCCTTGGTGGCAGCCGTCTCAGGCTTCTCGCGCCGGCCCTTATTTTTTTTTGTCCTCTTCCCAGGGGGTGGGCCTGCCCTAGGAGCTGGTGGACTCCAATAGCCCTGCACTATGGTCATAGTAGATGCAGGGCTGGTGGTGGCTGAGGTGCTTATTTTACTCTTACCAGATGAAGGGGGTGGGTCAGTGGTTGGAACGAGGTCAAGGTTGGAAAGGAAAAGCACTTTGGAAGTACAGGGACGGGTAGGTGTAGTGGGTATGGGTGTGGAGGAAGAGGATGTGGTTGTAGGAGAGTCAAGTGTGCTGTCTTTGGGTGCAGGTGCTTGTGACGGAGGCTGTCGTGAGGTGGATGGCTGTTGGGTGGGTGGCTGCCTGCGTTTGTGTGGTTTGGAAGAGGGGGTGACAGACACACTGGGAGAAGACACAGGGGACGTGTAAATGGCAGTGGGGGTGGTGACTGCACGTGTGTGGACTGTAATGGAGGGTGTGCTGGTGATGGAAGTACTGGCTGATGGTGGTGTGCATGCAGGTGTGAGTGGAGACGTCACAGGGAGGGAGGAGGGAGATGAGGAGGTGGGGGACACAGAGGTGGTAGTGACTGTTGGCATGTCTGCATCTGGATGTTGCTTGGGTGAATGCTTGTGGGATCTGTGGTGCTTATGTCTGGATGAGCTGCCCTTGGGTGTAGAGGTGTGTGCAGGCTGGTCTGATGGTGTGGATGGGATAGGCAGAGGAACAGGAGACTGGTACTGGGTGGAGGGAGTCAGAAGAGGGAGGCTGGAGACAGGGACAATGGCTGCCGTCAGTGCTGAGGCCAGAGCGTTGAACGATCGCTGATGGGCAGCCTGACCCGAATGAATGCCCTCCAGGTATGCATTGCTCTGATGCACCTTCCTTTCTACACCCTGGATGGGATTCAAAAGGGTAGACTGCCCAACAATGATGGTCCTGAGGAGGTCAATTACCTCCTCACTGAGGGCAGCAGGGGTAACTGGGGCAGGGCCTGAGGTGCCTGGGGTGAAGGAGATGCCCGCCTTCCTGGGCGAGCGGGCAAGGAGCGAAGGCTGAGGGGCTGCTGGGAGGGCGGCGCTGGTGCGCTGGGTGGCGGCTGTACCTGTTGTGGCGGTGGGCACGGATGTTGCTGCCACCGCAAGGGAGCTCCCTTCCGAGGACGTGACGGTGTCGCTGAAGTCTCCACGGGTCCCCATTGTGGAGCTCCACTCGCCCTCCGTCTCACTGGTGTACTCGGAGTCTGTTGCATGGCCCTCCGGGGCCATGTGAGATGCAGCTCCCTCGTGCGCCGATGCCACTTCTCCTCCGCCTGATGATGCTAATGCACACATGAACAGGAAGACAAAGAAAAGGGGGGGGGAGAAATGAAGACAGGTTGAGTGCATGCATTGGCCCCCAGGGCCCGGACGTCCTTGGCGATGGCACGCCAAATGTCGATCTTCTGATGGGCGCTGACCTATGTGACATGTACAGGGTGGTAAAGGAAATCTCATTACTTTTCTGCCTGGTCAATGTGAGTGGCCCCCCCTCCCCAACCTTGCCATGTGGCACATGCTCTCATCTTTCGTGCTTTGCACTCCTCATTCGCTCCCCTCCCCACCATCTTACATACACCCCACTCAACACAGGCATAGCCAATTCAACGTGCACCCTGTGTACTAACCTGTTGGTCTGGAGGACCGTAGAGTAGCGCATACTGGGGGAGGACCCCATCAACAAGTTTCTCCAATTCTTTAGAAGTGAAGGCAGGGGCCCTTTCCCCAGTCGCAGCAGCCATTGTATCTCCCAGACCGAGGTCACAGCAGCACTTGCAGTATAGGTCCTCTCCTGTGGATGATCAGGTCTCGAGTGATTAATCAGATAGAAAATGGCGGTCACGCCCACGGCGGTGTGTACCGCCGCGGTGCGTACCGCGACCGCCGGCGCACATCGTCATTGGCTACTGAAACCCATAGGGTTCAATGTTAACCAATGCGGCTTACCACCGCGGTCTTCGACCGCCTACCGCCACGGTGTGCCACGCCAGCGCATTGACCTCACATCCCACTGTCACACTTCACAGGTCAAGCAGCCGCCATTTCAAGGGCCCACATGGCATAATTTCTACTGCGCTACACAGGCCTAGGCCTTGCATTGCCACTCATACAAGCCTTTCAATGCATAGCAATTCGTGTACTGTGCAAGCTGTGTGAACGAACCTGTGGGTTGCTTGACTCTGTGCTCCATGTTGTCCTTCCTAGGCACTGTCCGCTGGGACTTGCGAGGAGAAGGATGAATCCTCCCGTGTACCGACCGCTGGTGGACCTGTCGACAATGGAAGAACTACATATCATACTTACATACAGGCTTGACAGAGCAACTATACATGAACTATGTGCCCAGCTGGAGCAAGACCTGATGTCCCCCATCCGCGAAGCCACAGGGATTCCCCCTCTGGTGCAGGTTCTGTCAGTACTCCATTTTTTGGCAAGTGGGTCTTTTCAGACAACAGTGGCCATGTCATCTGGGATGTCTCAGCCTATGTTTTCAAAGGTTTTGTCCAGAGTGTTGTCTGCCCTGATGAAATACATGCGGAGTTACATTATTTTCCCTGAGGTGGGCGATTTGGCTACAGTGAAGGGTGATTTCTATGCCCTTGGACATATCCCCAACATCATTGGTGCCATTGATGGGACCCATGTGGCTTTGGTTCCCCCCAAAGAAAGTGAGCAGGTGTACAGAAACAGAAAAAGTTATCATTCGATGAATGTCCAGGTGGTCTGTTTGGCTGACCAGTACATCTCCCATGTAAATGCAAAGTTCTCTGGGTCAGTGCATGACGCGTATGTCATGCGAAATAGCAGCATCCTTTATGTGATGGAACTGCTACAGAGACACCGTGTGTGGCTAATTGGTGACTCTGGTTACCCCAACCTGTCGTGGCTACTGACCCCAGTGAGGAATCCCCGGACCAGGGCAGAGGAACGGTACAATGAGGCCCATGGGCGAACTAGGAGGATCATAGAAAGGACCTTCGGGGTCCTGAAGGTCAGGTTTAGGTGCCTGCATATGACAGGGGGATCCCTAATGTACTCACCAAAGAAGGTGTGCCATATCATCGTGGCCTGCTGTATGCTTCACAATCTTGCTTTGTGACGCCAGGTGCCTTTTCTGCAGGAGGATGGTCCAGATGGTGGTGGTGAAGCAGCTGTGGAGCCTGTGGAGAGTGAAGAGGAGGAAGACGACGGGGACGACACGGACAACAGGGATACAGTCATACAACAATATTTTCAGTAGCACACAGGTAAGAATCACCCATGCCATATGACATTTACTTAAGGCCTCATGCGTCTCTACTGTCTGTGTTTCTCCCCTGTTCCTGTTAACTGATTTGTGACTTTCCCTTCCCTTTTCAGAGCTGTATGACCCACTGCGTGACTTCTGCTTTGTTTGCCCATGGACTAAAGCTTATTGAAATTGGTATGTTGTCATCACAAAGTAACTGGACATTATTGCACCGTTATGTGTAATACATTTGTTAAGAATACAAGCAGACTCCTGTTATTTTGAGTGCAATAAGTGATTTATTTTAAGTGCTACATATAGGTACATGATTGTAAAATGGTGATGGGTGGGGGTGGAGTAATGTCCATGGCAGAGTCCAGTTCTCAGACGCACAGGTGCATTGTCCATATGCCTGTGGAAGGATGGAACAGGGGCAGTTAAAGGTTGGACAGGGTGACAATGTGGGACAGTGGGATGACATCAGGGGGTATGTTATGCTGGCGGGGTTCTTGCAATCCTACTCTGTCTTCTTGTGAGATCTCAGGTTCCGCTTGCGGGGTGGTTCTTCTTCTGCAGGAGGTGGGGTTCTGGTGGCCTGTTGTTGTGTGGGGGCCTCCTGTCCACTAGCGCCGGCGGAGGTGGTAGGCTGTTCCTGGCCTGGGCTAGTGACAGGGGCCCTTTGGGGTGCCACATGGTCCCGCAAAGTGGTGACTATCTGCTTAAGGGCCACGACGATGGTCCCCATTGCGGAACCGATGTTCCTCAGTTCCTCTCTGAACCCCATGTACCGTTCCTCCTGCAGTGCCTGGATCTCCTGGAACCTGGCCAGTACCGTCGCCATCGTCTCCTGGGAGTGGTGGTAAGCTCCCATGATGGAGGAGAGGGCCTCTTGGAGAGTTGGTTCCCTGGGCCTGTCCCCCCCCCCCTGTCGCACAGCAGCCCTCCCAGTTCCCCTGTGTTCCTGGGCCTCTGTCCCCTGGACGGTGTGTCCACTACCACTGCCCCCAGGTCCCTGTTGTTGTTGGGGTGGTGGGTCAACCTGGGTGCCCTGTAGTGGTGGACACACCGCTGATTGACGTGTCCTGGAGACAGAGGCATGGGCCCACTGGGTGGGAGCTGTGCTGGTGTTCCCAGAGGGGGTTGGGTCTGGTGTAGCCTGTGGCTGTCTGTGGGGAACCGACTGTCCAGAGGTCCCCGATGGGCCGGGCTGGTCATCTGGGTCCAGGGAGACAGAGCTGCTGTCATCGCTGGGGGCCTCTTCTGGGGGTGGGATGGACATCTCTGTACCCTCCGTGGCGGTGTGGTGGCGTTCGGGTCCTGCAGGGGTATAAAGGTATGGTTATTGCTTCTGTGTGTGGCATTTCGTGTGATGGGTGGGTGTCCGTGTACCCAAGTGCAGGCATTCCCTTGTGGGGGCTTTTGTGAGGGTGGCTTGTTGGGGTGATGTGTGTGTGCAGTGGGCATGCTTTGGTGATGGGTGTCCATGCTTTGTGGTCGCATGCAGGGCTTGGTGTTGGGATGGGTGGGTTGTGAAGGTGAGCCATTTGCAAGGAGTTGGTGTGATGGGGGTGGGGGTGAGGGTGGGGGTATGATTTGGCATGCAGGTGGGGTGGGGGAATGAAGTAGTGAAGATTTGACTTACCAGAGTCCATTCCTCCGCCTACTCCTGCTAGGCCCTCAGGATGCAGGATGTGCAAGACTTCCTCCTCCCATGCTGTGAATTCTGGGGGAGTAGGTGGGGGTCCGCCGCCAGTCTTCTGCACCGCAATATTGTGCCTTGATACCATGGAACGCACCATCCCCCGTAGGTCGTTCCAGCGCTTCCTTATGTCATCCCGATTGCGTGGATGCTGTCCCACCGTGTTGACCCTGTCCACTGTCCTTTGCCATAGCTCCATCTTCCTGGCAATTGTGGTATGCTGCACCTGTGCCCCAAAGAGCTGGGGCTCTACACGGACTATTTCCTCCACCATGACCCTGAGTTCTGCGTCAGTGAACCTGGGGTGTCTTTGGGGTGCCATGGGGTGGTGTGGATGAGGTGTGGGGTGGCGTTTGTGGTGATGAGTGTGGTGCGTGTGGTGGTGTGTGGTGTTTGGTGCGTGGATTCTGTGTGGGTGATGGTGTTGTGTGCCTCTGTGTTGTGGGATTGTCTATTCTGTGCTCTCTCTCTAGCCTTCGTCAATAATTTCGGGTCGTAGGGGTTTCTGGGTGATGTGGGTGTGTGTTTTATATTGTGTTGGGTGTGTGGGAGTGATGTTAGTATGTGTATCAGGTGTGTGTGTTTCAAAATGACCAATGTGGCTGAGTTTTCTATGTGTGTGTGTGTTTTGACCGCGGCGGTGTGTACCGCCAATGGAATACCACGTTTGAAAGACCGCCGCGTGGATTCATGTGTCGTGATAGTGTGGGCGTATTTCTGTTGGCGTGACGGTGGAGGTTTGGTCATCGCCATTTTTTTGCTGACCTTTGGTATGGCGGACTTTTGTGGATGTCGGGTTTTTGGCGGTTTGCAAGTTGCGGGTCAGAATAACCGTGGCAGATTACCGCGGCCGCGGCGGTGTTATGGCGGTCTTCTGACCGGCGGTAAGCGCCTTTTGCCGCCGAGGTCAGAATGACCCCCTGTGTTTTAGGTTTTACATAATAATTAAAATCAGCCGTGCAATGCACACGTTTCTGATTAAATAACTAAAAAACGATTACGTTTTGAAATGCTGTTGCCATATTACAATTATTGTTTACACATGAAAAACCATGTGTTTGAATAAAAACTTAAATTTGGTGTTTCAAGGAGGGATAAACGTGTGCAAATGATCATGAACCAAAATGTGTTAACAATAAGAAATAATGCCAGTCATTATCATAGCTCAGATTGTCTATACTGCCTATATCATTAATGCAAATAAACAGAACTACTATTTTTTCATTTCTTTTTTCCTCTCCCTATGATTTAGCAATGCATTTCTCATTATGGGTCCCCTTCCAAGGAACTACAGGAATCAGTTTGCAGTATATATAAGTTTAGTGCTATTTGGTGTTATGTGGCGCTTTATCCTCCTAAAACAAGCCCATATCTTTAGTGTACTACAAAGAGAAATTAGTAATATTCCCCTAGCGAATCACGTCAGCACCCTAATATAAAAGGTACTTATATAGACATATGTCAATAGACTGGTTTTCCTTTCCTTTATTTAGCTTCTCCTCCCTTCCTGTCCCACTATATTCTTTCCTTTGTTTCTAGGCCTGATCACTGTCTTTCCAGAGATTTCCGAAGCTGAGCCGGGTGAAATAAAAGGAAAACAGGATCCAGAAGCAAGTAAGTCTACCCTGTCACAGGGACCACACAAAAATTATGTCATTCCTTACACAGACCTTTATGGGACTTCAACAACACACTATCATTCGTAACACCCCTCAGAAAATTAAATGCATTACCAGAATGAATAATGAAGGAACTACATCTGACGTGGCAATCTTGGTACCTAATAGGCTGCTTTGAGAGCAAGCATGATATGCAAAAGTATAATTCTGTCCAACCATACTAAGCAACCGTGAACACGGGTAACAAAATTAGCATTTTAGAAACCTTTGCTAAGTGAGAAGTAGTAGAATAGTCAAGGTTTAAGGAATGACAGTGTTCCAAACATAACCACAAGCTCATTTCTTCAGAGTGAGCACTACTATAAGTGACAAAAGGCAGAAAATATGCATACTGATAAAATCCCCCTGCTTGATATCATATTGTAAATACATCCCAAACATTCTTACATATACCATACCAGTGAGGTCTTTCAGAAAAACTTTCAAGTACTTGGGACCTTAAAAGTCTTTCTAATCTCAAAGACTATGGAGCATCTTCCAGGTGTTACAAAAGGAAAGGTAATGCAGGCCTTTCAAACACTATACAGTCACCTTGGCAAAATCAAGTAGTAATCTGATTCTCAATCATTCCCAAATTGGTTGTGGTGTCGTGAGAAATTATTTTGATATTTGAAAATAATGCATAACATAGGTTTGGTTCAGGTGGCATAAGCAGGGCATACTAGACCACATTATTAAAAGTCCTTGTTTAATGTTGTGCCTGAGCTTTGCTTTTCATTGTTTTCTAAAAATCGTTGACAAGATTATGTGCTAAATCTCCTTTGCTATGCTTTTCATTAAGGATGAGCAGAACAGCCCATCATTTTTTTGCTTATTTCCTCTGTGGAACTAAACCGTGGTAATAGCCAATGGAAATGACATGGAAGTTGGTTTCATTTAGGGTGGAGTGAAAGATAATTGGTTGATCGGTTTCCTGTGCAAGTTACATTTTACTGTTGCCTTTTAACATACTGTCATGCAATGAAACTGTGTGCTTGAAACTTTAAAAACATGCTTTTTGGGGAGAAGTTAACTCAATCTCCTTTCTCTTCCTGTTGGTATAGTAGAATGAATAATTTGTTGTATAGGAAAGGGTATGTCCTGTGTGGTCCTTTTATACCAGGTTGTCTCATTAACCTGTTCTGTGCAGCGGACATAATGGTTACGTCCAGCGGCACAGTGCTCCTGTGCCGAGGACGTAACCATTACGTCCTGGCACCTGAGCTCAGAGGGAGCGCTAGAGCTCCCTCTGTGGGCTAAAGGGCAGGGATAGAAGCAAAGCCCTTCCCCTTCCAGCCCTGACTCCCCAGTGACATTTGACGATGTCAGTGCGCAATAGCGCTCTGACCTCATCAGAAGCCACCTTCCATCGCTCTGGAACTGAGTTTCCAGCGCGATCGGAAGAGAAATGCTTTGCATTTCTCTTCCGATCATGTGATGGGGGCCTGAGATGCTTCAAAGGGAAGGAAAGGAGTTCGTGAAGCGTGAAGCGATCTGGCTGCTGAAATGCCCACTAGACACCAGGGATTATTTTGAAAAAGGAAATTGGCATAAATGGAGCAACCCTTGAGGGGTCGCTCCCCAGGGGAACAAAATATTTTTAGGACTTTTCTGCCCCCTAAGGGCAGATTGGCCTATTATAATTAGGCCGATCTGCCCTCTGTGGGGCAGAAACCCCTAGACACCAGAGATATATTTTTGTTTATGTTTACTTTTGTTTTTTTATATATGGGGAGCGATCTCTTTTGAAAGGGTCACTCCCCTGGGGGGCAAATTGTATTTAGACCATTTCTGCCCCCCTTGGGGGCAGATCGGCATATTTTTGTTAGGCCAATCTGCCCCCAAAGGGGGCAGATACCACTAGACACCAGGGATCTTTATTGTTTTGCATCAATTGCACGCAAGGGGAGCAACACCTTAGGCAAGGGTCATTCCCCTGGGGGGCAAATTTATTCTAGGCCATTTCTGCCCCCTTTGGGGGCAGATTGGCCTATTTTTATTAGGCCGGGCAGAAACCACGAGGCACCAGGGATTTTGTTTGTGCCAATTTCACGCAAGGGGAGCGACCTCTTAGGCAAGGGGAGCGACTCATTGGCAAGGGTCACTCCACTGGGGGGGCAAATTTATTTTAGGCCATTTCTTCTCCCCTTGGGGTCAGAAACCACTTAGGCACCAGGGATTGGTGTGTGTGTTTTGTTTGGGGAGCTGTCCCTTGGGCGAGGGTCGCTCCCCATGGGGGCACATTACTGTTGGCCATATCTGCCCCCCTGGGGGGCAGATTGACCTATTTTTGAAGGTCCATCTGCTCCCAAGCGGGGCAGAAAGCCCACCACATACCAGGGAAGATTTTCTTTCAAAATAATAGGGTGGGGGTATGGCCATACCCCCCACCACAAATAAATGGGGCCAAAGTTGTTCTGCCTACCAGTGGGCAGATGGGGCAGTTACCCCCGATCCACACCCTGGGGGGCAGAAAGTCTACTAGATGCAAGGGAATGCAAATCAAAAAAATTGTGGGGTGGTGGCTACCAACCAGTATGGGCCTGGACATGCTCCCACCCCAACTGAAGGGGGTAACAGTCTGTTAGCTCTCCCCCGCACACTAAAACATGTTATCCCACGGCAACCAAGAGGACTTTTGATTATTTGGGTTTTGGTTTTACATTTGGGCCATGAGAGCTTGGCTAACATCGTTCCACTTGGAATGGTGAGGGCTGCATTTTAAGGACCTTGAAACGCTGCCATGTAGATAAATCCACAAGGCCTAGACACATCTGAAAACTAAACATCTGGGTGATTCCAGGGTAGTGTGCTTCACATGCACCCTGCACCATTTTCTTACCCACACTGCCCTGCAAACCTCCAACTTTGCAGGAAATCACACATTTTTCCCACATTTTTGTGATGGAACCTTCCAGAATCTGCAGGAATCCACCAAATTCCTACCACCCAGCATTGTCTCATCTATACCGTTAGAAATTCTGCTGCACTTGTCAGCCTAAAAAATGTTTTTTTTTTCAAACTGTCTTTTTGGACCCGCTTTGGTTCCCCCTCAATTTCGACATGTTTTTGTCTCTTCCCTGTCACAAGCACTTGGTCCACCTACACCAGCGAGGTATCATTTTTACTGGGAGTCTGAGGGGAATGCTGGTGGTAACAAATTTGTTCCAGTGCGGTGATCCCACACAGAAATGTGGGACAAATATGAATGTTTAGCTAAATTTGAGGTTTGCTGAGGATTCTGGGTAAGAGAACATTGGGGGATCGAGGCAAGTCACATCTCCCAGGGCTCCCTTGGGTGTATAGTTTTCAGAAATGTCTGGGTTTGGTAGGTTTCTCTAGATGGCTGCTGAGCCCAGGACCAAAAACACAGGTGCCCCCCTGAAAAACAGGTAGTTTTGTATTTGATAATTTTGATGTGGCCAGATAGTGTTTTGGGGCATTTCCTTTCGTGGGCACTAGGCCTACCTACACAAGTGAGGTACTATTTTTATCGGGAAATTTGTGGATCCTCTCAGATTCCAGAACTTTCTGTCACTGAAATGTGAGGATATAATGTTTTTTTGCCCAAATTTTGAGGTTTGCAAAGGACTCTGGGTAACAGAACCTGGTGAGAGGCCCACAAGTCACCCCATCTCGGATTCCCCTAGGTGTCTAGTTTTCAAAAATATGCAGGTTTGATAGGTTTTCCTAGGTGCCGACTGAGCCAGAAGCCAAAATCCACAGCTAGGTAACGTGCAAAAAACAGCTCTGTTTTCCTTGGGAAAATGTGATGTGTCCACCTTCTGTTTTGGAGCATACCCTGTTGCAGGCGCTAGCTCTATCTACACAAGTGAGGTACCATTTTTATCAAGAGGCTTGGGAGAACGCTGGGTGGAAGGAGATTTTTGGCTCCTCTCAGATTCCAGATCTTTCTGTCACTGAAATTTGAGGAAAAGGTGTTTTTGCCCAACTTTTGAGGTTTGCAAAGGATTCTGTGTAACAGAAGCTAGTGAGAGCTGCACAAGTCACCCCATCTCGGATTCCTCTAAGTGTCTAGTTTTCAGAAATGCACAGGTTTGGTAGGTTTCCCTGGGTGCCAGCTGAGCTAGAGGCCAAAATCCACAGCTAAGTATCTTGCAAAAAACAGCTCTGTTTTCTTTGGGAAAATGTGATGTGTCCACCTTCTGTTTTGGGGCATCTCCTGTTGCAGGCGCTAGCTCTATCTACACAAGTGAGGTACTATTTTTATCAGAAGGTTTGGGAGAATGCTGGGTGGAAGGAAATTTGTGCCTCCTCTCAGATTCCAGATCTTTCTGTCACTGAAATTTGTGGAAAAGGTGTTTTTGCCCAAATTTTGAGGTTTGCAAAGGATTCTGGGTAACAGAAGCTAGTGAGAGCCGCCCATCTCAGATTTCCCTAGGTGTCTAGTTTGAAAAAATGCGCAGGTTTGGTAGGTTTCCCTGTGTGCCGGTTGAGGTAGAAGCCAAAGTCCACAGCTAGACATTTGCAAAAAAACAGGTCTGTTTTCTTTGGGAAAATGTGATGTGTCCACATTGTGTTTTGGGGCATTTCCTGTTGCGGTCGCTAGGCCTACCCACACGAGTGAGGTACCATTTTATCTGGGGACCTGGGGGAACGCTGGGTGGAAGGAAATGTGTGGCTCCTCTCAGATTCCAGAACTTTCTGTCACTTAAATGTGAGGGAAAAGTGTTTTTTGCCCACATTCTGAGGTTTGCAAAGGATTCTGGGTAACAGAACCTGGTCAGAGCCCCACAAGTCACCCCATCTTGGATTCCTCTAGCTATCCAGTTTTCAAAAATGTGCAGGTTTGGTAGGTTTCCCTAGGTGCCGGCTGAGCTAGAGGCCAAAATCTACAGCTAGGCACTTTGCAAAAAAACAGGTCAGGTGTCCATGTTGCGTTTCCTGTCGTGAGCATTAGGCCTACCCACGCAAGTGAGGTACCATTTTATTGGGAGACTTTGGGGAAAACAGAATAGCAAAACAAGTGTTATTGGCCCTTGTCTTTTCTACATTTTTTCCTTCCAAATGTAAGACAGTGTGTAAAAAAGACGTCTATTTGAGAAATGCCCTGTAATTCACATGCTAGTATGGGCACCCGGATATTCAGAGATGTGCAAATAACCACTGCTTCTCAACACCTTATTTTGTGCCCATCTTGGAAATATAAAGGTTTTCTTGATACCTAGTTCTCACTTTTTATATTTCACCCAATTAATTGCTGTATGCCCGGTATTCAATGAAAACCTGTTGCAAGGTGCAGCTTCTTTATTATCTGGGTACCTATGGTTCTTGATGAACCTACAAGCCCTATATATCTCCGCAACCAGAAGAGCCCAGCACATGTAACGGTATATTGTTTTTAAAAATATGACATTGCAGGAAAAAGTTACAGAGTAAAACGTGAAGAAAAATGGCTGTTTTTTTCACCTCAATTTCAATATTTGTTTATTTTCTGTAGGAAAACCTTGTAGGATGTACACAACTTACCCCTTTCTGAATTCGGAATTGTGTCTACCTTTCAGAAATGTTTAGCTTTCTGGGATCCTGCATTGGTTTCACACCCATTTCTGTCACTAACTGGAAGGGGGCTCAAAGCACCAAAAAATAGTAAAAGTGTTGTATGCCCCAGGTCAGGGCCAAAATTGTGTTGAAAAATGTATTTTTTTTATTCAAGTCTGCCTGTTCCCGAAAGCTGGGAAGATGGTGATTTTAGCACCACAAACCCTTTGTTGATGCCATTTTCAGGGGAAAAAAACACAAGCCTTCTTCTGCAGCCCTTTTTTCAAATTTAAAAAAAAAAAAAAACATTTTGCAGTAATTTAGCTAATTTCTTGGTCTCCCTCAGGGGAACCCACTAGAATCCCTAGGATGTCGATAAAAAAGGACGCAAATTTGGTGTGGATAGCTTATGTGTACAAAACTTTATGAGGGCCTAAGTGCAAACTGCCCCAAATAGCCAAAAAAAAAGGCTCAGCACAGGAGGGGAAAAGGCCTGGCAGCGAAAGGGTTAATAACTTGACTATTTGTCATATGTGATGTGGCTGCTTAGTTTCATGAAGGCTCACTGCATTGCTGCATTCATTAATGTATTGACTTCTGATTCCAACTTTTTATTTTGTGTAATGATTCATTTTTGACATTTGATTAAATCTTCAAAATTGAGAACTGAAGAATCCGAAGTATGCAAGTTTTCCTTAACGGTCCTGGCTGAGAATTTCAGCACAGGGTTATACCTTTCTCATGAACTGACTCTCTTTAAGGTTATTTGGGTTTGAGCGTAAACAGTGTTGTACCTGCATATTGAAATATGATGTCAGATTTGGCTTTAATGTGTTCAGAGGTGAAAGCTCTCTACAATCTTGTTCAGTTCTACTTATGCAACGGGGCCTTTTAATCTCTAATTCTTTTAGGAATGAGGCTTGGAAGTCTCTGCAACTATGCCTTCTAACAATCCATACATGATACTGCATGTTCTTAACCTCTATCTGGCAGACCATAGCTCTCTGATTTCTGATTTCTTGATCACTGGGAAAGTGCAAAGCATGCACTTTCAATTGTGATAGGTTGTTTACTCCTCTGTAGCAGCACCATAAGTTTCCAGTTCAAACTTTCTTAATTCAACTACATTAATGCAAACAAAGAGATTGTAGAGGTTCTTCCTGGTGCCAATTATCTCTGCAAAATGGTGCCTATTTTCATTTTAGTAATCTGTAGTAAGGTTAGCATGGGAGCACGTTCTTGTATGGCAGTTCTCTTGTTATCAGTAAGTTGTGATTTATCTTTTATTAAAAGGATGAAATTCACAGTTCAATATTTTGTCTCTTTAGGCTAGGTTATGTTTTTTGTTTCGGTTGTGTGTCACCTATTTTGCATCAAACTTAAGATGGTGGGAAGGTGTTAGTAGAACATAGTATTATGAGGATTTTCTATGTAGTTCTGAGCAGACAATTACTACTCAGAAAGCTTAGGGCACTCATGCTGCATAATTATAAACACTTAAAACAACCCTATTGCCATGAAGGTAAGTTTATAAGAAAAACGACAAGAGCTGTAAGATCGTGTATTGCTTTAAGCTTTGGTAGGAAGGGCAGGAATTGATCATTTTAGCAAATGAATCATTACATGTCATTAGTGAATGAACATGATACTGGGTGTATTTCCAGAGCTCGGAAAAAGGTGGCGTTTGAGAGGGCACATGATTAATACCCTCACAATTCAGGATCACAGAATAAATTTCAAATGGTCAGTCTACAGGCACTTGAGCACTAGATCATGGACCCATGCCTGGATAAGCAATCCCCAGACTGAAAAATAGCTAGAGCAATGTGAGGAAGGTACTCGTGTCTTAGTATCTTATTATAACACACCACTGTGATCTCTCAGAGAAGCACCGTTAACATGATGATGTTGCTTGAAATCTCAGCATGGAAACAATTAACTTGTGACACTCACTTGTGTTTACAAACAAGTATTCATCAATTGGATGTGAGAAGATGAATTATTACCTCTTTAGACATTCCTCATAAAATTATATTGCCCCTTAAGCATTCAAAGTTGGCTGCATGGATAACACATTCAGCAGAGTAAATATTGCAGAGTCCTAAGTGGAGTTGGTGTTGTCAATAACAAACTGTGACCCTCATTCTTGAGGTTCAGAGATGAAGTGAAAAATTCCATGGTCCTCAATAGACAGAATGCATCGGCACATTGTTTATTAGAGGTTAGAAGAACATTTTAATGTTGTTAGAGGGCTCATCAGCCTGTATTTCTACTTATTATCAGAGCAGTTCACAGCTACTATGTCCAGCAAGTGTTAGCACGTCAGACCTTAATAAGTAAACTTACAAGGGGACACAAATAGGTCGATGAACCTTTTGACTCGTAGTTAGGAAGTTCTTATCATAGCTCCAGTACATAATCAATAATCAATACACGATAATCAACAATCATTCGTAACCAATAAAATCAATAATCAATGGAGTCAGTAAATGTCACAAACCATGACCTTTCAGCCATGAATACCCACTCCTTTAGTAAAGTTTAGTAAGTTTATTTCCCTTATATTAACAATACTCGAGTCATGTAGCTTAATCTCAAAATCAAATGAAACACATATAAAACAATATTGGTAGTCCAAAGCGGCGGAAGAAATGGAATCTAATCAATCAAAGTTTGAACCACAACGCATTCTAGAGCGACAGTGCAAATAATAATAGAGTCAGCAGCGACGAAGTTATAACATACATGAAATTCAGCAAGGCAATTCGTCAATCATTAGTCCCTGTAATTGACAGTCATTTGTGAGTGCCCTTAATTAACATCAGATTAGCATCAGCATGTTGGACTTCATGCGAAACAATTTAGTAACACAAATTTAGAAAAACATCTAACTATGGATCTGCCATATCTGTCAAAGAAAAGGCATAAATGTGTAACAGTCACGTTTCATCACATCTACCTATCCGCTGAATGGGTCAGCACAGCAGAATCAGTCTTCGTCCTCAGGTCATCAGTCGATCAGCAAAACATCAGGGTCTCTGTCAGAGAATATGAGCCCAATGTCAGTATATATCTTGGATCTCTCCTAAAGTCTCTTCTTTTCTCAAAATCACAGTAATTCTGAATAATTCTCCTCTGTTATGTTGTTATATCAAAGTCACCTAAACTATCCCCTAATTCTCTATTGGTCAGTCAATCGTACGTTCATACTTTACCCAATAATATTTCAACACCAAATCTATGAATTCTAATATTTCACTCTTCACATGAAGTTGATTGGTCCACTTTACGATGTCCTCATCATCCGGCGCGTCAGGTAACAATATTGTTGCACCTTCAGCTCCAGTAAGTGTCTTCATTGTTCTCGTCCTAAGAAAGTACATCTCACACACATTACACATAAATTGTTACACTAGCGGGAACATATCCTTGCAGTCGGTTCTCACGAAAAGCTTCTGTTAAGCACAAGACAATGGACATTTCACAGTTGAATTCACTCTGTCAGCCTTTTTATTAACCACTAAGAAATACAGCTTTTGCATGAGGCCTGGCAAGACTAGGCCAAGACACTCGCTAAGTTAAGGCCTACGATTAATAAAACTAGAGCACACTTCATAACCCTTATTATGACATATTACTACATTAGTCTAATACATTTTCAATATTTCAGTAAAGTATTAATCATTAATTCGTACATTTTGGGAAAACTTGTGGCCATTCTTTGAGGTCACATTTTCAAATGCATGCATTATTTTTCTACTATTCATTTTCTACATAAACTCATTATTCAAAATACATAAACATTCATTAATAAATTCTAAATAAAACACCTGCGCTAGCACAAGCAAAGTCGATTCTGAGCGTCAGGTGGGAGAACTTTGAGGCAAGATAGAGGACTGGGGTTAGGCAGAAAGTAGCAGAAGTCTGTCACTGTTTGTACATTCTCTGAGAAGAACACCACCATTTTGGAAATCCTCGTCTCTAACAATTACCAGCAGATTCCTTCCATGCTTAGTCAAAATTGCCAAGTCAGCGCAGATGTATGTTTGAATGCTGATCTTCCTAATACCCAAAAATGTGTATGCTGCTAAGGAAATATTTTCTCAGAACATGCTCACCAAGCAGGGTTCTGAGCTACTATACTTCCATCACAAGTTAATGAATGAATGACCCCTTGGTTCTGTACTTTAGAAACTCCAGTACTTAACTTTTCAACAGGATTTGACTTTGTGTAATACATTCCTACATTCGATGCTTTAAGTGCATTCTAGAAGATGTACCTATTGTGAAATTACAATAATTACTGGTCTAGGAAAAAGGATGAGTCATGCAACATAAGCAGATACTCGCATTAGAGAGTTACATTTGCACAGGATTCTAACCGCTTTGCTTTCCAACCCATTGTTTTTCCGAGGTGAACAAGCTAATAGTGCCAAACGTTTTACTGCGGCTTTTGGACAAAGGTTAAATGACTTCGCAGTTCTAATGTCGTTTTGGGATTAGAAGCAGCTACACAACTGAACTTCAGAAATGAAGTGTTTATTATATGCTAAATCTCACTGGGTCACACATATACAGTTACAGCCTGATTTTAAGTAAGTGTCGCTATTAGTCCTATATTATTGGCAAGTATGAGGAGACATGACTGCTAAAGGAGCTTTCATTAATAATGTTTGCCTTGGAATTGCGTTTTGCCACATGAATAAAAACAGTGTACACAAATGAAAAGACATGTATATCCCTGATGTAGCATATTTGTTCACTCTTGATTACATTGGGAATTGAAGTGGAAAAATTGGTCGTGGGTTTAGATGACTCATCAATTTGGCCCACATCTGGAAAGATGTTACTATACTGCCAGTTGAAATATGGCCCAGAAAAGTGGCCAAGAGAAGTCATTTACATTAGACTCAAAGACATGTCATGTGACAGTAGTTACATTTGCTTAGAGCAGTGGTGCTTAACTGTTTGACGTCTGGCGACCCCTACTTAATCATCAGTGGAATCTGGGGACCGCCACTGAATAATTATTGGAATTTGAGGACCCAATCCTAAACAATTTCGATGTTCATAAAAAAATACAAGAACAAAATAAATCACAAATTTAATAGGAAGGTAGGAGCTTTTCTAAACTCAATTAAGGTAACCCATCATCCATACTATATTCTGTTTGATGCACTTGCACTGTCCCACAAATTAATCTGAGATTACCAACTAAATTTTAGCCTCTATTTTCAAATTCCTTTTCATTTACATAACGTTGTAAAATTTTCAATTTACATTTTTATTCTTTACATATTCACTTTATTAATCTGTTAATATTATTTAATTTTCTATGCACCCCCTGAGTAGGCTTCTTGGGCTCACAGGGATCCCAAGACCAAAGGTTAAGAGCCACTGGCCCACAGGCTCTCTATCACAACATTTTCCATAAGCAGTGCACACATATATTAGAAATTTCCAATAAAGGATGACAGGTCACAAAAAGTAAATATCTTTTCCATAACATGCACTCACCCACGCAGAGTTGTGTTGACACATTTTGGAGTGCGGGTTGAGTTAATAATGAAGGAAGAATTTTTGTTTCCAGAGCTGCACATCTGTCACAATTCACAAAAACCAAGCTAAAAACATACTTTTGAGGCTTTAGTTAAAGCCATGAAAGGAAAGCAGATAACCAGATTTGCACAGTGTCAGATGTGTACAACCTCTCCAGTGGTTCCCAAAAATATGACCACAGATTAAAAAAATAGTTGGGCAGGGATGCAGTGGTAAATTACTGTTTGACGTGCATTTCATATGCAACAACCATGTCTATGCTACAGAAAGCCTTTAAAGGAAGGCAACATTAATATAAATTTGAAGAAAAAACTGTTACCCAGTGAACAGAATAAAATAGTAATTACGATCTAGGTTTACTCCAATAACTGTCTGCTTCTCTCATTTGAGGAACGTTGAAAATATTGGCAACAATGTTTTATAGTTAGATATAAACTCAAAAATTCTAATGAATAATATTTACTTCCAAAAGAAAGGGTTGTGACTTTAGCTGACAGTATTAGATAGTAGATAGTGATAGATATAAATATGTAAATAATAATATAAAGAAAACAATCAAGAAGTGGTTAGACAAAATAACTTTATGATTTAGGGCCTCATTTCAAGTTTGGTGGTCGAACTGCCAGCCCTCCAAGTTGGTAGCCCTAAAAAGACCGCCATGTTGGTGGTCTTACTGACTGTGCTATTACACGTTATACAGGAAGGACTGCCAACCACCAAACAAAAAAGGTAGAACGGCACCTGCGAGGAGGTCTGGCAATAGGGGGTCTGAGCTCCAGCGTCAACAGCACAGTGACCAAACACTGACCTTATCACAAGCACAAAGTCGCAGTGGCAGACACCCATGATGGTCAGCCATTGGTGGTCTAAAACACTGCAGGTCGGGGTCACCAAAGTCATACACAACGGCACATTGGATGGATTTGAAAACAACACAGCCGACACATATTGCCACACTGGACACACCTGCAAAAGATACTATAAAACACACCCCTTCACACACCACCATCCTCTGCATTTTCACAGTAAGACCCATCAATTTAGAGCACATTTATTAATCCAGACACCTTTAATTAGGCACTCCTTTTTTCAGTATCCCAAAAAACACTCTACACACACACCACTCCATTCACACCCTATCGCAATACCCCTGTTTAGTAAGTCACTTTTATCCATTTTTTTTCCACCGTGGCACATATTTTTTTTTACAGCTTTTCTGAAGATGAGCTGGGAGTCATGATGGAAGAAATCATAAAAGCAGAGCCACAATTGTTTGGAGCACACTCCTCTATGTAGGAAAATAGGGAGAGGGAGAACATTGGTCAAGTGTGTGTAGTACAGGGAGTAACCTGACTGCAACTCCCCGCAGGCCCTGTTTCTGTTACTCTAACCACCAGCACAGTGGTCACATGCCCCAATACATCTGTTTGTCAACTCAAAAATGAAGTTTGCTCACCTGGGGGTATAAAATTGGCCAACGGTGTGTAGTTCAGGGACTGGCATGACGGCACCCCACAGGAGGCACTGTTTTGATAGCTGCAAACACCAGCACAGTGTCCTCTTCTCCAAGTACTCTTGTTTGTAAGTGTTGTGAAGTTCATAGAGTGGCATGACCATAAATTCCAATAGCCCCTGTTTCCCCAAAACCAAACACCAGCCCAGTGTACACTTGCCCATATACCCCTTTGTCATGCCTCTTCCAAACCCTTCAGTCACCTGGGAGAATAACTTTCCTCAAATGTTGGAAAGTAGAGGGAGTGGCCTGATTGCAAAGCACCGTTAATCCAAGTCCAAACACCAGCCCAGTGTTTCCTTCTCCAAATACCCTTGTTTGTCAACTAATAAATGAAGTGTACTTACCTAGGGGGACAGCATACAGATGAATTGTGTAGTGAAGGGAGCTGAAATGCATGCAACTCCCGGGTGGGTCTGATACTGTTACCCCAACCTCCAGCACAGTGTCCTCCTCTCCAAATACCTTGGTTTGGTGACTCCCAAATGATGTTTACTCACCTGGGCGGATGACATATGCATAGTGTGTGTAGTGGAGAGAGCGACATGACTGCAATCCCAGGAGGCACTGTTTCCATAACACCAAACATCAGCATAGTGTTCCCTTGTCCAAATACCCCTGTTCGTCAACTCACACATGATGTATACTCACCATGGGGGTTGACATTGGTCAAGTATGCAAAGTAGAGCGAACAACCTGACTGCAACTCAACAGACTCACTGTTTCTCTGACGCCAAGCACCAGAACAGTGTACATTCGATCAAAGAGCCTTGTCTGACAATTCACAACATAAGTATACTCAGATATGAGAATACCATTTGTAAAGTGTGTGTAGTAGAGTTAGTGACCTGATTGTTAAGGTAAAGGAGGCTCTGTATCTCTCACTCCAGATACAAGCTCAGGGTCCATATGCTCAAATAGGCATGTCTGTGAAATCCAAATTGAAGTTTACTCCCCTGGGAGAATACCATATGGAAAATAGTGGGAAATTAAGGGAGTGACCAGAATGCAAATCTCAATTGGCCCACATAACCTAACTCCAGCAACAAAACCAGTTTCACTTGTCCAAATCCATCTAGTAGAAAACTCCCAAATTAACTCTACACACTCTAGAGGATGAAAACTCTCAAGTGTGTGCAGTAGAGACAGTGAAATGACTGTAACTCCCCAGAGGCACTGCTTCCCCAACTCAAAACACCACACCAGTGGTCACTTTATCAAATACCCTTGCCTGCTAAGTCAGATTTGAGGTTTACTCATCTGGGAGCAACCAGGATATAGATCATGCCCAACCCTGAGATGTGTCTGGCTACCTAGCTCTAGCTTGACACTCTAACCCAAGATGAAATTATTAAGGACAGGAAGGGCAGCTTAACCGGTGTGCAAAAAAATGATCCCAAAGGCCTCAAGATGCATCACCAGATTGGTATTGGCAGCAGACACATTAGCACTACAGTAACCACATGATGACTCCTGTCACATATAATGCACACTCCTGGGTCTGCCTGCATTGCATTTGGCTAGGCCTCAAAATGGGCCAGAATTTGAGCTTGCCTAGCCACTGTTTAGCCTGCGCTGGTGGCAAGATGACATTCTCAGTCCATCCCCCCAAGGGACAATGCTTTGCACATCTCAGTAGCTGTTTCATGCAAGGAGATCTGGCATGCTCCACAAATGTCATGTCAATAGAAGCAATAGTAGGTGTACCTGTCACAATATGATTACCTGCAAATCAAAAAAGTCCAGGGTCTTTACAAAATGTCACTGTAAACATTTGGAGGTAGATGTTACAATACAACCAGGAACATTGTATCTTTCACATCAACAGGTCGCTTTGCCACTGGCCACACAGAGGCCACTGAAGAGACTGCCACTGCCCCATGGAAGAAGCCCTCAGTGATGAAGTTACTCCTGGACTTCTGGACGTGAAGGACAGTTCTGGCCCATCTGGTCAACCTGGTCAGACAGCAACAGTGAGTCTCACTTAGGCCACACGAACACCTCCCAGCCCGGTTGCCTCCACATCACGGCAACCATGTACCCCCCAACCTGTGTCCCTAGCACAGTGTCAACCATCTCGTGCCCCCAAGTCATGGATTCTGAGTAACAACAAAACACCTCTGACAATGATGGTCTAGGAACCAGTGGAAGAGGACACTGAGTGGCAAGCGTACAGGGCATGGGCGTAGGGTGCATGGAAGGGATGCTCTGGGCAGGCGTGAGGAGGCCACTGGGGCTACTCCTGTCCAGGACACCATCAGCCATGTGTTGAGGGTCTAATAGAGTCCTAAGGCGTGATGGGCGAGATACTTTCTGAACTCTGGGAAATGAAGCAGCTGCAGAGGAACTTCCATTGGGAATGTGTGAATAGTGGGAGGCTCACAATACCAACATGGCCTCCCTAACAGGGATTCTGTGGGAAATTAACATCACCCTGTGCAGGGACCGACAACAACATTCTACCCCATACTTGGGTGCATCTACACCATGCCCTTAATTGGTGCCAGCCACTGGAAGGGAGGCCATGTCTAGGGAAAAACTTGCACCAGACACCCCTGCCTCTGGAGCAGCAGAGCCCACCCCATGCAAGTGGGAGCGTCCAGCCAGGAATGGCTGGACATCCACCACTACCAGCAAATGACCTCTTCCAAAATCACCTCCTTTGTGTGCCACATATTCACTCTGCTGACTGTTCTTAAGCCACCTGGATTTTGGACTTCCAATGGTGTGGCATCTACTCCAATGATTGCATCCACCATGACTGAACCCTTCACTTTTCTGTTCCACCATGTCCCAATTTATTGTCTGCACATATTTCCAATAATTCCACCTATCACAAAGTCACTGCCTGCTTGCTTCTGTTCCCAATTGTGCTATGTAGAGCTGTATGACCATTTAAAGCAAATGAAAAAGACTGAAGATACTAAAGCAAGGAGGGATATGTTACAGGTACAGTGTCCAGCAAAGGATTACTACCAACACACACAAACACATTGCTATAAGTATTTGGTTACAACAAACATTTTATTTCACTGTAAACTACATAGGTTGTTGAAATGGCTGAACTGTCATATCCAAAAATAGCTGACTCATATTGAGCTAAGGTACACATACCAAGGTACAACTCCCTAGACCACGGAAGGAAGGGCCTTATCAGACATTGTCCTGTAGAATAGGTAAACAGAAAAGTGGATGGTGTCACCAGCTTGAGCCCTATCACATTCCACACCAGAGTAACCCAGAGTAATCCACCATCACATAAACCAATGTACATACAGAGGGCAGTACAACAGTCCCTGATCACAGGTCCTTCATTATCCAATGACCATGAATCTGGAGGTATGACACAAACATATATCAGTGTTGTGGCACAGGCACTGTGGCCTGCAATGATGAAACACATATACAGCTACATACAAGTCATACAAGAAGAGTGTTTAGCCAATGTGAAGGATGAATGCCTTGCTTGCAATTGATGACTACATATTTCATCCCCACATTATGACACACATGATGCAATCAGCCTACAAGGCATACTAAACAAGTACAATGTGCACTTCACACCTTCCACTAAAACACTGTTCAAGCTGCCTTGGCACAGGCCTCATTCACCACAACTCTGTGATCTACATTACATGGGACAACCCATTTCCAATTTGTCTGTCAGAACAGCATCAGATACCTGCCAATGTCACAACTCTGAAATGCCCACATGAGGATGTCATGGTGAAGGCACCTGTACAATGACAAAACAAGGAGTATAGACTTGCAAACATACCTGTTACACAAATCACATAGCAAGAATCTGGAAATGAATAAACACAGCCATGAGACTGTTACAAACAAAGCATCATCATCGAGTTAGGGATGTGTCAAAGGCTAACTCTTCAAGCACCCTGTGGTTGAATGTTGCAGAGTATCAGCTCCCTAGTTGTTGCCAAAACACTCAACTCCACACATTCTCAGACCTACAGTACATTGTACAGTCACAGTCATTAGATCACATGACATACTTACACTCATGAAAAGTAGCTGTTGATGGGATCTTCCTGCAAGTCAGCTCCTTCCTATTCACCACTGTTACCCTCACTTGGCATTCCACAATTCTCTTCCTGTGGCACTGCAGGCTCCCCCTACTCTGCAATGTAGGGGATATTCCTCTGCAGGGTAATGTTGTAGAGCACACAGCATGCCACAGTGATCCACCAGTCCTGTCCAGACACCTAAACTCACCTTCAGGAGCCCAAAAGCCTGCTCCACTACCCACCTTGTTCCTCCATGGGCCTCATTGAAGCGGACTTCTTGTGGCATAGTTGGATTTCTTATTGGTGTCAACAACCAAGGACGGTTTGGATATGCAGAGTCTCCTATTAATGCATGGGACATATGTGCAACAATGAGTCACTCACTTCATGATTTTAGCAGCAGACATTGCACACACACACACGATCGGGACAGATGTGATGTACCAAGCAGGTAGGCCTTCTCTGGTACAGTTGTGACATCAGCTCTGGTATGGTGCCATTCTTCATTATGAGGGAATCATGGGATGAACCTGGCTAATGGGCACAGACCTGTGAAATGTAGAGATCCACCGAACATACAACTTTCACATTGATGGACTTGAAGTTCTTTCTATTGTGGTATACTTGTTCAGTGGCCTATTGTGGGACCAACCCTACATGTGTGCCATCAATGGCCCACACCACATGTGGGATGTGTGCATCAAAGTCAGCCTTTAAATGGGGTAAATCCTCACATCGGGGAAACTGGATATAGCTGCCAGGAGTTTCAACATTGCTGAGAGAACATCCTTCAACATCAGACTGAACATACGTTGGGACATGCCGGCTGATAGGGCCACTGTATGTTTGAAGAACCCTGTGGTCAGGAAGTGCAATACTGACATGACTTGTTCAATGAGTGGTATGCTGGTTAGTTAACTAATAGCTGGCATCAGATCTGTCTACAACTGAGGACATAAGTCCACTACTCTTTGCCTATTCAGACAATATAGCAGGATGATGTGAAATACTTCCATTGTCTGAAGGCCTGGCAGTGGCTGGTAGACAGGAGGTTGTCGCATCTTCCATCTCCCTGCGTACGTATATATGACAAGACATGATTTGCAACATTAGTCACTGTGTCTACAGCAACATACAAGATTCATGTCAATATTATAATGTGACAAGGCATTTCTGAATGGATAGACATGGCAAGCAGTACACATCACAGCTGTATATAACACAAGGGTCACATGTGGCCAGCATAGTTTTACACACATGTGGTCACAACATGTTTATGGACCAAACTCAGAGACGTACAACAAGATTGCCCCTCAAAATGTGACTGGCTATTGCTACTGCCAGAATTACCATTGGTGGTGGTGGACTGCGATCCACTGTTAGATGCCATCTGTGCCCTGCAATATACTACAATGGTGTTTGAGTAGTAGGACCTACATGACTTGACAGGATAAGAATGTTTGGGAGGTAAAAAATAAAATTTCGCAGGTATGACAGTTTCTACAGCCCAATACTGCATTTCAGGAAGCCACAATGACACCTGCATCCCCTACTCCGCTAGACACTAGGAACCACCCATGAAAGACCAGAGAAAGTCGTCATGGCGGTAGGTAGTTGCAACCACAGTGGACACAGCCATAGGCTAACATTTTTGCCAGTGGTGTTCGCGGGCCAATGGCTGTGTCTGCTGGTGGTGGTGATTCACTCAATTAACCCTGCCACTACTGCCTGCAAGTCTTCCACGACCTGAGATGCTGTATGCCACCTCTGGGAGCAATCATGACACAACCAGCAGGTAACAGGGCTCCTGTCTTCTCTCCAGAAGAGCTGGAAAGGCTAGTGACTGAGTATGGACAGTTCAGCAGAGGACCAGGTAAATACCTCAAGTGCAAATATTTCTCTGTACTTCACCATCCTTTCCATCCTCACAAACTCGAATGTTCCCAATTGTACCAGTTTGACTGCTCATGTGCCTGTTGTTGTAGCCTGTGTGGCATCAATGGAAGGGACAATGTGCAGGAATTGGTTACCACTGCCATATATTAAGTTCAGTCACATTGTGTTGTGTGAGGTTTTTGGGGTCCTAGATCCTCTTTGTGTTGGATGCACATAACTAGGTGGGTAGACATCACTGCCATCCACTGACATCTCTTTCCTCGTGAATGCTGTATATGTCAGACAATATGTATGCGCGTGACAGGATGATAGCGAGTATGGGTCAGTTTAGAATCATGTGAGAAATGTGTACAGTGCTACAGATATTTCAAACTACATCTGCTTTTGCTAAACTGTTGTTTGGAAAGCATAGCATGACCCACTGGGCCCTTCAGGTTGCCACACACACCACATGCCAAATTGCTATTGGCTACTTGAAGTACTCCCATGCATGGAAGTGATCTGAAATGAGAGACATAGAGGTTCTGGTATCTCAACCAGCAGATTCCAGGGGCTGTTACATACATCCCTCTGTATGGGACACAGTCCAGTCTGTGGGAGATTCACTGTGGCTATGCACCTGTGGCACTGTGGCACTGTGCCCACTCCCTGCACCCCAGCAGATCCTGGCATGTGGCCGGTAGGCTATGGTGGCAAAACCAGGCCTGAATGCCTCATATCTTTGACTGGATTAGGAATGTGTACAGAGCTAATTCATTAATCTAGTCCATATGTGCACTTAGCATAATTGTCAGTGCATGTCTTACACTCATGACAGGTCCCTTACTCCCATAGCTCTGATGTCACCCTCCCACAGGTCATATTTGTCCTGTACAAGCTTACTACATAACTGACAGTATCACAGTGCACACAGTGTGTTGATTGCTGGGAGGCCAAGATATGTGACTCAGTAGCAGAAACTGTACAATGCATGTATTTGCTAGTTGGAAGCCATCTCTGCAGGATAGCCAAATATACTCAAAGGAGTGTTCTATGGTATAGGCACATCGCACAGAATCCCACCCTATTAAGTGACATGGGTCTGCATTTGTTATTTCACATGTCCACACATGGTGGAAGAATATACTTGCTCTACCTACCATGCCAGCCCTTTCAATGTTACTCATGTGTAATGTTGGAGTTTGTACTCTGTCTGTTGCCTGTAGAGACTGTATGCAGTGAGTCATTCTCACAGACAGTTACTGTGTTCGTCCATTCATGCCTAAGGAGTTTACCCTTCAGAAGACAGATAGGCGTGTAGTGTTTCATAGTGGATCACATCACATTACAGGTTGCTAGAGCATGGGCTACCTGAAGTCAGTGAACTTGCTTCGTCATTGTAAGCCATGAGCAGGGGAGTGGGTTAGTCTGCAAATGGAAGTATATATGTGTGTCATCATGTCCCTGTACTTATTGGCTGGTATGTGTGTCACACTTGGGGAGTACTGACAAATAGAAAAGTCCTAGATTGATGCTACTGAAATGTATGTGGCTCAACCATTTGTGATGAAACTTGTGATCTTGACCTCTTGATTTGTTTTTTGTGCCCATGCAGGTCAATGCCCATCAAACGAAGACACAATGTAGTGCCATCGCCTCAAAGGTGCAGAACCTGGGGGTCCACAGCTGGCGGAGGACCCACAGCAGGAAGAGATAGGAGGAACTGAGATGCTGGGCCAGGAAAATCACTGAGGCCCAGTTGGGATGTTCTCCCAATATGGGCGGTGTGTCCATCAGACCGTGACCCCCCTAATGGCCCGCATTCTGGTGGTGCCCTATCCAGAGCTTGATGGGCAATTGAGAGCAGCACAGCAGCCGCAAGGGGATGAGTACAAGACATATTCCTGCCTGTCACATTGAGAAGTGAATGTGTTAGGTTCTGACAGCTCCCTCTGACAGTTAGAGATGAGCCATGTGTCACACAGTCGATGAGTGATTGTTTATGTAGATATGTCATGTGTTGTATACTGATGCACCTTACCTATTGGCCCAGGGACCTAGTACAAAACTGTGTACAATCCACAAACTACTTGCCCTCCAGGGACGATACATGGCTGTGCACATTGATCAATCAAGTACTGTTTGTTGCTGTAGTGTGTGTAAATTCGATGTTGCATACCACTACTCCTCAAATTACAGGCCAACGGTAAGTAAGTGATGGATCACTGTCCTCAGCCCTGTGTCCGGGTAAATAGTATATTGGTGTTTGTCACCCAGAGGCTAGTTGTCTTCAGTTTATGATAGGTGCTGGTACCTCACTGCAGTCTGTAATTTGAAGATGGCCATCACACACGTGACAGGTCCTACATCGTACTTTGGGTGCAGCTATAGATCAATACTTTCCCTTCGTAATTGGGGAATGTCCATTGACATGATTTATGTGCCATTACTGTTTCCACATTCCTTGTGCCTACATGTTAACATGAGTCCCTTTCTATTTTGAAAAATGCTTGTAAGCTCCTGTTTCATGCATGGCCTGCCTATGTTGATGGGATGATGTCTGTATTTTTCTTGTATATGTGCACGGCAAACGGTGTTAGGAATAGGACATTTACAATGGGGACACATTTCATGTTGTGGCACAGACAGCAGTGTGTCACCATTGTTTATTGGCTAGCACAGACCCTCAAGAATCATAGCATGTCATTTGGCATGTATAACTGCAGTAGCAATGAGGGGCATGACAGGTAGGCATAGAGTTTTAAGCCACAATGTGCATTTCTATGCCCCTGATGTGGCATCATGTTGAAAAGTGCACTGCACATGTGTAATGGGTAAAGTTTGTGACATGACTGTTGTCTTGCATCATGGAGTGACTTGCAGTTATGTTGAAATCACATGTATTTTGGTTTAAGCATTCATCCACAGACAGACATCTGGGTCTGCATGACCATAATGGAGACAATGATGTAGATACCACATTGGCAAAATGTCGTGGGCCTTCAACAAGTAATTACAAATCCCAGGGCCTCTATATTTCCAAGGGACTAATGGCATCTACTGGTGAACTCAGAGTATGTCATTATAAGGGGTGTCAGACATTAGTGGTGAATAACCTGCTGCTTGCTGATTCATCGTGTTAGCCATTTTGGGAACACCTCTCCCTGACATATTGCACATGATGTCTACAGTGTCTATTTCCACGCCACATATGTGGCCTATCTGAGGAACATTAGTACTACTTCCATGACTCTATTGATACTAATATCACTTGGTGAAGTGTGCATAGTAAAACTGCTTCCAGTGTGCCATGAGTATTTCCATGTCAACTTTTCCAGGCTATTGTACTTTTGTCATCCACATGGCAGGATTTTGGAGCATCATTTCTTACTGTTGGGTCATTATGTATGTGACAAATAGATATGTGCACAATCTTGTGTGGAATATGTGGGAATGCAGTTGGCATTGACCTACTACTGTATGACAACAGGTAATTGAGGTCTGCTCCATGGGGAAGAAGCTTTGAGGGTGAAGAGGTCTTCTACTCGTTGAATGGTTACTGTGCTTGCACAACTTCAGCCATGCAATTGTAGTTGTCTGAGATCCTGATTTTCTTGTGTGCAACTGCTGACAGTTCACATAACATGCATGCAAATGGTATGGCACAAGTATGGGCCACTTCAGTGGAGTTTGTTGCTGGGCCTACTTGATATCATGGTAACGTTTGCTAATCAGAGCTGTTGTTCAAGTGTGATCATGGACACGTGATGACCCTATTTCTTTTTGTATTTGCAGCATCAGCCCCAGCAAGTGAAGGAGACAGGTCACAGATGAGTGGGGATGCATCTGGGCACAGGACCTTGAGTCAAGACACCACCGACACAGAGGGACCCAGTGGCCCAGAGGGCAAGGGGACTGCCATGGGGGAGAGGAGAACATCCTCTTCATTGGATTCCTGCTCCAGTGGACATCCCCTAGTGGTGGCCGACCCTTCAGAGCATCCCCTCTACCATTTCTGTCCACTACCCTCCATTCTATCACTGCCCTCCCTGTTGCTCCCCACCCAGTTGGCCGTTCCCACTCATCCAGGAGGTTGGGCATCTCCTTTGCCACAGGCACCTCCGCTCAGCCCCTATTACCTGTGCTGCCCTCAGTGAGGAGTCTATTGACCTTATGAGAATTATCTCTGTGGGTCAGTCAGCCATAGTGACTGCCATCCAGGGACTGGCAACCCAACTCCAACAAACAAATGCATTCCTGGAAGGGATTCATGGTGAAATATCTGGCCTACAGAGATCTTTGGAGGCTCTGGCCTCCACATTGGTGGTGGCCAGTCACACCTCACCTTCTGCCCCCCTCCACCTCCCTCTTCCCAATCAAAATCCCCCTTCCACTATCTACCCAAAGCACACAGACCAATACACACTCATACCCTTCAACACACAAGAGAAGCACACCCAGACATAAGCATCAGAAAATACTCAGGCTTGCAAGCAAACAACAGACACAACAACAGTCACCACTTCCCCAGACACCCCTACCCCCCAGTGTAACACACACAACATCAAGCATACCCACAGGCACAACCACAACAGTCAGTGACACATCCACCACACCCAGCATACCTGCATACATCACAACAACCGACACCCAGCCATTCACCACAAGCACCATACTGACAGACACCATCCACACAGACACACGGACATCTATCACATCCAGAAAACGCAAAGACACCACCCCAACAGACACACACAAAACCACCACTCCATTCCCCTGCATCTTCACTTCTCAGACCCCCAAGACACACAAATGCACTCACTCACCCATGCAATAGACACCTATTAAACAAAATCATATCACCCAGAAGCACGCACCCATGACATTCACACCGACACAGCAGACACCACTCCCTCGACCTCCAATTCCCCAACCCCTCCTGCTGACCATCCCTGTGTCCCTAAGACAGTTATTTTGTTTGACCTTGACCTTTCCCCTGTTCCCTCCACCCCTGTCCCACACCCGAGACCCCCACCTACCTTTCCAGCCCCTCCCTTCCACCTCCAAGACCTCACCTCCCCCCACAAGCACCCATATCACCCCCAAGAAGAAGCCCACCCGTCTCAAAAAGCAGTTCTCCCCTCCCAAAGCCAAGATAAACCTCCTCCTCCCAAATTCACCCTCCCTCAAAGTTAATTGCTGAGGTGCCTGCCTGTCCACTTGATGCCCCTTCCTGTGGATGTTCCCTGGCAGTTAGGAGTCATGTGCCTGTACCAACACACATGGACTGGCCAATGGCCTTGGACTTCTCATATTTTGTAGTTAATAAACCCAAACTTTTGGTTTTTGGGGTATACATTTGTCCTGAGAGAGTTGTGTTGTCTGCCTACAGTTGTGCGTGTTTCAGCCTGTGTGTTGATCCATTTTATGTTGTTTGCACTATCTTAGTTTGTGGGCAGTGCTGGTGTCCTCCAAAACAAGGATATATGTTGAGTGTATGGATATGTGGGTGTAAATGCATGATGGTGTCACAGTGCTGTGTACTGTTTGGTATGGTAAGTATTTCATCTTGTGTTGTCCAAAGCGAGCATGTATGGTGTTATACTTGTCTCCTTGATATGGATTATGTATTCATGTGATGTGTGTCAGCTTGAGTTTCGTTTGTGCAGACATGGAGTGTGTTAAATTGTGGTATCTTTGTTTGCATTTGACTGTGCATATGTCCATTTAGCTGTGCGTCTCTTGCAACTCCTTCATGCATAGCTATGCCCCATGCAGGTGGAGTGGTATGTACTTTGTTGACTTGAACTTCCACATTTTGCAGATAGGCATGTCATTTGGATCTAGTATTGTTTGTCCCTGAGATACATGTAGGTTCAGTTCCTGTGCAAATGGGCAGTTGCAAGTTGATATGCGTCCCAGTGCAGCCTGCTTCCCTGGGTGTTCCTGCTAGCCCCATCCCAATAGTGCAGGTGTTGTTTGCATAGTGAGGTTTGTATATTTGTCTTTCTAACTATTGTGCATTCCATTGTCCTTCCATTGTGTTGCAATGTGGCTTATGTGTGTGTCCACTGTAGAGCTGTTTACTGGGAGTGTTGTGTTCCATGCCACATCCATACATATGTGTGTTGAATGTGAGGACAGTCCATGGCAATGAGGAATGTGAGTGTGTGAGTTGTATTCATAGATGTGATGTTAGTGAGTTGTTGGTGTGTACATTTCACTATCCCTGTGCCTGGGATAAATGGATGTGTGTTTTTGTGTAGTGTAGCAGTGCAGTGTGAGTAACCTACTCAAAGGGGGCATATTGCTACTGTGCACGTGTCCTTCTTTGTGTCTGATCCAAACCTGAGACACAATGACACCTTTACTTGGTGCCCACAGCGTGCCCTCCATATCATGTGCATCACGGCGCAACAATCTGTTGGCACGGTTAGTAACACAGGTAGGTGTGTGTACTTACGGTCATTTGTGCCTGCAACACAGTGGATTTTGTGCACCTTCGATGAGCAGCAGCAGCGACGGGACGTGTGTGATGGGTTCCATGACAACAACAGACATGTAAGGCTTCCTGCAGGTGAGTGTCTCCCTTTCTAGTCCCCTTTTCCGCCTGCTGAGATGCGGTGGTGTGACCGCCATGGTCACATTGACAGTGTGCAGCCTCATAATGGGGGTCATTACGACCTCGGCGGTCGAACCGCCGTGCCAAAGACCGCCAGTGAAGGCGGTTTTCCGCTCGACGAATTATGACTGCTGGGAGCCCTCCATCCTTTTTCGGATGGAGAGCCGCCAGCGGCCATATTGGCGGTCGGCGGGGAAGTGGAGGTTGCTCCACCTCCAATGCCCCGTCATCAGAACACCGCCCACCGAATCACATTCCGTGATTCAGCGTGGCAGTGTTCTGGTGACGGGGTGCTGGCGGCGGAGAAGCCCCCATGGATCCAGTCCCCTTCCGGAGGATCAACGGATAAGGTAAGTTGATCGTCCGTTAGGGGAGGTGGGTGGGGGGTGTTGTGTGTTGTGTGCGTGCATGGGGGTGTGCGTGTGAGTATGTAGAGGGGGTGTGTGAGTGCGTGTATGCATGCGGGGTGTTGTGTATTTGCAAATGTGTGTGTGTCTGTATGTATGTCTGTGAGTATGTGTGCGTGTATGTCTGTGTGCGTGTATGACTCTGTATGTGTATGTAGGTATGTATGTTGGTATGTGTGCGGGTATATGTGTTGGGGTGTCTGTATGCGTGTAGGGTGTGGGTGTGTTTCAATGTTGGGGATAGGAGCGGGGAGGGGGGCTCCTGCCACCTTTGGGTGGTGGCAGGGGGTGGAAGCTGCGGGGGGAGGATTCGGCTGTGGGGGTGGGGGGTGTTGGAGACCCCTATCAGTGCCAGGGAAGGAATTCCGTGGCACTGATAGTGCCTACCGCCATGGATTTCATGGCAGTTCCAAACCACCTGAAATCCATGGCCGTCTGCAGGGTTGTGATACCGCCGGCGGTCTTGTGATGGCCGCCGGGCTGGAGACTGAAGTCTCCAGCCCAGCAGTCGTCACCGCCCTGGCGGTCAGAATGGAGAAGTGGCGGTTGACCATGGCGGTCATAATTCCATTTTTTTTCCACCGGCCTGGTGGCGGTATTACCGCCACTTCTCCACCGTCCGCCAGGGTTGTAATGAGGGCCAATGTGTCCAGCAGAAACACAGGCTTTGCCTGCCTGTTTGTGCAGCCTTGTGACCGTGGAGGGACCACAGCGGTCTTGCTCCATAGGCCAGCATGACTCGTAATCTGGTGGTCCAACCACCAACCCGTAGACGGTCAGACCGTGGCCACCGCCAATGTGGGTCATGGAATGCCCAACTCATAAAGAGGCCCTTAATTTTAACTACTCTAAGATGTCATGCTGTGCCTAAATGGGGAGGCAGCTGTAAGGAGGGGGCATGAATGTCATCATGCTAGAGGTAGTAGAAGTTACATCACACATCCATTGGCTCCTATTGACAACATAGGCATGACACCTTTCCATGGGATTGGCTCCTCAATAGCCTCATGTTCGCTATTAGTGGTCTATAGGGAGTGCAGAGTTGGTGCTAGAAAAATTAAAGAGGCTCAAAAAGCCTTCTTTAGTTTTGATTCATTCTGCTGCCTCATGACACAAGTCTAGGGTGGTAACATTTCTGAAGGCGGGACTGATGGGGCCAGTGCCAAAGCTCTATTTCTCCTGGTTTACCCTTGGCCCTTGCCACAGCTGTTGAATGTTCGAGGAGGTGCCACTGAAAAAATATAGACACTGCGTTGCAACACACACTCATTTGGCTAATTATCTTTTACTGTAAGCAGTGATTGAGGCAATACAAAAGCCTACATGTTTGCTTAAAATGTATAAATACAACTGTCTATGGATGTGTGTATATCTATCTCTGAATAGATTTAGATATACATACATATCCTTGTATGCTTTTTCTTGTTTTCTTGAGTTCTTGATTGTGTATGAAGGAATTGAATCCCAAGGATAACTCTTAACTGGTATTTGTTATATTGGAGTGTTATTAATGAGGTAATGGAGGTGGACTGTCTATTAACAATAAATATAGCCAAGGGAAGTCATGCTTTCAATAATGCTTTAAATAAAATATAGGTATTTCATGGGATCTAGGCAGCAGTAATGTTAAGTATTAGCCTAATTTAAGTTGTTTGAAATAAAGCAGCAGATTTGCAGTAAGAGTTATTAGTGATTGAAATAAATGAAAATGTATTATGCTCAATATATGTGGGTATATGAGGGTTAGAAATGCTATGAAAATAAGGTTTAAATTTACTTTAGTCCAAAATTGTTTAAATTTAGAGTTCTTATACTAATTAATTTATTACAATATAAAGTATTTTAATCTCACTTAAATTAGGTAATTGAAATTAATTAAAGGGTTGGGGTGTTCATGAGGATTACAAATAAAGTATTATATTGAATTACAAAGTTGAAAAATATTATTTGGCTTGCAAAAACATCTCACCATCCAGACTGAGCTGCCTATAGGAAATAAATTATAACTCCTAGTTAACTTGTGGGCAGAGATCTTCTTTCCTGACTAGATATGAAAGGAAATCAGTTTTTATTTCACTCTTTGATGGTAGGGAGACCTGCTGGTGCAGGTGTTTTAATAAAAATTATTGATGAGTGTTTATGCATTTTGAATAATAAGTTTATGCATAAAATAAATTAACTTAGAAAAATAATGCACACATTTGAAAATGTGATCACGAAGGATGGCCACCAATGTTAACAAAATGTACTAATCGATGATTAAATAGTATGAAATGTTGAATATATGTTAGACTAATGTAAACTATATTTTCAATATGATGTAGTAATATGTCATATTAAGGGTTATGAATTAAGCTTTAGCTTTATTAATTGTAGGCCTTAACTTAGTGAGTGTCTTGGCCTATTTGCCAGGCCTCATGTAAAAGCTGTATTTCTAAGCGTTTAATGAAATTGCTGACCAGAGAAGTTAAACTATGAATCTCTATTGTATTGTTCAAATGTGCTCATAACTGAAGCTTTTCATGTGAACCGACTGTTAAAAGATGATGTTCTTGCTAATGCAACATTTTATGTGTAATGTGTGTGAGACTGGCTTTCCCAGGACAAGAACAGTGAAGATACTGACTAGAGTAGAAGCTGCAACAATATTGTTACCTGACAAGCCAGATGATGAGTACATTGCAAGACGAGCCAATCAACAATATGCAAATTGGAATAATATGAGAATTCATAGATTTGGGATGTTAGTTTTATTGGACAGAGTGTGAACATACGATTAGCTGACCAATAGGGATTAGGGGGATAGTTCAGGTGATTTTAACTGAATGACACTGCACAGCGAGAAGACAGACATTCTGAGATATTCTGCCCTTGCCTTCATGAAGTCATTTTTGCCCATATTTTTCCTGACAAAGAGGTTACTACTTTCTTATGCGTCTTGATTAGAGACGTGCTTAACTTTAATGCTTAAAAGACTTTGGCAGTCATTACAATATTGGCGGTAAAAGCTGCTTACCGCCGTGCAGAAGACTGCCAACACACCGCCGGGGCGCGGAAATCCGCCACAGCTATTATGACCCACAGCACGGAATCTGCCAAAATTCAGACACCCACACAAGTCCACCACACTAAAGGTCAGTGATAAACTGGCGAAAACAAATCCTCCACTGTCACGCCAACAGAAATATGCCCACACTATCTCCACACAAGAATCCACGCGGCGGTCTTTCAACCGCGGTATTCCATTGGTGGTACACACCGCCGCGCTCAAAATACACACACAAATGCAAAACACAGCCACATTGGACAATTCAAAATACACACACCTGATACACATACACACACCACTCCCACACACCCAATACAATATAAAACACACACCCACATCACCCACAAACCCCTACGACAAAAATACAGAAAGAAGGCCAGAGAGAGACACTACAAACTACTACCAAGCATCCACAGGCACACAACACGATCACCCACATAACTTCCACGCACCTCACACAACACACCACAAAATATCAGCACACTTATCACCACACACACCACCCCACACATCACCCACACCACCCAATGGCACGGCAAAGACACCCCAGGTTCTCGGAGGAGGAGCTCAGGGTCATGGTGGGGAAATGGTCCGGGTAGAGCCACAGCTAATCGGAGCACTGGTGCAGCACACCTCCATAGCTAGGAAGATGGAGCTATGGTGAAGAATAGTGGACATGGTCAACGCAGTGGGACAGCACCCAAGAAATCGGAATGACATCAGGAAGAGGTGGAACGACCTACGGGGGAAGGTGCGTTCCGTGGTTTCAAGACACCACCTTGTGGTTCAGCGGACTGGCGGCGGACCCCCACCTCCATCCCCCACAACTAACAACATGGGAAGAGCAGGTCTTGGCGATTCTGTATCCTGAGGACCTCGCAGGAGTAAATGGAGGAATGGACTCTGGTAAATCAAATCTTAACTATTACATCCCCCACCCTACATGCATGACCATCACATACCCCCACCCTCACCCACATCACGCCAACTCCTCACAAATGTCCGAATTTCACAAACCACCCATCACAACACCAAGCCCTGCATGCAACACCAAAGCATGGATACCCATCACCAAAGCATGCCCACTGCACATACCCATACACCTCCCTAAACCATCATCACACAAGGTCCCACACAGGAATGCAAGCACTGGGGTACACAGTCACCCACCCATTGCACACCATGGCACACACAGATGTAATAAACATCCTTTTATACCCCTGCAGGACCCCTACCCAACATCACCGGACAGGAGGGTCCACACATGTCCACACCACCAACAGAAGAGGCCCACAGTGATGACAGCAGCTCTGTCCAACTGGATCTAGATGACCAGCCCGGCCCATCGGGGACCTCTGGACAGTCGGTTCCCATCACACAGTCACAGGCCACTACAGAGCTTCCACCCTCTGGAAACACCAGCACAGCACCCACCCAGCGGGCCCATACCTCTGTCCCCAGGACACGTCAAGCAGCAGTGTGTCCACCACTACAGGGAACCCAGGCTAACCCACCACCCCAACAACAACAGGGACCTAGGGGCAGTGGTAGTGGGCACATGGTCCAGGGGACAGAGGCCCAGGAACACAGGGGAACTGGGAGGGCTGCTGTGCGACAGGGGGAGGACAGGCCAAGGGAACCCACTCTCCACGAGGCCCTCTCCTCCATCATGGGAGCCTACCACCACTCCCAGGAGACAATGGCAATGGTACTGGCCAAGTTTCAGGAGACCCAGTGCCTGCAGGAGGAACAGTATTTGGGCTTCAGGGAGGAACTCAGAACCATCAACTCCACCCTGGGCACCATCGTAGGGGTTCTGAAGGAAGTACTCAACACCAGGAGGGACACTGTTGCACAACAAGGGTCCCCTGACACTAGTATGGACGATGAACTGCCCACCATCTCCGCCGGCGCTAGTGGACAGGACGTCCCGCCACAAGACCACCACACCATCACCCCACCCCCTGCGGAGGGAGAACCACCCCGCAAACGGTCCCTGAGATCCAGGACAAAGATAGAGAACGATGGCAAGACCCCTGCCAAGAAATGAGCCCACCCTGAATGTCATCTTTCTGCCCCACTTTGTCACCCAGTCCATCCTCAAACAGCCCCAGCTCCACTTCCTATGCCCATTTGGGCAATGCACCTGTGAGACTAATAGACTGGACTCTGCCATGGACATTCCTCCACCATCACTCCTCACCATTTTACAACCCCCTCCAATATTTAGCACTTAAATAAACACCCTTGAAGCACAAAACAATCTGGAGTCAGTCTGTGATTTCGAAATAGTGTATTAGCAATTACAGTGACAAAATGCTCTTACAATTGTAATGTCAACCTACCTATGTCACACAGCTCTAGTCCATGAGGAAACAAATCAGATGTCACACAGTGGGACCCAGATCTGTGAAATCGTATGGGGAAAGTGACAACTCAGTGACCATACACTGGGTGAAAACGACAGACAGTAGAGAGGTAGTAGTGTTAAAGTACATGTAGTAGGCAGGTCTGTACCCTTACCTGTGTCTCACTGGAAATATTGCAGGATCACCGAGTTCCTGTTTTCTATGTCCTCTTCTTCTGCTTCCTCGTCTTCAATGGCCACAGGCTACACAGCTGCCACAACACCTCCATCCGGACCATCCTCCTGCAGAAAAGGAACCTGTCGTTGCAAAGCTAAGTTGTGAAGCATACAGCAGGCCACGATGATCTGGCACACCTTCTTTGGTGAGTAGAATAGAGATCCACCTGTCATATGAAGGCACCTGAACCGGCCTTCAGGAGGCCGAAGGTCCGTTCGATAATCCGCAGAGTTCGCCCATGGGCCTCATTGTAGCGTTCCTCTGCCCTTGTCCTGTGATTCCTCACTGGGGTCAGTAGCCATGACAGGTTGGGGTAACCAGAGTCACCTGCAAATGGCGAGGGACAACTGTTAGACACACACTAACCTGTAGGGATATCCCCAGACCCAGACAACCATTTCCACTGTCTTGCTTCCAGGTGCTCACCTAATAGCCACACACGGTGCCTCTGGAGTTGCCCCATCGCATAAGGGATCCTGCTATTCCGCAGGATGTAGGCGTCATGCACTGAGCCAGGGAACTTGGCATTCACATGGGAGATGTACTGGTCTGCCAAACACACCATCTGCACATTCATGGAATGATAACTCTTCCGGTTACTGTACACCTGTTCAGTCCTGCGGGGCGGACCACAGCGAGATGTGTCCCATCAATGGCACCTATGATGTTGGGGATATGTCCCAGGGCATAGAAATCACCTTTCACTGTAGGCAAATCCTCCACCTGAGGGAAAACGATTTAGCTCCGCATGTGTTTCAGCAGGGCAGACAACACTCTGGACACCACGTTGGAAAACATAGGCTGGGAAATCCCTGATGCTATGGCCACCGTTGTTTGAAATGACCCACTTGCAAGGAAATGGAGCACTGACAGCACCTGCACGTGAGGGGGGATTCCTGTGGGAAGGCGGATAGCTGACATCAGGTCTGGGTAAACAGTTCATGGATTGTGGCACGATCAAGCCTGTAGTTGCTATCCCATGTCTTTCCTCCATTGTCGACAGGTCCACCAGCGGTCTGTACACCGGAGGATGCCGCCATCTCCTCACATGTCCCAGCGGACGGTGACTATGAAGGACAAAAGCGAGCACAGAGTCAACCAACTCAGAGGTACGTACCCACAGCTTACACAGAACATGGATCCTAATCCGAAAACTGGCCTGTATGTGTATTGAGTCTAGGCCTAGGTATGTGTGACGCAGTTAAAAATTAAGCCATGTGGGCCCCAGAAATGGCAGCTGCCTGACCTCTAAAGTGGGACAAAGGGATGTGAGGTAACTGCACTGGCGTTGTACACCATCGTGGAAGGTGGTCGAAGACCACGGTGCAATGCTGCATTGGTTAACATTGGACCCTATGGGTCCTAGGAGCCAATGACGATGTACGCCGGCGGTGACGGTACGCACCACCGCGGACGTGACCGCCATATTCTATCTGTTCAATCACTCAATACCTGATCTTCGAAAGGAGAGGACCTACACTGCAAGTGCTGCTGTGACCTCGGTCTGGAAGAGACAATGGCTCGAGTGTCTGGGGAAAGGGCCCCACCCTTCACATCGGAGGAGTTGGAGAAACTCGTGGATGGGGTCCTCCCCCAGTACACGCTACTCTACGGTCCTCCAGACAAACAGGTAAGTACACTGGGAACAAGCTGTATGGGCTATGCCTGAGTGGAGTGGGGTGGATGAAAGATGGGGGGGTGATGGAGGCGTGCATGAAACGATGATGATTGCATGTGCCACATGGCAAGGGTCTCGCATTTGCTGAGTTGGAGCTATTTGCGTTGTAAACTCCTAACCTAACTTTTCTTCCCACAAAAATTAAAAGAAAAAAAACACAGTACGATCGCACTATGTAAAATGCAGCGCAATCGCGCTGCAATTGAAAATAGAAAAACTGAGCGCGAACGCGTAATGTAAACCCCAGCGCGATCGCGCTGCGGGGACAATTAACAGAAAAAGTAGTCTGGACCCCAGGCTCAAAACATTGAGCCTTGTATGTTTTTGGTAGTTTACCGGTGCTGTGTAGGCTGGCTAAACACCGGAAAAGGCATGACGTATGCATGCCTTTCACAAATGAAAGCAATCAGATTTTTAAGAGCAAAAACAGGAACCAATGAAAGAGACTGATGTGACCTGGGTGTGGTTTGAAGCCCAAAGAGAGATTACTTTATAGAGGGAGCACTTTGCGCTCACCCATAAAAATGGGCTGAAGGCGCATTTTAAGGATCAGAGTCCTGCGCAATCCCTGACCACTACAATTGATACAGTGTAAAACGGTGCTTAAATCTCCCACTGTGTGGGATACTCTTGCAGATGCTTGGGGCCAAGAAGGATAAAAAGAGGAAGACCCGCTTAAGGATGACTCGAAGTGTGAGGTTCTCTTGTGATCCACAAGCCCCTCCGACATCTTGCCTCTTTTGCAGCATGAAATATCAAAGTTCGTGCCTGCCTGAGCCTAGGTATGGCAAAGGACAGGCCTGTCCTGCCTGCAGCTTGTCAGAGTCCGAAAGTGGCGTGGCTAAGTCTGCCTTCTTGGCCTTTCAAACTTGGCCTTTCCATCTTGTTTGTAGAGGTCGATAATGGAAAAAGAAAGGTCCTTAATCGTTCACCCCTGTCTCTTAACAAGCAGGGCCAGGTTTAGGACTGGTGGCGTCCTGTGTGACAGTTCATTGTGGCGCCCCTACCCCATAACTTCCTCCTCAGTTTTCCTCACTACCACCTGGCAAATGTGCCCCTCATCTCTCCATCGCTTCACTTTCACATACATTAATGTGTTTTAAAGCACTTGTAAATGCTGGCTTTACTAATCCACTCAGCTAGCCACATAAAATATAGGGGCATATTTAAGAGCCCCTAGTGCCCTTCTAATGCCACATCAGCGTCATTTTTTTAAGCTAATGTGGTGTTAGAAGGGCAAAAACACTGTGCCATTTTAACAAAGTGGCGCAATGCATGCATTGCGGCATTTTGTATCCCTTTGTGCTACATTATGCCTGCGCCAGGCATTATGTATGCAAAGGTGGCATTCCCCTGTTAGGAAGGGTCAAAACAGTGGTGCAAAGAAATCTGACACATTTCTTTGTGCCGTTTTTTCTGCCACTTTTAACCCCTGCTCAGAGCAGGGGTTAAAAGGAGGCGTTTGTTGGTTACAATGGGCCTCTGGGTGCTTTGCAGGATTAGCATCACATTTTTTATGCTAATCCTGCAAAGCGCCGGACTAGCGTAAAAAATTCCGACACTAGTCCCCTAACTTCCGTCATGTTGCGCCATATTTTAAATACAGCGCACACATGGTAGTGTTAATGGAGCTCTAAGGGGCACAAGAAAAGTGGTGCAGCATTGTGTGCAGCACCACTTTTTTCAAATATGCCCTATGGGGGCATATTTAAGAGCCCCAAGTGCCATTCTAATGCCACATTAGTGTACTTTTTTAAAGCTAATGTGGCGTTAGAAAACCAAAAACACTGTGCAATATTTTCAAAAGTGGCGCAATGCATGCATTGCGCCAGTTTGTAACCTTTTGTGCTACATTATGCCGATATGCATAATGTATACAAAGGCGGCATTCCAGAACTTTTATTGCCAGCTCACAGAAGGCATTAAAAGGAGGCTTCCATTGGTTAATATAGGCCTCTGGGTGTTTTGCAGGATTAGTGTCAATATTTTTAATGGTAATCCTGCAAAGCGCTGGACTCGCATAAAAAACTTCTGACGCTAGTCCCCAAACTACTGCCACGGTGCGAGTTATTTTAAATATGACACACACATGGTGGTATTAGGGGGGTGCTAAAGGGTGCAAGAAAAGTGGTGCAGCACTGTGTGCAGTGCCACTTTTTTCAAATATACCCCATAGGGCAGTGCTTAATTTGTAAATAAAAAGGTGCTGGTGCCCAAAGCACTCCTCTTAAACTCGCGGCTGCTGCAATTAAATGTGTGAACATGGAATACGGAGGCACCGTAATCCTGAAGCCATCTCGGACCTCTTCAATCCATTCACAGGCACCCCCTGCCCCTTCCGCTCACTCTTGCGGATTTCTGCTTTTTCCCATTGTGAGGCTTTTTCGTTTTTCTCTTCCTCCATCTTTCCCATATGTGTCTTTTTCTTGAAGTAAATGCTTGAGGCAGAAAAATAAGCGCCACCCCTCAAAAATCAGTGCCAGTGCTGCACACCAGAAACAACAAGCACAAATTCAGCACTGACATAGGGGTATATTTAAGAGCCTCTAGTGCCACTCTAACACCCCATTAGTGTAATTGCTTTTACACTAATGGGGTGTTAGAAGGCCAAAATCGCTGCGCCATATATACAAAGAGGCGCCAGTTTGTAACCCTTTGCGCTACATTATGCATGCACCAGGCATAATGTATGCAAAGGGGGCATCCCGTTTGGGGGTAAAAAAATTACACAAAGAAATCTGTTTGATTTCTTTGCGTCATTTGTTCCTTCACTTTTAATGCCTGCTCAGAGCAGGCATTAAAAGGAGGCTTGCATTGGATACAATGGGCCTCTGGGTGCTTTGCAAAATTAGCGTCAAAATTTACCCGAATCCTGCAAAGCACCAGACTAGTGTCAAAAAATTCTGACACTTTTCCCCTAACTACCACCATATTGCACCATATTTTAAATAGGGCGCACACATGGTGGCATTAGGGGAGGACTAAGTGGCGCAAGAAAACTGGTGCAGCACTGTGTGAAGAACCACTTTTTTCAAATATGCCCCATAGGGGCTTATTTAAGAGCCCCTAGTGCCTTTCTAGTACCACATTAGTGTAATTCGTTTAAGCTAATGTGGTGTTGGAAGACCAAAAACGCTGCACCATATTTACAAAGTGGCGCAATGCATGCATTGCGCCACTTTGTAACCTTTTGCACTACATTATGCCTGCGCCAGGCATAATGTATGCATAGGGTGCATCCCCCATTGAGGGGGCCAAAAAAATGGCGCAAAGAAATCTGACAGATTTCTTTGCGTCATTTTTCCCCAGCACTTTTAATGCCTGCTCACAGCAGGCATTAAAAGGGGGCTTCCATTGGTTACAATGGGCAACTAGGTGTTTTGCCGGATTAGCGTCAACAGTTTTTATGCTAATCCTGCAAAGCGTCAGACTAGCATAAAAATGTCTGACGCTAGTCCCCAAACTACCGCCATGGGGCGCCATATTTTAAATATGACGCACACATGGTGTTGTTAGGGGGGCGCTAAGGGGTGCAAGAAAAGTGGCGCAGCACTGTGTGTAGCAGCACTTTTCTTAAATATGCCCTATAGTTCTGTTTTTTGCAGCATGTATATTAACCCTCTTAACCCTCTTTCTACTTTATGTTGAGTCAAAGCTGCCACTAGGCAAAACTCCCATCTCTATCTCTAGCAGGAACATTAATCACAAGAGGTATCTTGACATTTGAAATGTGTCTTGAAGGCTGGACTCACAAGAAACGTTTTTAGCAGGTGCTTTTAAATCGCAGGTTTCGGAAGTTATTGATAAACACAGTGCCCCCCTGAGGTTTTAAAAATCCGTCTATCCTACACTACTTATATTTGTATGTTAATTGTGGGGGCTGCAAAGGTCACATATTATAGCTGTTCCTCTTGATTATATCTACAAACCCAGAATTTCACCCCATATTCAGCATAATTAGTGTAATTTCAGCCCTAAGCAGTGTTATGTTAATGTTTCATATCTTCCATTTGTCCTGACATTTGCCCCCCAAACAACTATTTTGACTTTTTTGGTAATGCTGCTGCATTGCATTTCTCAAACCAGCTGTTGTTGATGTTCTTGGGAATAAGAGGATCGCTCAATGGCGACTAGGTTGCGTTTATTAACCTATACAATATTATGGCTCACTGCGACTTGGGCAACCTCAGACTATTAATTAAATGGCTACTTTACATTTGTTATGCCTGCTATTCTTTCCCCTTCAGAAAAAGCAAAAGGTGGCTCACATGTATGGGTAACAATCTCTGTATACCTAATGGATCTCCCAGTAATTAGGCTTTCAATCATAATTTTAGAAGTTATCCTAAACTCTTTTTTAATTGATTTATTTAACCATTAGTTTAATAAATCCTGGCTCATCAATTTGAAAGGCTAACTAGATGTATACATGAAGTAATGCCAACTAATAAATGGTAGATGTCTTTCAATTGTCTTGGTATTTATATACTTCAAAGGTAATTGGGAATATTTTGGGCCTGATTTAGATCTTGGCGGAATCAGTCCCACCACCGTTTTTCGATAAGGTTTTCTGTCAGTCCACCTGCCATATTTAGATTTTGGCACTCCCATAGACGATGGACCACCCGAGTCCCACCAACTCTGCAAGGAATCACTACTCCCGACAATGGTGCAATAGGATACAGTGGCTGGCGGCAGGACTCCACTCACTTTTCCTGCCGAGTAAATCACGATGTGCCTTCCCGCCAAGGCAACTGTGCTGGTGTTACCTCCACACCTGAGTTGACAACCTGAAAGTGAAATGAGAGAAAAAATCATTGTTTATAGTTTTCACCTTCGTTTTTGACTGCACCCAACTGGACAAGACCGCCCTTGTTGCTTCCACTGGACCATGGAGGACAGATGACCCTGTCATCGTCAGACTAGAAGGTAAGGATTCTCCATTACTTGTGAATGTAGGTTTCACATGACTGCTCTAATTAGCCGCCCTGTGTTTCACTGGGCAGGTGCCATGCTGCCTGTACATTAGAGAGAGGACAGAGATCCCTTTGCAGATAGGTGCAGGGAGTGACCACACCCACTTGCAGGGGGTTCTCTGGGGGGTGCATGGGACCCCCTTTGTTCCCTCCAGAGGGCTGGTCTCAGGGGGTGCACAGACAGTGTGCCACCTTTTTGTAACACACTTTCAGTTCACCTCCTGACAGCTTCTTTGCCTTTTTAGTCATGTCCATAATAATATGGGTAAGGCACAAATGGAAAGATATTCCCTAATTTTTCATCAGGCCACTTCCCAGTCAAATAAGGTAAAGGCTTCTAGAGATAGCACTGGAGTTATGTGTTTTAAAGAAACAGTCACACAAGCATCTGTGTTCTCTTCTGTATTACCAAAGTGCCCCAGAGGTGCACAAAGTGGGTGCACACACCTAGTGTGCTCCCAGGCGTTTTTGTGTGGTACAACTCTGGGTGGTTTAGATTCATTCAGTTATGTAGGGATGTTTTAGTTTTGCAGTTAGGTTGGGAAACAATTCATTAACCAATATGTAGGGCATTTATAATAGCAAATGCATTTCATCTATCTGTTATGGCTCTAGTGCTATTGAAACACCACAAGCCTTCAGGAAGAAGAAAGTGTATTATGAATATATTAAAAAGGTGACTTTTGGGCCTTTTTCATCTGAAGAACTAGGGACGAGTTGTCTTGTGGATGGTATTAAATTGTCACCTCTCATGTTGTGAGTGTTAATCTGGGTCAACAATCTCACTAGTTGGAAGAGTGAAATCATCAATAATTTTCTGAGCCTCAAAGCCCATTCTAAAACCTGTGCGTAATTATGTTAGAGATATCTGCTCAGAACTTGGCATGTCTGAATACTTTTAGTGGACAGTTTCCAGTATTCATATAGCACATGGCTTCCCCAATGGGCCTCCCAGCCCTACTAAGACCTTTGCTCTGAATCCTATGTATAACTCACTAAAATAAATACGTTTTCAGTAGTTTCCTAGAGGACATTTCTGGTTACTCCTGCCTGATATGTCTAGGAAGCTCATTCCAGAGTTTAGGGGCTAAATATGTGAAGGAACTGCCATGTCTCTTTATCTTCCTGATTCTTGGAACCCAAAGAAGGTTTTGTCCTTCTGAATGTAGCATCTGTTTGGGCGCATATGGATTAAGTAGATGCTGGATTGGGACAGGTCATTTTCTCTGTACCGCCTTAAGGACCAAACATAAGGACTTAAATTGAATTATTTTCTGGAATGGCAGCCAGTAAAGAGAAGCCAGTGTAGGGGCAGCTGAGGTCGTTTTCGGGATTTTAAAAAGTAAATGGGCTGCAGCATTCTGTATTATCTGCAAACAGTTGCTAACATATTTAGGACTACCTAAATAGAGTGAATACCCGTAGTCCTGATGTGAGTTAATGAGGCCCTGAACTACAATTCTGCACAGATTAGTAGGAAGCCAACTGAACTGAGTAATTTTCTTAAGGCATAAAGAAGCCCGAAGCAGCTTGCTGCCAATTTTATTTGCTTGAATTTCCATGGTAAGCTTTTCATCAGTCCAGAAACCTAAACTCCTCACTGACATGGATGGTACTGGAAGCCTCCCTTGCTCATTTGGCCAATTGAGTTTGTTCCAAAGGGACGACTTGGTTCCTAACCAGCATCTCAGTTTTGTCTCAATTTACTTTGAGGTGGTTGTTCGACATCTATATGGTAACATGTTTTTGACAAGAATTTAGCTATTGACAAGTCTTGTTGATGCCCGTGCTTACTGAGACAACAATCTGAGTGTTGTCTGCATAAAAAACAAACCCATAGGTTTGCACAATGTCAGCCAGGGGAGACACATAGCGATTAAAAAGTATTGAACTTAACAAAGATCCCTGGAGCAAACCACAGTTTAATGCAAATGTTGTTGATGAGAAATATTCCACCTGTATTTGAAAAGTACATGACTTTAAGAAGTCTGACAGCCAACACAGAGCAGTTCCTGTTATTTCTTCCTCCTTCAAGCTTTGAATGAGGGTTGAGTGGGATACCATATCAAAGGTGGAACTCAAATCTAGTAGGATCAAAGCGGCTGAGTAGCCTCAGTCCAATACTGATTTTAATTCTTCCATTGCGACTAGAAGGGCTGTTTCCTTACTATTTACTGGTCTAAACCCTGTTTGGATAGGGTTCAAAATCAAGTGAGCCTCCAGATTGTTAGATAGTAGTTTGTTCACATATTTTTAGAAATTCTTGCTTCTCACAGGAAGGATAGATACAGGGCAATCGTTTTCCACCAGTAGAGGATTGGATGTGGGCTGTTTTAGAAGAGATTTCAGTATCCCATTTTTCCATGATTGCGGAACCAAACCACTTTCCAAGGAGAAATTCAGGGTATCTGTCATCTTCACCAGTGCCAAATCCCCTCCTTTTTTAGTATTTCATGAGGAGCAATGTCTAGCGGAGATCCTGATTTGACTGTATTAAGAATCTTTTTGGTTGTTTCTACATGGAGTTTGGGAAAAGCAGACAAAGTAGGATTAGCAGGAGTTCTTGTCATATTGTCCATGACATATTGAAAATAAAAATAAGCTCTAGGTGAAGAAGACCTTTTTACAGATGAGGTGCGTAGTCAGAGACACTGTAGAGTTAGAAAAAACTGAAAGCATACCCTTTTTGCTATTAAAAGATCTTGAAGGCACAGAGTTGTACTGGTTTTGAAACCATACAAATGCTCTTTATTAACAAGGTTTAGGATGGGCATACTTAAGTGTATGATTTCCTTTCCTTTATGTTAGTGACTCTTTGAACCATTGCCTCAGTAATCATAGTTAAATACAAACCCTGATGCACTTTATCGTTTTGTATATATAGACATACAGAAATATGTTGTGTCCTTGTTGAGCTCTGGGGGTTTATTTAACTGTAGATCCACTGAATTATATTTTCAGATGGTGTCTACTTCTTTTCTGTGCTATGGATTGATTTTTCAGAAGTGCTGTTAGGGATGGAGACAACCTTGCTGAATATGCGGTTAGGCACCCTGATATTGATATATTGGTTTTCTCTGTCATTTTATTTACTGATGCTTTGACTTACAATCTCTTCTATGCATTTTTATATATGTGTTGCTTTAATTTAATTGAAATGAACTTATTGACTGATTTGATTCACAGAATCTCTTTTTTGAAAATATTTGTTTGACGAAAACTTTCCTAAATCTGTTTGGTTAGTGTAAAAAAACAATGCACTAAACCAGTGCAATTTGAAGCTGCGATTTAATCATTTTGCAGGGATGTATTTAGTTCCAAGTACAAACCTGCTGGTCACCTTTTGTGATAACAGCAGTGGTGGGCCTAACTGGTGGAATTTTACTCCACGGAATTCCGCAGAGTTACCTGCAAGATTGCTTGGTATTCCGCCAATGAGCAGAAATAGCCACGTCATGCCGCTCGTGCTGTGATTTAATGCTGGGAGTGGGTTTTACGCTGACAAATCAGTGTAAACTGCACCACACACTGCACCAGAGAGTGCAGCTTCTCGAGCTGGCTTTGCTGCTACTCAAGTAGATTTTTCACTTGGGCGGCAGCCTACTGATAGCAAATGGTTGTGACCGCCCGTGACCCCCTACATTGGAGAAATCTCACTGGATGTCTGCTAGGGGACACCAAATCTCACCAGCGCTTGCCAACTTACTGTTTTGGAGCCAAAAGTGAGACAAATTCCACCACACGGCGATTGGTGGAATTTTGCCAACATTCCGTATTACAAGTGTAACTCGGAGTCAACAAAATTCTGAAAATTCCACCGGTGGAATGCAATATTTCACCCACTCCAGGACAACAGTCCAAATCCACTGTGACGCCACATGTTTCAATGTAGGTTCTATGTTGCTGGAAAGAACTGCATTCTGTACCAGGGCAAAAAGTGAGTGTCATCATGCCATTGGAAGCAAAGGGGATGAACAAAGCAAGAGACAGAGGGACTTTGGAGAAGAGAGAGTTGATTTCCATTTAGTCACACAAACAAGATAGATGAAGAAATTCTGAAACCCCCATTTATGTGTGGCACCACAAACGAAGTGCTGTTTACTTTCTTCTTCCTGCTGCTGTCTTCATGCCCTCTAAAGACAGTGGTAGCAAGGCAGTGAACAGGGTGCCAAAACACAAGCAAGTTTTACTCCAAGCTATCCCTAATTGGTGAGCTGGTGTGAAATCACACAGTTTGTTAGCAGCAATGTGTGCAGGTATCAGGATCTCAAATGTCTATTGTGGACAAATAGCAACTGCAGGCATTTGCAAGAGAAGAGGTGATCAAAGGTGCAGTTCCTAGTGGTGCTCAAATAAAATACACATTGGCAAATCCAATCAGTCTTACTTTGCCAATGCTTTTTTGGTTGCCGTTTTTGACTTTGTCAATGACTTTATGTTAGGCCAGTAATACTTACAGTGATCTTTCCCCAAACCTTTTGTTTTATTCCTCCATATTTATCTGATCTTCTTTTTGTTGGCCTTAAGACTGTGTGCTTTACCACTGATAGCCAGTGCTAAAGTGTGTGCGCTCACTCCTTAAAGTATGGTAACATTGGCTTATCACTAATTGGCATATTTAATTTACTCATAATTCCCTAGTTAAGTGGTATTACATGTACCCAGGGCTTGTAAATTGAATGCTACTAGTGGGCCTTCAACTGTTGTGCCACCCACTTAAGTAGTCTTGCAAAACTGACTAAGCCCCGCTATTGCAGCTTATGTGTGCAGATTTAAACTGCCTTTTTGACCTGGCCAAATAAATATTTTGCCAGGCCTAAACCTACCTTTTGAACTCATATGTCACTGCTCGAGTGGGCCCTAACCAGTCCATATGGCAGGGTGGATTGTATTTAAAATGTATAGACATGTCCTGATAGCGAAAAACCCTAAAATTCATATTTTTACTATTAGAAGGCCTTCCCCTCCCATAGGTAAACATTGGAGTTACCTTATTACATTTATTAAGGATATCATCCAAGTGGGAACGGGTACACATTTCATGTTTGTTGTCTTTGGAATTGTAATGAAAACCCCTTTTATATGGTCAGAATTTAGATTGCAAATTTGGAAATGCCACTATTAGAAAGTTGGCATTTTCCTGCCTTAGCCTCTTAGTGCCTAAAGCGTGTCTCTGGGTCACATGACTAGGTGTAGTTGGCATTTGGTCTTTTTGTATTTCTTCTAGCCAGCCACACACAACAGAGAGTTTAGGTGAGTCTAAAATGGCCATCACTGGCAGGATGGGAGAACAGAGCTGGGCACAGCCCACTTAAGTGTTAAGAGGCTATGTCCTGCCTTCATACAAAGGAGTGTATAACCTGTGTAGTTAGATTGCAGCCATGTCAAGAGAGGCAGGAAACATGAGCAATTAAAAAAGAATCCTCTAGAAGTCCCTACAACCCCACTTTAAAGAAGGCACCAAGTATTACTATGAGACCTAAGTTATCAACTCTTCAGTACACTTCTGGATTTGTGGAAGACTCTGCCAGGAAGAAGGACTGATGTGCTGCTGAAAGGACAGCCACTCTGCAGGACCGCTGCCCTGAACTACTGATGCCTGCTGTGCAGAGCTATTGCCCTGCTGCCCTTTTGCCTGGGTAAGAAGGACTGGAACCTGCAACTTGTATCTAGGACCGTTAGAGTGACTCCAAGGGCTAGTCTCTTGTAACCAGCACCTAGATTTTGTACCTGTGAGCTCTACCCTGCCAAGTGGTGCCACCCTAGTCCTGGATCTTTGGAACTGGGCTTTGAAGGTGCTCTGCTATCCCATCTGTGGCTCTAGCAGAGCTGATACATCTCCTCTGAGGTGCAGCACAACCGCAAGCAGAACCAACACAATGCCTCTGCTGCATGGACTGTCTTGGCAGAATAATTTTGCATTGCCCTTGAAGCCTGAAGCCTCATTGGAACCGCTGCTGCATGACACATCTTTGATGCGGGCCCTCACATCACAAGCCCCTCATTGATGGAAGTCTCAACAACAATGTAGGGTGTCTTAGTTTAACTCTTGCTCTAGGCAATACTACTGGTTTAGGGATGACAGTACTTATGTTTGCAGGCGACTATGCAAGCCCTACAACAAGTCGCAACGGTCATCCCAACCCTCCTGGCTCCAAGCAGCACCTCACCAAAAACCCAAACAGTAAAAGGTGATTTGTGGCAGCCTTTATGCATGGACTCAAGTGTGTGACATCTCAGGGAGTGTCGTGGTTAAATGGAGATTACCCCTTTCTCACATGAACAACATGTCTCAGTCAAACACAGGCAATGAAGAAGATGCAGTAAAGTTTCAATAGGTTTTATTTAGCAAAACTGCGATCTGCGATAAGTTGCATGGGCTGCACTGATTAGGATAATGAACAGTGCAAGAAACAGAATGGTAAAGACAAGAGTCATTAATACAAAGACCCCCACCATCTTGCAATATCATAAAAAGACGTCAAGTGTGTAATATGTCCTAATACCCTAGCATAGTGAGCCTAACCTCTAACTTAAAAGACAGCTAGGTATGTTAAACCTAATCTGCCAATGCCATGTCCATGAGAAGAGCCCCCCCAACCCTCGTTACCTTGGAATGAGGTCTCTAGCTCAGACTCCGTAGGGACACGAAGACTGGGTCAGCATCAAGGCGACGTGCAGCATTGATAGCAGCGATGGCATCTGGTTGGAATCCCTCTGAGTTTTTATACAGATCTGCTTGGACCCCAGAAATAGGTCTGTTCCCAAATAATAGATAACAAGACATGCTTGGGTTGGTAATTTACATAAACAATTCCTTCGAAACTGTGAAGAGGGAAAGTACCTAATGTGAACACCTACAGTTTGTTTATCTTTGTCGCTTGATATTGACGCCTTAGCACGGTGGCACTGATAACGCAAAACTAAAACATGGGCCTAACTAAAAACAAGACAGCCGTCTTGAAATAATTAGTTAAATAAATGCGCTAAAACAGAGCGGGCTAAGTAGGGTAAAACTCACTAGGTGACGGAGGCACGAGTCTGCAAGCCAAAGGCTTAGCTAACTCCTGTATCCCATTAAAAAAAACTAGGATTCACTACAAGGGCTTTGCATCACAAGCCTCAGAGCTTCTTTATAACCAGTCAGTGCGTTGCACATCCTCAATGCCAGACTTTGTAATGGAACCCCCTTGTTAATGGCCTCCTTGATGATGCAGGACCTCGCATCACAACCTTGCAATTTCCTGGAACTGACACTGTGCCACACATCTCTGAGCTGTACCTAGCATCACCTCGGCGGTGAGACCATCCTTAAAGCAGGACCTCACAATGCTCCACAACCAGGATTTAAGGTCCTCTTGTTCAGCGGGCCTAATTAGGTCATTATAGCCGGCCCATGCTCCAACATTGTCAGCCTAAAGTTGTGACTTCGCCCTGGTCTAGCACGACCAGGTATCCACAGCTGCTGCTTTGTGCTTTTTGTGCTATTTTCCCTTAAAACTTTAAAATTGCATATCTCTGTTTCTAATGATTAGGTTTGTGTCATTTTTATCTTGTTTTATTTATTAAAATCAGCTCTATTGTTCTAAATCTAGTGTGGGATTTTTCTTGTGCGGATTTTTCAGTCCATTACTTTTTGAATTGTTGCACAAATATGTTTTGCCTCTAAGTTAAGCCTGACAGCACTGTGCCAAGCTACCAGAGGATTGAATACAGGTTAATTTGAGGTTTGGTTGTGACTTCACTCTGACAAGGATGGTGGTTCCTGATTGAATAGGGTTTCACTCCCCCCTCAACCAGTGACCCAATTTCTTACACTTCAAAATTGAGCTTCAAAAAACAAGATTATGGAAGGAATATGTGTACTGATCTCCAAGGTCTCAATTCCATACCATTGTTTTTCACCCACACTTCCGCTGTAGACAGAGGTGCACCACATGTGAATCAGTCTTGATCCTCCTTCTATAGGAACAGTTTAGCCAAGATATCAGACACCCCCCCTCCTCTGAGAGAAGCACAGGCAATACCAAGCCAGTTTTGATCATTTTAAGTCTTGTCAGTTAGATATAGCTTTAGTCCTGTGGCACAGCGAGCATGGGACTCATCTGATTTTCATATGTCAGGTCTTTGTTTACAGTCACATAGTGAATGAAAAACAGTGGACTGGAATGCAGTCTAGAGCCAATACTAGTGTCTGAGATTAATTCAAGCATTCACTCTGTCACTTTTTTGTTTGCTGTAGCAAACGTTCTAAGCGCTACTTGTATGCCGAGGTTTGAATCCCTTGCTCACTGCACAACAAGACTCTAACTATACCTCACTGACCTAAGTAGGTTGAAAGTGATCTTGAGTTGCTTGTCTTTACCTCTATTGGTGACCAGGCCTGGCAGTCTTAGGCTGGGCTGTTCCTATTGGAATAGGACACAGGCTGTTTTGTATATTGCAAGACACTGTCTCCAGTGAATAGAAGAATTAATAAATGATGGACTAAAATGTGCCTGAGCAAACACCGTTGACTGAGATTAATTCAGGCATTCATTCCATCATCTAATTGATTGCTGCTGTAAAAATTAGACAGCAGTAGTAGAGCTAAAAGCAGTTATCGACCATATAGAAAATGCATTTCCTACACTTTAGTAATGTCTACCAGATTGCATGATACAACGTAGCATGATTCAACAAAGTGAGTCATCTTGAAAGTAAAGAAAATAACATCTTTATACTTTCAAGATGGCTGCCTCGTTGCGCCATGCCTTGTTGTGTCATACTGCTTGGTGGCCACCTTGAAAGTATAAAACTGCTTTTGTGATACTTACAAGATGGCTGCTATGTTGCATCACACATGCTGATCTCAGGGGAAAAAGGAAGGGAAGAGAGAGCCAAGTGTAGAGATGGCAAAAAAAGAGCAAGAGAAAAAATGCCAGTGCACCCTATGTGCAGACACTGAGTGGGAGGGGAAAGGAGCAAGAAAGCACTCCCATGGAGTGCTGAATAAGAAGTGAGAGGCATATTTAAGAAACATGCACTGCATGCAGTGCAGTGCCTCTTATCTTGTGTCCTTTAGCGTCTTCCGTGACCATGTGAGCGTCGTATTTAAAATACGCATCATTTCTTTTTTATGCTATTGATGCAAAGGTTTTGTGCTACTCCTGCAGAGTACATAGGGGCCCATTGTATATAATGACATGTCCCCTTTTAACGTCTGTCATTAATGCACTGTCTTTTGTTTATGGAGTAAATGGATACCACTGTAGAAAAGTACCATGTTACCCCCAATTTCTGCCTGTTTGTCAGTATGTTTTGCCCTTCTCACTGTGATCCTGCTAGCCAGGACGCCAGGGCTCATAGTTTGTGGCCTAATGTGTGTGTTGTCAGTATGATTAACTGTGTCACTGAAGTTCTGCTAACCAGAACTCCGGTGCTTATGCTCTCTCTACTTATCAAATGTGTCACTATAGTTTAGTGACTTCATATTCCAGTTCCAATTGGCACACTGAACCCCCCTTTGTGTCCTAAGTATATGGTACCTAGGTACCCAGGGCATTGGGGTTCCAGGAGATCCTCATGGGCTGCAGAATTTCTTTTGCCACCCATAAGGAGCTCAGACAAACCTTTCTTCAGGACTGACACTGCAGCCTGAGTGAAATAGTCCCCACACTATTTTCAGCCATTTTCACTGCACTTAAGTAACTTATAAATTACCTATATGTCTAACTTTTATTTACTGAAGGCTAGTTGCAAAGTTACTAAGTGTGAGGGCACCCTTGCACTAGCAAAGGTGCCCCCATGGTGTCCAGTGTCAATTCCCCAGACTTCGTGAGTGCAGGGATACCATTACAGACGTGCACTAGATATATGTCAATACATATATGTAGCTTCACAATGGTGTCTCCGAACGTGGCCATGTGAGGTGTCTAAGATCATGGAATTGTCTCCCCACTCTGGAGACCTCTGAGTGGCCAGTGCCAGCATGTGACATCAGAGACCCGTCCTGATAGGTGCATACCTGGGTAGGTAGCCAATCCCCCTCTCAGGGCTATTTAGGGTCTCTCCTCTGGGTGTTTCCTCAGATTCAGCTTGCAAGACTCCTCCAGGAATCGTCTGCATCCTCTGCTCCAGCTTCTGACCGTCGGATCAACTGCAGACTGCTCCAGGAACCTCTGTAACTGCAACAAAGTATCCAGGACAACTCCTTTGACCTGCAACTTCAGCTCCAGCCACCATTTGCAACAGTTTCCACAGTGTGCACACTCTGAAGACTGCCTGTCTTCATCCTGCAATGAAAGACCAAAGGAATCTCTCGTGAAGGCACCCTTCTGCAATGACGACCGGTACTCTGGGACTCTTCTGGGACTCTTCTCTTGATGACGAGCATGCTCCCTGGAACACAGGTGGCGGACTGACGTGACCCAGAATGTCCTAAGGTCCAGCTGTCCAAATTTGGAAGAGGTAAGAGCTTGCCTCCCTGTGCTGTGACAGTACCCCTGTGCACAGCATCATCTCCAGCTCCTTGGGCTTCTGTGCACTTCTTCCAAGAATCCTTTGTGCACAGTGTAGCCCAGGTCCCCAGCACTCCATCTGGCAACGCACAACTCACTGAGTTTTTCCCCAGCAGCGTGGGACCTTCCTTTGTTGTGCTGCAATGACCACACTTTGCATCTTCTTTGTGCCCATGTCCTGGGACTCCCGTGGGTACTGCCTGGTCTTCTTTGGGCTCTCAGAAGTGCTGAGAGCCCCCTTTGTCTCCTCAGTCCGAGTTGAGACCCCCAGGTCCCTCCTGGGTACAGGCAGCTTCATTTTGATGCAAACGGCATACTTGCGTGACCCAAGGCTTGTTGACAGAATCCAGTAATGCAAACAGCCTGCATCCAACAACTCAACGTGGAACATTTCCTGCACCATGCAGGAACCCGCAGCCATCTTCTTTGGTGCTCTTCTGTACTCTTCTTCTTACCGGAGAATACACTTTTGCAACATCTTCTAGGTTGGCAGGGAATCCTGTCCTTCCTGGACTCTTCTTTGACTTCTGAACTTGGTCTCCTCTCTCCACAGGTCTTCAGGTCCAGGAATCCACCATTTGCTGATTGCAGTCTTGCTTGGTTCTTGCAAAATCTCTTATCATGACTTGAAGTGTGTCGTGAGGAAACTTGATGCACTTTACTCATACTTTCCTGGGCTCTGGGGTGGGGTACTTTACTTACCTTTGGTGTTTTCCTACACTCCCAGTGCCCCTCTACACACTACACTTGCCTAGGGGGGAATTCGTAATTCGCATTCTACTATTTTAGTATATGGTTTGTGTTGCCCCAAGGCCCATTGCATTCAATTGTATTTTCTACTGTTTGCACTATTCTATGACTGTTTCCTTACATGATTTTGGTTACTAGTGTTTATATTGTGTATAATACTTACCTCCAGAAGGAGTATTCCCTCTAAGATATGTTTGGCCTTGCGTCACTAAAATAAAGTACCTTTCTTTTTGGTAAAACTGAGTATTGTCTTTTATTGTGTATAAGTACTGTGTAAGTATGGTGGTATTGCAGGAGCTTTGCATGTCTCCTAGGTCAGCCTAAGCTGCTCTGCTACAGCTACCTCTAGACAGCCTAAGCTGCTATAACAGTGCCTGCATTTCACTAATAAGGGATAACTGGAGCTGGTTTAAGGTGTATGTACCGTAGGTAGCCACTACAAACCAGGCCAGCCTCCTACAACCACAAAATATAGAGACTACAGTTTATGTGGCACTAAAAGTAAGAGAGTGCAATGACTTTAAAAGCGAAAACATTCATTATTAGTTTGGGGGAAAAAAGGTGATGTAATATGAACAAAAGTAACTCCTACAAATTTCATAACAATACTTTTTTAATCCCTTTAATCAAGTTACAAATAACCGATAGAACATGATAAAATAAAGAAACTGTGTGTTCTTCAAATATAAAAATGACAAGTGAAAAATGCAAGGTTCAGTAGTTGATAGATAAAAATATTTCAAAAAGATTGTTGGCCTTAAAACTGAGTTATCTTTGAGAGGTGTGAAATAAGAGATGTTGTATTTCTTAGACCATGGCTACTGATTTCCAAGCAGTCATTTAAGCAGTTAGCACTGAGTTCACTGTTTTTTCAAGCTTTCAAACATATCCCACTGTTTGCCAATGCCACAAAAAATTCCACTCGACTGCCAAGACAATATTTTCTTATTTTAGCTCAGCATGTAGCGCACTAAAATCATGACATGCCCCCAACAAACAGCACAGAGCAGTGGTATGAGTGAGTCACATTTTTGAAAGGGTATAGTGTTTCAGATTGTGAAGTTTTATTACCATGAAAAAAGTACCGTCCCTCTAAATCTGCAATATGAGTCGTTCTCATGGTAAAATGTTGTTAGTAAAAACAATATAAATTATAAACAATTAAACTGAAGTTCAATTCTTTTAACATATTAGATTGTGTTTAACTGTACCGCTTTTGCTGTAAATTTAGCGGCTGAAATAGATACCAAATAAATGTTATAAAGAAACGGATCTCTGTTGTTTTTACCTCCACATTATATATAATTGCTTCCTTGCCCCTGACCGCGTTTCAATGCTTTTTATTAGTGTCTGGGTTAAATAAAAGTATGTGGTGAATATTAGTATGTGGAAAGTATGTGGAAAATAATAGGTAATCCTTCTTGAATTGAAAGGACAGTCATTTTGTTTCTAGATGGTTAACATGTTAATGAATTTGGTTTTATTTTGCTTTTAAACTACATGTTGTCATGGGAACTTGGCCACTGTTGTAACTGATAACAGCAGTCCCAATGAATTAAAGGGCAGGTTTTAACGCAGTCGGCCTTGTTGTACAACGAATGGATTGTGGCTAATGTACTGATCGTTTGCATCGCAAAATGTGCATTCACAGTAGGTTGTATACCCTACTACTTAATGAATATTAATAAGTTACGAGGCGTCTGAGACTGCAATGCCTTCATGGGAGAGGGTGTGGCGTTGTGGCCAGAGCTGCATGGGAGCTGGGGTACCAGGTTCTGTCCAGGCTTTTGCTCATCTTTCTGTAATTCCGGGAAAATCAGTTAATCTTTCTGTGCCTAAAAAAAAAGAAAATCTTGACTTGATGCTCATGTAAAGTGCCCTAGTGTTTTTGGACTGAATTTGTGCTATGTAAAAGGGAAACAAACTGGAAATAAACTAACTGGAAATAAACATAACGAGTATTTGCACTGCAAAGGGTCTGCAATTGTGAGAGTTAGAGCTATTGACATTGTAAATTATAATGTTTTTTACCTTTGTGTTTTGTTTTTTAGTGTAGCAGATGTATGTGGTGTGTAGTGGAATTATGTGTGTTGTAGTGGAATATTAGTGAGGTGGGATAATGCATGAGGAAGCAAGTTAGTAGGCAGTATAGAGAGGAGACAGGTAATGTAAGGGAGAGATGAGAGGGGGCAGTGGTATTGCGAGATGAGAGGTAGTAGTGGCAGTGTGTGAGAGAGAGAGAGAGGCAAGAGGGGCAGTTGGTGGGTGGGGAGGAGGGCAGGGATTATTAAGAAGTGGGGAAGTGAGGAGTCCAGTAGCAGTGTTAAGCTGCTGCGTTAACTATTAAAATTAAACAAAATGAAGCCGGAGGAACGAGGGGGTAAAGGATAAGAATTGTGGGTTGGTGCTGCAGGACCTGGACATTTCCTTGCTATTACAGCCCTTGGAGCTCACTGAGACAGCTGATGCAGCAGAGGCGCTTCAAAGTGAGAAACACTACAGTGAAGAATGAGAGTGAATGAAAGGGGGTGGAGAGATAAAGGGAATACATGTGAGACAAAGGGAAACTGAGCAGAGATCATAAAGAGATGCATGGAAAAATGGAGAACTACATGGGGATCTAATAAAATGGCCGGAAGTTAGAGGGACTGAGGAAGAGAGGAGGATAGAAACATACAAAGAAGACTGGAAAGGTATAGTGAAGAGACGGAGTGGATAGAAAGAGACATAAGCAAAATAATGGAGAGTAGCAAGTGAAGATGGGCAATAGAAAGAGAGAGAATGTAAGAGGGAAAAACAGAAATAGAGGGGAGAGTAGAGAGGTGGCTAAAGTAGAGATGTAGGAAGAATGAGAAATGTTCAAGGAAGGATGTAGAGGTGGCTACAGAATGATAAGAGGGAAACACAAAGGTTCAATTTCATTTGACTATGTATGTTGGGAAGTAGGTGCATGGGAAGTAGTTAGAGGATGCAGAGCATCCCACTTAAAACACTGATCCCAGCTACACCAGCATGGCACATGTCAGCATCTCATCTATTCTTAACACTGGTCTACTTTCAGGGGAGCACACAATTTGCAGATCCCAAAATATGCCCTGACATTCAAGACAATACACATTTCAAGAAAGTTGACAGTTTTGCTCCCAGTTGGAGTAATTGGCGCTAGGCTGCCAGGCTGCCAGGCAGTAAAAGACGTTTTAACACGTGCAGAAAAAAAGACTAATGCAATTTTGATGCCGAGCTACACACTCAATTGTAGTATATTAAACTCTATGAAATAGAACGTATTGTTAAACATATCTTTTCCCTAGTTTGTGACATCTACTGAATGGTATTTGCCAGTCCCATAACAGCGCTTTAGTGGGGAAGAATGTCTTCATAGGTTGTTTTATCTGTAAAGCATCAGTCTTTCTTCATTAAATCATTGGCAGTACCACCTAAAGGTAGCTTGCATCTCATGAAGCATTTCTGTAATAAACGCTTAAGCCCTCACTGGTTTCTTCTGATCATCTGAACAGGAGAGTTTCGTCACAAAAGCTGCCAAAGTTTCAGATTGTTTTGTCCGACATCTTCATGATATCCGAGTAATTACGAGTAACATTCGAACAACTACGAGTAACACTTTCTCCCAAGCAAAAATAAAGCAAGGAAGACGAGGGAAACATACAGCTATCAGGAAGTGACACCCATCTGAGCAACGAGAAAGGCTAAGAAAAATTTAAATGTGCGGCACAGCAACAGAAATGAAGAGGCACTTCAGTAACCTAGTGCCCCTGTATCCTGATCTCACCACTGCATCTTCAGTCTCCCTCCCGCCTTCAGGACGATCATATAGTGGCTACGAAGAGATGTCATAAGGAAAGGAAAGAAGGGGGATGGCCAGGGGGAGGAGGAGAAGTATAATGACAAAGAGGGAAATAATTATAAAAAAAGGAAGTATGTGAACTCGAATGAGAGAAGGAGTGACAAGGTATGTGAGATAGGCCTTTCTATTCAGTGTGGGAACTGCAATTACTATCCACTAGTGGCCCAGCGCTAAACTCTTGTGGCAACAAATCAAACACAAGAGCCGTTTTGTACAGCACACATTGTGAATTCGAGGGAGAAGCAGGGAGGGGGATAGAAATAGTACCTCACTCACATTGGGAGCAGCGTACGGGCACTAATTAGGTTAAATCAGTCATTGCTTGATCCCTGCTCCAGGGACAGGACCGGAAATGATGACAGCCTGAAGTAGACGAACTACGAGGCTGTAAAGATGAATGCTAGGAAAGCCAACAAATAGTGAGCAACAGGTGGGCTCCAAGCCCTTTTCTAACTACAGCAGGGTCTCACAAGTGATAAGCATGCGCTAGCACATGCGCCTCACTTGCAAGGCTCTGCTGTGTTCAGTAAAGGGCTTGGAGCTTGCCCATTGCTCACCAATTGTTGGTTTGTGTGGCACTCTTCTTTACAGCCTCGTAATTCATCAAGGTATGCCTGGCATCTTTTCTGTTGCTCTGTGTGGAGCGGAGATCAAGCACTAATTGATTCAACTTAATTAGTGCCCCTCTGCTGCTCCCGACGTGATCGAAGTACTATTTTGTTTTTTTTAAACGTCTAGTGCCCTGAAAACAGAAGGCTTGTGACTGCCAAAAACAAGCCCAACAGGACAAACTAAATTGCAGTTTTATGTTTTTTAAATCTAACTTTCTTTTATTTTACAAAGTCCTCTTTTCTCACTTTCCACTCATGTTTTCTTGTGTTTTTGCTCATGGGCGCTGTTCTCAAAAGATGATAATTAATTTATTCAAAATATTGCACAGCAACAGTGCTTCTTTATAATGTGTAATCTCTGAAATGATGCTTCAACACATAATCATGCAGTTCACCCCAATCCACCCTACTCAAATCTGCCCCACTACTATCCACCGTAACCCAACCCTCTTTACCACACACCAATCCACTCCACCCCAATGCAGTCCACTTCAACCCAACGCACTTCAATACTCCTAACCCACCCCAATCCAGTTTGCCCCTCTGATCAAAAATAATCTTCACCACTCCAAAATAAACTGTCCCACTCCAATCCAAAACTATATGTCACACTCCAATCCAATCCACCTCACCCAATCCAATCCACCCCACTCAATCCCAATTTATCCCACTCCAATCCACCCACTCCCATCCAATCAATCTCACACCAAACAAATCCACCCCACTCTAATCCACCCTAATACAATCTGCCCCACTCCAATCCAAAAATCCAAAACACTCTGCCCACTCCAAATCAAAACAACCTGTCCTACTCCAATCTGGCTCATTCCAAACCAAAACAATCTGCCCTCTCCATTCCAAAACAATCTGCCCCACTCCAATCCAAAACAATCTTCCCCACCTTAAACCAAAACAACCTGAACCACTTCAATCCATTTCCACCTGACCCACTCCAATCTGTCACACTTTAATCGAAAACAACATGCCCCATTTTAACCTGCCCCACTACAATCCCAAACAACCCACTCCAATCTAAAACAGTCTTCCACACTCCAACCCAATCCACCTTGCCTCACTCCAATCGAATCTACTCCATCCCAATTCATTGCTCTCAATCCACCACAATAAACTCCAATCCAATACACCTCACTCAAATCCACCACACCCCAATCCACTCCAGTCCTGTCCACCCCACCCACTCGAGTCCACCCCACTACAGTCCAAACCAACCCATCCTACTCCAATCCAACCCACCCCAGCCCACTCCAATCCAACCCACCCCACTCCAATTATCCCACTCACTCCAGTCACCCCAACCCAGTCCAATCCAACCCACCCTACTCCAGTCAAACCCTCCCCACTCCAACCCACCACTCTCCAATCCTTAATCTACCCAACTTCAATATAGTACACCACTTTCCAATCAATCTACCCCACACCATTCCAATCCACGCTACATCAATCCAATCCACTCCAAGCCACCCTAATCCAGAACAATCCACTACAATCCACTCCATTCCATTCTAACCCAACCCAGTCCAATCCACCTCACTGGTATTCAATCCACCCCAATCAGTCCAATCCACCTCACTCCACTCCACCCCAGTCCCATACATCAAGTTCAATTCCACCTGTTGCAGTACAATACACTCCATGCCAATCCATTCTACCTCACCTCAATGCAATCCACCCCTGTCCAATCCATCCAAGTCCAGTCCACCATACCCTGCCCCACCCCAATCCAATCCTCCTCACCCAATCCAATGCACCTGCTCCCATCCACTCCACCCCAATTTACCACCCTATTTCGATCCACTTCCCTCCAATCCACCTCACTCTACACCAATCTACCACACTCCAACCCAATCCACTCCACTCCACCCTACTACAATCCACCCCAGCCCAATACAATCCACCCCATCCCATCCCACTGTGCTCCAATCCACCCCACCTCCATGTAATCCACGCCACTCCAATCCAATCCACTATAATCCAATGTACCCCTCCCGAATCCAATCCATCCCACCTCAGTCCAATCCACACCACCCCACCCCAGCCAAATCACTCCAGTCCAAAACACCCACCCAATCCAATCAAAACCACCCCACTTAAATCCACACCAATCCCATCACCTCACCTAATTGCAATCCACCCCAAACATATCTACCCTACTCCACTAAAGCTACCACAATCCAATCCACCCCATTCTACTCCAATCCAGTCCACCACACTGCCGTAATCCACTCCAACCCACTCCACCCTATTCCACCCCACTCCACTCCACTCTATGAAACTCTCTGCCATTGAATCCTATCCTCCTCTACTGAACTCTACAACACTCTAATCCTCCAAATCCACTCTACAGCATTCAGACAAATCCACTCTGATACTTTGCTTCCCCCCTCCACTCTGACACTTCACGCCACTAACTTTTAGCCATTCTGAACAGGAGCCACACTAGTGTACAACATGGCAAAACAAAGCCAATAGCTCTTGTATAGGTGAGACCTATTGGATTTACCAATGCTTGTCATCGTTTTCTTCCTCCTTTGCTCCCAGTGTGTGCTTTTCTCTCTCTTGCTTGAGGTTAATCTCTGAAGAAGAAAAATATTTGCTAGCCCCCAAACCTGAGTATCCATGGGCCTCCGAGCAACCATTGGCTCAAATTAAGCTCTTGGGGTGGTAACAAATCAACTGCATGTGACAACAATTGTAGTTTCAAAGCACAGATACACTACTTTGTAACTCACAAGAGGGAGTGGAACCTCCTTTATACCTTTTCTAGCTGTATTTGAGAAAGGGTTGTAAAAGTCTTTCTGTAAGTTAAAAAGACTTTTCTAACTTGCACAAGGACTTTAGTAATTTTAAAAAGTACCTTGCAGCTGCAAATAATGTCTTTTAGCACATTGCTGGCATTGCAATTTCAAAACATCTTTTGTATAATAGGTCTACAGGTTAAGGATATATGAAAACGCTTTAGTGAAGAAGAGGGCATTTTACCCATTGATCATGGAAATAACTGAAAAAGAAGTCAGATTTAATTTTATATTTCCATTTTGCCTTCCACTTCATGTGGTCACAGAAAATTGCCACATTATGGAGAAGAAGCAGGAACTGACAAAAAACCTCTCTGAAGAATCAGCAGAAACCAACATAGCTCCCGGACCAAAACCAGAACACAATTCATTGGGATGGATGAGACAATAGTAGCACTTTAAGGGGGGAGGAAGACAAACTGTGGTGACTCATGGCGATGGAAAAGGATGAGAGGAGAAATATCTTTAGATGTCTTAAACATTTATTACTTTGCAGACTGAGCCCTGCAAACAGTGGCGTGCAACTACTGACAATTAAGTGGAGGGAAATTGATGACACAGTTGCACAACAATTAAATTAGGGCTGTAGAAAGACTGTCAGGGACCACAGAATGACCCAATAAGACACACATGTGTGGAGACTGGGCCTTACTCAAGCGCTATGTTGGTTATCATGCTTATTATAATTATTGGGGGCTGAAGGGTATTGTTTCTTTGCTATTGGGCAGGGACAAATTTGCATATGAGTAAAGTAGAAAGTTCATGTAGAGGATGATGGGTGGTTATCCCCACCTAAAGACCAAAATGTCCCTGCCATATGATCACAGGTACATAGCCTACTAGCAACAGAAAAGGTAAAGAATGTTTTCCTGCAGGCGACACACTTGAAGAAGTAGACGTAGAATACTTCTTGTCCAAGGACTATTCGACACAAGTTTATGCCACTGTGCCAACTAAAATATGCAGAGTAGTAATCATCTTGTGGGGCACAATAGGATTCATTATCATAGGAACCCTTACTGATAGATGTTTATGAGTAGTGTTGTAAATGAGCATCTTGTATGTGGCTTACAAACCATATTTTTGCCTTTGTTGTTCTTTTTCTGGCTGTTGAACTCTGTGCACTTTAATCTTGCTAACCAGTACTAAACTATCTGTCTTCCCCCTTTCAACCTAATGAAACTGGCGTACCCTTGGTTAGCATATTTAACTTACCTACAAATGCCCAGAATATGGTACAAAAGTGTACCCTTGGCTAGTAAGTTAAATGTAACAAGTGGACTGTAGGCCTACAGGCCCACCAGGTGTATCCTGGCAGTATATTTTAAAACCTCAAATTTGACCTGTCAAAATAACCTCTTTTAAAGACCTAGGCACATATTTATACTCTTTTTGCACCATATTTGTGTCATTTTTTACGCAAAAGTGACACAAACTTGCAAAATACAATTGTATTTTGTAAGTTTGCGCCGTTTTTGCATAAAAAAACATCACAAATGTGGCGCTAAAAAAGTATAAATATGGGTCCTAATCCTTCCTTTTAAACATTAATAAGTCACCCCTAAATATGCCTTACAGCTTATAGGGACGGGTGCATTAAATTTAAAAGTAGGACATCTAAACATTTAGGGGGTTATTCTAACTTTGGAGGAGGTGTTAATCCGTCCCAAAAGTGACGGAAAAGTGACGGATTTACCACCAGCCGTATTACGAGTCCATTATATCCTATGGAACTCGTAATACGGCTGGTGGTATATCCGTCACTTTACCGTCACTTTTGGGACGGATTAACACTCCTCCAAAGTTAGAATAACCCCCTTAATATTGAACATGACCATACAGTGAAAAGGACCTAAATGTTATTTGCTCTGTAGCCAGTGAAGAATCACGATAAATGATTACGTTTAATAATGTTAAATCTGACCAGCTAACAGCTACAAATTACATTTTCAAACTTTTTAAAATATTAATTACAAGCCCAATTCACTGGTAAAGTCAGATTTGTAATACATATTTTGGAAAGATACTTTTAGAAAGTTACCTTTTCTTAGTCTAAAGCCTATAGAGGACTGTTTGCACAAGAGTCAATTGTCACCTGGCAGCTGATGAGGTGTGAACATTTGATGAGTAGTCAACTTGTGTGAACACTTGAAGAGGTGTGCACTTGTTACCAGGGGTAAGACAAAGGCTTTGGGTGTTGGAAGTCCGCTGTTCCTCTGGAAGGTTGACCATCTGTGCTGGGCCCAAGAACATATTTATAAGTAAAAACAGGCAACCCAATAACCCCTTGTGATCTTAGATATCAGTGTGTATTTAGGTAGATTAAAAAAAATATAATTTTTGAGTTTATTTAAGTACTACTTTTAAAAAACTAATGCATGTATAAATATTTAAACATATAGATTCAATCAGTTAATCAATTAATGTTTGAGCAGAGAGATTTTGCACAGAAGACTTACATATAAAAGAAATGTTAAATCAGTGAACAAAATAGAGATGTACAATAAACAAAACTAGGGTACATTCACTTGCAACTATCATACACTAGTTATACATAGTGGGAAGAAATGTGAGCAAGTTGAAATCACATACTTGTGCATGATCCTCCACTCTTACTAGGAGAAGATTCATGGGATTCAGTCTGTTGGCTTCAAATTCAATCACACCATTTGTTTCAATTGGAGCAAGAAGTGGGAAAACACTATGAGACTTCAGTCTAAATTACAGCAAATAAGTAAAATATTCCACAGGACTGCATTGTATAGAGAGTAAATAGTTGACCCTAATACCAATAAACCATAGGACAACACAGGTCATTTTGTTGATTGTATGAAGCAAATCAGTTACCGAAGGCAAAAATGTCCAGTGATTTTAAAAAGGAATTCAATTCCTATTTAGCCTTCAGGACAACAACCTTGATAGTTAGGACCATAGGTATTCAGCTTTTGATAAATGATTGAACTTGTGAGCTGCTACGGCTGAAGCTTGGGAGTTCGGCTATCAGTTGAAACTAATTTGCCCCACACAAACAACAAAGTGATGTTTCATCCTATAGTGTACAGAATAAAGTATATCTTGCAGCCCGGCCATGCCCTGCTTATGACCTCACATATTACACCACTCATGACACATTAAATGACATACTTGACAAAATCCATGATGCATCGTTAATGATTTCACTAGAGATATAAAATCATTTTGACACAATCTTATAGAGTTAGTGAACTTGAAGCAATGCAACATGCTACACTGGAGGCCAATTTTTTATTAATCTTAATTGGATTTTCCTGTCAAACAATTCACATTGGCATCAATTTTATGTCAAGTGGGTGAAAGTTACACATTTGCCCGTGAGGCACAATGGACAAACCTCTGTAGTTTAATAAAATACACTACATATGTACCTCAGTTACACTACATATGTAACAGCCTACGACCTTCTAGCCATTTGTTACAACACCAGTGTGAGATTAACTATGTGTACGTGGGTGACCACAATATTTGTACAATATTCAACAATCTATAATGCCTCAAAATCTTCAGTGATGTGCTTGAAATAAACACCCATACCTTATAATGTCCTGAGTTCCATCAACCTCAGTCCTTCCTGTAAAACTTTGGGGTCAAGCAGGGCAGGGAAACATTGGGAGACCCAAAACACATTTTCCCATGCACTTTTTTTAGGAAAGCTGAACAACAGTACAGAAAAAGCAGTTGAAGAGAATTATGCCAAATTTGGTAGAAAAACTAGATCTTTATTCAGAAAGTCTGCTTTGTTTAGATTTGGGGTAAATAGATTTTGAAAAATGAAGGTTCAAAAGTTATAGATGTCTAGGCATGGCCAGGAAATTTGATTACTGACAGCAACTTGTTTTGCTGATAACTTTGGGCCTCTTCAAAAAAATGTCCCTAAAAAAGGTGCATCCACCTCAGCTCAATTCTGGAAAGTTTTGGGGTGATAGATCAAGCAAAGGTCAAGAAAAGGGTGGGTCTCAGATGCAATTTCCCCATGCAATTTTCCTAGGAAATGTTAGAAAGTACCACAGCCAAAATGGCTGAACAGAATCACACCTACATTGGCAGAAAGTTAGAGCCTTACAGAGAAAGAGCACTTTTTATGATTTGGCAAATCTGTTCAGTCGTTTTTGAGAAATAAAGATCTAAATTTATAGATATCTGGATGGTGGGATGCACAAGAGTCTTGTAAGATTTCCACGAGTATGCAACTTCAAACAATGAAGCAATCTGATTGGTGTTGCGGGCTGTCTCACAGGACTGAGAGACTCCCACATGTCCTATGAGAACACTTGCTCTAATTGGCTGGCTGCAACATAAGCAGAAATGTTGCTGCCGCCATTAGAGGACTCAGGGACTCAGTTGCTGTGTCCCAAAATGTTTAAATAGTGAAACTATAAGGGGCCACGTTAGGGATACCTGTATCCCCTTGCCCATGTTTGGGAGGGCCATGAGGGACCCCACCACTGGGTCAAATAAAAAAAAATGTTTCTGTAGGGTGCCACAATTCCTCAGGATCCAGCATAGCCCTCTGTGCTCCAGAGAGAATTTCATGGGAACACTGGCCAACATGCTGCTTCTCACGAGACTCTTGTGAGTGTCCTGTGAGAAAGAGAAAAAAATTAAAAGAAGAAGAACCATTTGCGCCATGGGTTTAGGCAGCTATGAGGGAATTGGGTGCTGCATTGGGGAATTCTGCACCTAAAGGAAGTTGGGTGCATGGGCTGGCTACATGCCAGGCTCTTTGACCAACCTCACTTTATGCACGACCGCAGCAGCAAATGTATATCCATACACAGCCAAAGGCCGCATGACCTACAACCACTGCAAACTCTCAAGCCTACCTTCTTTTGTGATTGGTTGAGAGGTATTTGTTTCTTATTAGGCGTCTTCTGGAAGTGAAAGGGACCTATGAGTCCCGCAGCACTCAAGCTCCGAGTAGCTGACTGTTGTAGAAACAGAATTTAAATGCCTGCCACTGCTGAATATGAGAAGCAAATTCTGGTATCATGGAAATTATCAGAAAAAGCTATGTAAGGGGACAGGGTGAAGGCATCATGAACCCCTAGTAATTACAAGGAGGTATGAGGCATTAGTAGTGTGATGAAGCAAACTTCAATTTTTCTTTTAAAAAGTTGCACTCCAGTGGAAGTTTGTGGGATACTCTTGCAAGACTCTTGCAGGAGAGTGAAAAAACAATGGTGAGACCAGTCTCTCCCCATCTCCCCATACTCTACCACCCATGCCGGTTGGCTAGGGATGGGGGTATCAGTGGAGGGGTGTTAGATCTGTCAGCCTTAGGGTGGTCTTCCCCCAAACCTTTTGCCTGCTTTGCCTCACTTTTGCTGATCTGCTTTTGTTGGCATTAGGACTCTGGGCACTTTAGGTCTGCTAACCAATGCTAAAATGCATGTGCTCACTACCCTAAAACATAGTTGCATTTGTGTATCTACAATTGGCGTATTGAATTTACGTATAAGTCTCTTGTAAAGGGTACTATATTAGCCTAGGGCGTGTAAATGAAATGCTTTTGGTGTGTCTGAAGCACTGATTGTGCCCCCCACTTAAGTAACCAATTAAACTTGTGTCAGACCTGTCACTACAGAGGATGTGTGCAGTTTGACTGCCATGTCGATTTGGCATTTAAAACTCCTTGTCAAGGCTTAGACCCCCCTTTTATTACACAGATGTCACACATTAGATAAGCCCTAGATAGCCCACTAGGGAAGGGTGCTGTGTAATTAAAATGCAGAACATATACTTTTACAGGACCCAGTAGTAAAAATCTCTCAAATTAGTTTTTCCCTACTGTGAGGATTAGCCCTGTCATTGGATAACAATGGGAATTCCTTATTACATTTAATAAAGTGTAACTCCTGATTGAAAAGGAGTGGACCTTTCATGTTTAGTACCTATGGAATTGTAATGGTAAAGCTGGATTTACTGTTACAATTTTGAAAATGCCACTTTTTGAGAGTTGGCATTGTCCTCCACATAGCCCTGTGTGCCTGCATCATGTCTTCAATACATGTGTGGGTTGGGGTGACAGCTGGTTTCCTGCATTCCCTCTAGACAGCCTCACACATAGGAAAGGTAGGTATGACTGAGGGGCCTTCTCCTTGTTGAGGAGCCATCCTGGGCAGGATGGGAGGGAGGCGCTGACACTTACACATGACTTGGCAGTGTCCTGCTCCCACACAAAGGACTGCCTAACCTTCTGTAGTGAGTCTGGAGCAAGGGCAGGAAGGGAGGACCTCTGAGCTTCTATGCCTCCTGTTCTTCTGAAATCTCAGGGACACAAAAGACTTTGACCCATCATTATCCACAGAACTTTGGCTTTGCTTGGTGCAATTTTTGTTCTGCCAAATGGTGCCAATCCAGTCCTGGGTCCTTAGACGTGGGTATAAAGTGCTGCAACTGCCAAATGCATGCATTGTTACCATTCAGAACCGATGTATCCCCATCAGTGCTGCTGCATTGATGCAACAGGATGTAGCATCACTGTCTGTGGTGCTTGACGATGGCACACCCCTTTCACCGCAAAAGGTTCACAGATGGTGCATCTCTGACTGTGCAGTTCGGAGCCAATACATCGCCTGCAGCAAACGGGATCAATGCAGTTGTAATGCCTCCTCTGCTCCTTCCATCGGGTCTTTGATATCGACATATCCGTCATCCAATGGTACACTTGCAGTTGGACAAGGTTGGTCCCTCCATCCAACCTGCACTCCATAGTGGTAGGCCTAAACTTTCAGATTTGATCCGGTCAAGCATGACCAGATAGCCCTCTTGGTGCTTTATGTTTCCAAGCACTATATTTTCAGATATTCTTTAAAAAAATGATATCTTGACTTCTACTTATTGGTAATTTTTAATTTTGGTCATGTTTTGTTTATCAAATTAAGCTCTAATCAGGTATAGTATCTTTTTGTGTGGTGGTTTCACTGTTTTACTGATTTAAATGTTGCACGAATGCTGCACCCATTGCCTCCCAAGTTTAGCTTGCCTGCTTTGTGCCAAACTACCAGAGGTTAATTTATGATGTGTATGTGACTTACCCAGTCACCTTGGGGAGATGTCTCTGCAGAGAGGGCAGTCCCTCTCCACACCCACCTACTCACACCGGTTATCCCAGGAATCCGCACACCCCACTACACATGCCACTCATACTCCAATGAGGTCTCAGCAGAGAGGCCAGGCCCTCCTCACAACCTACTACACACACCTGTCACCCTGGGAAGAGCTGTTATTGGAGAGGCCAGTCCCACCCCACCCTCTATGCACATATGTTGTCCTGGGGAGAGGTGTTAGTGGGGAGGTCACCTACAAGATTAAAAAAATATAAAAAAGGGGTCTGGGCCTGAGTGTCTTTGGTGGGTTTGCCAATGGTGGGTTCATGTAAGCAGGTTGTTGGTCATGTGGCCTTTGACTGCACGGTCAGGCATTTGCAGTCTGCGGCTAACTACATGCTGCGCATGGCTCAAAGCCATGCATGGTTTGGGGTTGGCATGCAGCAGAGGGCTGGATTCTGTGCCTAGCCAAAGGCCAGGTCCAGCAGCCAAGCCCATGCTATGCATGGCCAAAGGCTGTGCATAGTGTGTGATTGGCATTAAATATGGTATTAAAATATCACCTTAAGTTAAAACACCCCTAGAAATTTACTGAAACAGAACCACAAAGTTTAAAAAGACATTTTTCTTAGATATGGTAATACTATCTTACTTTGCAATAACAATACCTTAGAAAGTCACTGAAAAAAACAACATTAAGGGGACGTCATAGTTAAAACTTGCCATTTTTAATTAACAAAACCACTGAACTTCACCATTTATTATTATCTCAAGTCACTATAACTTGTGCCCTAAATTAATTATAATATCACCCTTGCAATGCACTGACAATTATCTCACATATTACATCACTCATGTTCTATAATACCATTGATAACAACAATGCAATATTTGAAATTAGATTATTGATGATACTTTCATTTTAGGGGACAACATTGTAATTCACCTCTGACTAAATAAAGAGGCAATTTGTGACTGAGAAAAAAGATGGATTGACTGTAATCATCAGTGCCTGTAATATCTGGATTATAAGAATCCGACAACTTAACCTTGTTAGTTTGCTACAAACAAATCACTAGTAAGCTGGTTGGGCATTGTTATATATTTTTCCGTTGCATATTAAAAATGTGGATAACTTCTTTTACTTTTTTGTTGACTGCCTAATTGCCTACTTGAGGTTGGATAAGAGCAGTCATTTTTAAAGATTAACACACCTTGGTAAATTCACTGTTATCCTATTGTACCTTTTATATGCTTTGTTTCTGTGACGCAATTTTAAGCAGATACAAATTAAAAATGAGGTTTATGCATAACCACCCCTGAACCCATTGTCTTGTTTTCCTATTTTAATAATTGTGAGAAAATGTGTTTTGTTTGACCCGGGTGTGAGCCCTGGTCCAGAAACAGCCACAATTCCCAGCAGGGTGAACCACAAAAAGTCACTACATTAACTTGTGCTTGACCCTGGATAGCTTGGCACAAAAAGCAGTCAGTCTTAACTTAGAGGCAATGTGTAAAGTGTGTATGCAGCACACAAACATTAATGTAGTGAAAACAAAACACAGGAAAATGCCACAAACCAATTTAGAAAAATGGAGTACATTTTACTAAATTATTTGACAACAAAATGATTTAAAAAATCCAATCTGTAGAGTTATGAATTTTTAAAGTTTAAGGTACAAAATACTGCTTAAAAGATAAAAGGACCAATCGTGGACATCTGGTCACCTTTTGCACCACAACCAAGGGTCCAGGAGTGTATGGAGACCTCCTGGGGGTTCAGGACTCGCTCAGGCTGGGTCCAGGTGTGGGTTCAAGATGGTGGTAGCCTGTTGTGATCCTCTGGCTCTGAACAGGAGGCCAGCCAACTAGCCTTTAGAATCACGTCTGGCAGTTCTGGATGTAAGTGTCTAAGCAAAGCTCAACAGCAGGGCTGGCCTGTGAGGGTTCAAAGCAGACGCCAGGCAGCAAAGCAGTGCTTCCAGGTTCAGCAGAAGTCTAGCAGAGTGCACAACAGGTCACAGCAGCAGGCAGTCCTCTGAGAGACCTTCTGCAGGTCCAGTAATGAACTGAAGAGCAGGTCTGAGAGCCATAGTTTTATTCCCTTGCACCCTTCTCCTATAAGGTGGGAGAAGTTTCCAGAAAGGTTCTTTGAAGTTCTTGGAATCTCCTGCCTCCCCTGCCTGGCTCCAAGTTGGCTACAGTGAAAATACAGGGTAGTTAAACCTATTGTGCAGAGACAGGGCACAGCCTATTCGGGTGCAAGTGGGGCTGCGCCTAGCTCCGCCCCCATCAAGCCAGTTAATGTCTCTTTGAGGCTCAGCTAAACCCACTGTTGTGTGACTCTCACAAAGTCTTAACTGTCAGTTACATCCAGTCATGTGGCCTAAGTCAGGCTGCAGACACAAAGAGCTGAGGGCAGTAAATGCCACCATTTTAAAAGTGCCATTTTCAAACTTGTAATGATAAATGTGACTTTACCATTAAAGAGGGTTTATCATTACATGTTCATAGGTACCAAACATGGCATATCCGCCTCCTCACATTTAGGAATAACAGCTTATTAAATCCCCAATGTTCTCTTTGGGAAGGGTAGGCCTCACAGTAGTGAAAAACAAATTTGGGAGTTTTTCAATACCAGGATATATAAACTTAAAAATTAATGCCCAAATTTTAATTGCACAGCACCCTGCCCTATGGGCTACCTAGTGTCTATGATAGCGGTGACATATGTAATAAAAGGGGAGTTTAAGGCTTGGCAATGGATTTAAATGCCAAGTTAACTTGGCAGTGTGACTCTGCATTCATGCTGCATTCATGCTGCAACGGCAGATCTGGGACAAGTTTTAGAGGGCTTCGTAGGTGGGTGGCAAATTAAGTGCTGCTTGCTGACTGGTAGAATTAAATTACATCCCCTGGGTATATTGTATACCACTCATCAAGGGACTCACAAGTAAATTAAATATGTAATTGGGAATAAACCAATTAAATCATGTTTTAGGGAGAGCACACAGACCCTTCAGCAGTGATTAGCAGTGGTAAAGCACACAGAGTCCTAAGGCCAACAAGAGCAAAAATCCATCAAAAATGTACTAGGAAAAAAGGCAAAATGTTTAAGGGTGACCCTGTAGAGAGGGCCATTTTCAACATAACCCCCATCCAGCCTAAAGCCAGGGAAGACTAACCAATATCTTGAGGGCCATTTCCAACATTTATGTACCAAATACAACTACATGTTAGTGATTTTGCTAGTATATAATGTTTGTTTCACATTTTCAATTCAAGAGGCGCATGTGCACACATACAGCTCCACCCCTCCTCTAAAATAAGTTCATTTTTTGGTACATATTAGGGTAAAGGTTATGTGCTAGGATTAATTGTGCAGGCCTAAAACACTTGTGTGAATATCTCAGGGATAGGTGAACCCACACCAGAGAAATATTATTATGAATGTACACATCCAAAGAACTAGGGAAATTACTAGACCTTTGTGAATTTTGTTTACAGTGCCTATGACATTTGTAAACATTCAAAGCACACAGATTCATATGATTTTCAGACATGCAAGTCTAGTTCTTGGAAAAATTGTTTTACCTGAGAGATCTTTACTTATCAATTGTGCCACTGATGTGGATCAGTTCTAGCCTCTCAAAAGAATCAGAAAGAGCTTCTGCATATAGTCATGTAGCAGATAGTAAAACTCCTACTACCTCTTTGGGTGCATGTTGTATGATCCTCTATAAAGGAACATACAGTGTTTGAACCTCAGTGTGTGTGTGTGGGTGTGGGTGTGTGTGGGTGGGAGTGTGCACATGTGTATATAGATTTTAGTAGTAAATTTGAGAGGTACACATGGGAGTGGGTGGGAAAAGGAGCAGACTTACTACTGAAGAGGATGTGATTAGGGAAGAGTAATAGGGGTACAGGGTGAATCAGGGTAGGGTTAAGAAAGGGACATGATCCACCCACACAAGTATAGGCCAATTGTGTTACTCTGGTGGTGGTGACATGTAACTTAAACTGAGTTCGTAAACTTACTACAAAGGTTAAACTTATTCAAGAGTGAAACTTATCTTTGAGAATCAGGCCCACTGTGCTGCCCTGACAGTGATGGATGGTGTTCAGTTTTTACTAGATATATTTGGCAATGTGCTTAAATTACCTCTTCCTTGGCTACACATCATTCAAAAATCTGAGACTAAAAGTATGATTGTAAATGGTTGCCATATAGCCAATGAGTATGAAAGGGTTAATGGAGAGAGACTTGAACATTGTTTTGTTTAATTAATGGTCGGATTTTAGCCAGCTTAGAAGTGAAAACTTTTGTAGCCTTGTTTTTGTTGTTTTGACCAAAATGTATTTGTAAGAACAATTTGAAATATCCTGTTTCTATTAATAAAAATAGGCACATTTGGGAAATTGTCTTTGTTAGAAATGACGTGTCTAGTTGGCGGTCGAGTTGCACCCTGTCAAAGTAAAGACCCTCACTCTAATCAGGAGATACCCGCTCAGATAACCCATCCTCACCCCCTTTGTAGCTTGGCATGAGAAGTCAGGCTTTATCTCAAAAACAATGTGTAAAGCATTTGCACATAACACACAGTAATATGTGAAAACACTACAAAAGGACACCACACCAGTTTTGGCAAAATAGCCAATATTTATTTCTATAAAACAAGACCAAATATAACAAAAATCTAACATATATGAATTCTGCAAGATTTACCCAAAAATACAGTTCCTTGAAGTTGGTAGCCCCACCTCACAGCGTCGTGATCGACAAAACCAACAGTTTAAGCCAGCTGCGGCATCGCAGGCCAGCTATGGTGTCGGGAAGACCCGCAAACAGTACCTTTGGAATTGCAGGGCAACGTGATCCTCGCGGTGAGCTCCGGAGAACGGTGTCACTGGTGTCTCTGTGTCACTTCTGGAGTCGATGCGGGAGTTGTCGGGCCCTTGAAGTCACACTTGTTGCAGAACAAACTCGGACCTGATGAATTCAGGTGCTCTGGAGTGGATGGCGTCAGGGCTGTGGTGCGAAGTGGGATGATACAATGTGCGGTGCCCACAGGTCATGGTGCAGGCAGTGGCTCAGTGATGGCGTCCAGCTGCATCAGTGAGACCAGGGATGCAGTGTGAAATGGGACGGAGCGACGTCTAGTGTCACCAGGGCACGGTGCAGGCTGCGCAATCGTCGTTGCTGAAGCGCTGTCGTCGGTAAGCCCAAGTCGGTGGTGCGGGACAGTGTTTAGTGTCCACAGGCCACGGTGCAGGCAGGGATGCCTGGTGACCACACTGGAGTCAGTGGTGCTGGCGTCGGTGGACCGGGGCTGCAGTGCGGGACAGGACGGTGCTTCATGTACCTCATGAGTGATGTCCACAGGCCACAGTGCAGGTAGCGGCGCCAGTGTCTGCAGGAACGCCCTAGTCGTGGATGCCCAGCCTGAGCAGGTGATGCCAGAGTGCCAGGTTCACAGGTCACGATGGGAGCAGCGGCTTGGTGAAGTTGTCCGATGAGGGCAGCGGTGAGCCCAGGGTCACGGTGCGAAATGGGGCAGTGCGCCTCGGCAGGTAATGGTGCAGGCCAGCGGCATCGTTGGTTGTGCACAGTAGTTTCTCCTCTTGAACAGTACAAAACACACAGGCCCCGATTATGACAATGGTGGTAAAAAACGCCTACCGCCATGGCGACGACCTCCAAAAGACCATCGCCGCAGCTACCATCCCTCCATCATAATATGACCATAGCCGGATTTCTGCCACAAGAAGGTTGGAAATCCGGCTGTGGCCATACTGGGGGATGGAGGTAAGGTGGCGCTGCTACCACCAGCAGCACCACGCCAGTAGACCGCCGCCAGCCATTTTTGAAAAACGATACGGCCTGGCGGTGTTCTGCTGACAGGCGCTCCTTGCGGTAGCAGCGCCCGGTCCCCTGCCGGAAGACCCCCTAGATCCAGGTAAGTCCGGTTTCCAACAGGGGAGGGGGGTGGGGTGTGTTGTGTGTGTGTGGGGGGTGTGTGCATGTATGTGTGAGTGTGTGCATGAATGCGAGTTTGTGTTTAGTGTTGTTTGCATGCGTGTATGAATGTGTGGGAGTGCGTGTATGTATGGAAATGTGAATGCATGTCTGCATGTATGTTTTGATGTGTGTGCATGAATAAATGAATGCATGCGTGTATGTATGTGTGGATGAGTGTGTGTCTGCATGTGTGTGTGTGAATGGGGGCATGGATGTACAGGGGTGGGGGTATCTGGGATGTATTTGGGGGATGGGGCCTCCTATCAGTGACAGGGAAGAAATTCCCTGTCACTGATAGGGCACACCAGCATGGTTTGGCCTTAGGCAAGGTCCTGATACCGCCGGCGGCACAATGGTTCTTATCTCCAGCCCAGTGGCTGCTACTGCCATGGCGGTCGGAATGGTACATTGGCGGATTGGCTTCAGCCAACCCACCAGTGTCATAATGTGGCGGTAAGTACCACCAGCCTATTGGCGGTACTACCGCCACATTAGCTCCAACCGCTGGGGTCATAATGACTCCCACAGTTCCAAGTGCTACAGGTCGAGGAAGCTGAGGTCTCTGGTGTCCCTGAGACATCCAACAGAAGGCAAGTTCCACTCCAAGCCCTTGGAGAACTTTCTCAAGCAGGATACACAGCAAAGTACACCCTGTGCACTCTTTTAAGGCAGAAGCAGCAACTGCAGGCCAATTCAACAAAGCAGCACAGCAAAGATACAGTACTCCTCCTCCAGCTCTTCAGCTCTTCTACTTGGCAGAGGTTCATATTGGTTCCAGAAAGAATCTAAAAGTCTGCTATTCATATTTCAAACCGCCTTAAGATCAAATCTTCGAAAATCACCAATTCAATATATATGGTTCTTTATCATAATCACTGTCTCAAATCTCAAATAGGTGAGTACATAACTCTTCGCCAATATTTAATCCATTTGGTATTTTAGTTTCTAAATCAACAATATATATGGATTCTTTTTTCCTTAACATCAACTCTCTATTTCCATTATGCACCTTCTTCAATGTTTTCATATTGGAGTTAGGATAGTAAATCTAACCCCCTGATCCCAATGTGCACTTTGCTTGTTAGATTGGAGAGAAAAGTGAATCTGGCCCCATATGTATTGACATTTCCCAAGCTTTAACGGACTGAAGTTAGAGGAGTAAATGAGTCCCCCCAAAAATATAAATTTAACCCAGTGTTTGATATTGCTTTCAAAGCATTATTACATTAATGATGTACCATTACAGCCAATAGTCAGATGAGCAGTCTAATATATAGGATAGGTGTCTTTCAAAAATGTTGCATTTGTCAATACTGCTGGCGCAGGCAACTGCTCCAGCAGCTAATAAAAATAAAATACGGGGTGCAATATGTACAGTAGCAGCAGATTGTTGCCTTATTTTGAGTTTGTTGATGGAGTTAGAATAATAAATCTAACCCTTCTGAAAGTATGTTTTTCCCTTGTGGTTTTAAAGTGGAGTTAGAATAGCAAATCTGATCCCCTTCCCAATGTATGTATTTTCTCCACTGCAAGATAGCCTGTATTTAGACCCCACAACGTATGCATTTTCACTACTGTCTGCAGGATTGAAGTTAGAATAATATATTTCAGTGTTTTTATTTGAGTATATTTCTAATGATTTTGAATTTTTTCAATATCTGCAATTAAAATAAGTATTTCTAAATTTTATATACATCTATATATCTATATATCTATATATCTATAGACATATATATTTATATATTTTTATATATATATATATATATATATATATATATATATATACATAATAATTATTTTGAATATTTAATTTACTTTTCTATTGTTTTGTTTTTATCATTATTTACTTTTTGTTGTTTGAAAATATACATTGTTAAATTAAATACAGTTTTCAAAATATGTTAATTCTGAATAACTTAATATGTATACTTAATGTTAACTGTATGTTATATATTTATTTTAAATATTTTGTACGAAAATTTATTTAACTTTTATTACAAGTTCTAAAAATGTTGATTATAATTAAATACATATATTTATCGATTTAATGTTGATATTTTGGACTATGACAGGTAGGTAGTGGATATGTTTGTAAGTTCCATTATAAGCATGTAAGGATATTTTTTTGTGGTCTATGTTTTGGGTAGAATATTTTTGTACCACAATATGTTTGTAGTCGATATTCTGCCACTCTTTATGTCTGTTTGCATCATGGTTTTTATAGTAGTCTTTTAGTGACGTTTCAATGATTATTACATTCCAATGATGAGCCCAAAAACATTGTAATTTTGAGAAAAATATGACTGATAGTGATTTCTTCATGACTCGCATGTTGCATTGTTTCCATTCTCTGAGGATATATATCTTTGAAATACAACATACCAATGGGAAAACCATAACTTTCCTGCACTCTCTTTGCATCTATTTCTCATATTCTCTGTACACATATGTGGAATCTTGACTTCTTCTATTTTAACCCTGTTTGAGTTCTACATTGGACTGTATGTCAAACAGTATTTTTGTCTACCATGTCAGAGAGCCAGCTGTAGCCTAAGAAAGGCCTCTAATTCTTGATCTGATTCTTCAAGCCTGACTCTGCCAATTCTTATGTTTATATTTTCATTGCTCATTTTTAAAATTGAAAATATCAATGATTACAATAATGAAATGGCATAAACTTGTGTTTTGCTATAGATTACTATAAGCTTGAATAATCTATAATGAATGATTAATAAATGTATTAATACATTGCACACGTTTGATCCTTTACATATTCTAAGGAAGGAACTTTTTAGAGTCAAACACTGCACAAGTAAAAAAAAACTTCGCTCATCCATCTTTCACTGAATTAGGGTTTGAGGGACAGATTACTCTCTCTCAAAGTGATGAATATCCTGTTTGCCTTATTACATTTGCCATAGTATGTGATGCACTTGTAATAAAAGAGGTGGAATATCCATCATCTTTGTGTGGAGTAGACTGTCCACTAAACTGTAAATTGAGTCCTTACTTTTTGAAGTACACAGGGATGACTCCTACATCTCATGAGTATGCCAGGAATACTTCTCAGGACTTCTGGAAATCAGGAATAAGTCAAGCCTACTTATAGTTTAATGTTTGTAATTTAGGGCCCCAAAAGTACTAAATTGTGGTTGTACTCAAATTCGGAATTGCATGGACTTAGACATTCTATTGAAATTACACTTGATATACCATTTTTACATTCCCTTTCAGTAAATATGTGATTACCTTCCGCATCAAATGCATACATTAAAACACATACAGAGATTGCAACTCTATTTTCTTTCGTAGATCAAGTGCTATTTTGCAAGAGCTCATTGTTCCTTTTTCCAGGTGTATCTAACTTTGGTCAGGGTAAACCATTCCTTTAAAGAATGCAAATAGTATTAGATTTTTAGCCTTGGGAAAGAGTGTCTTCTTGTGCAATGCACTTAATAATTGGCGTCATTTAAAAAAAAAGAAGTTACAGGCTACTTTGCCGCAGTGAGTACTTTCAACCATTTGTTTTCAAAACGTGAGTAGTCAAACGCCGTGTACTAAAGGCTCTTAGGGTCATCATCAGGTACATTAATTCCATACGCTGACTCGAGCACCATTTTTTTAATTTTGACTAATAACTTTTAACATTACGTTTGACGGTCGTTTGATTTCTAATCATGAAATCCACGGGGCATTTTGTGGGATCTGTCCTAAAATAAAAGTTTTCAAGGTAAACAATGTTGACCACGTATATATTGTTTGAGATGAGCCTCACGACAGTGTTCATAGAATGTAAACAAGGCCAAACGAAGTTGTAGGCACCCTCCAGGCAGCTCAGTTGGAATGACATGTCACAAAAAAGGATTATCTAACAATCAAAGAAATGAAGCTAGTTTGTTTCACCAAGTATTTCTGATACAATTTGATGTGTGTGTTTTAAATATGTTAACAAATGACCTAAAGTTAATCCCACTGAGAAGCAGTACAGCTGGGGCCATGTTGGGTCCAATGTGCCTGCCTTATTTTAACATTTTGCACTAATATTTCTACTTCTTGCAGAGTGAAAAACAAGATATTTATTCATTATTCGGTGCAAAAACATAGGTCTGCATCTGTCATTTGTCATATTTTCAGTGCAAATATTGGTCCAAACTGCACCAGTGCTTTCAGTAGTCCAATAAAGTTTGTGTAGTAGTGTTTAAATTTTTTGCAATTAGGCTATGACTGGTGTCTGCGATGTACAATGTAAAAGTAAAGTGCGGTGCTTTTAAAGACTCTTGCAGAAAATGATAGAAAATGTTAATTTGTAACATTTGCAAATTTCTTCTGACAGTATGATTAGGACAACATGGACAGTTTGCCAAAAGATGGAAAAATTCTGTGGAGATCCAAGCAACACTCGCCACTGTGTGAGGAACAAAGGAAAAACGTATTTTTCAACAGGAGACGCAAACAGAGTAAATAATCCTTTTTTAAGAGACCTAAAAACGAAAGAGAGTTACTCCTAAATGCACAGTTTCTAACAGATGCAGAGGCCGTGGGCCGTCTTGGTTTCTATCTTCAAATTGAGTCTGTTGTAGAGGTGCGGATAATATGCGTAGCTCTCTCTAATGTAGTTACTCGTAACTACTGCAAAATTACTCGTAATTATATGAGAAGTGTTACTCATCATTTAGCACTATTTTCTTCCTTGCGTCCAAAATTGGCAGGAGAAATGTATTTTGCTCCATGCAAAAAATGCTACAGCACTAAATGCTACAGTAAACCAAAAGCAACAGCCAGCAGAAGCACATGCTCTATTAATTAATCTGTCCTGTGCTCCTCTGGTAGGAGTTTTGCCCTAAATTACTCTTAATTATTCAAGCTGGTGTAATCACACAATTTCGGTATTTTCACACCACAAGAATACTGACTCTTAAACCCAGTAACTTACATAAATAAGGAACAAAACATAAATCAACAGAACTACTGTTGTTCATATTACCTATTCGCCCAGGTTCCCACAGCAACCTCATTGCATGAAAAAAGATTCTGGTGATGTGGGTTCAAAGTAAGATGACAGTTTGAAGGCTCATTGAATCAGACACGATACAGAAGAAAAGCTCCAGCTGGAATAATTGGCAATGAGTTGTTGAGATTTGATGTGAGTTCTTCCAATTTCCTGCTTTTTGTAAACAGTGTAAAAGGATTAATCTCAAAATGAAGGGAAGACAGCAGTGAGCTTTAGCTACATGGTTTCCAAGTCAGTGTCATGTAGGGATTTTGGGGGTCCCAGGCAAGGCCTATTTTGGGAGCCCTTGTACAACACAAATTTAAACTTTATAAAAAATTTCCTGCTAATTTAAGCCAGCAAGATGTCAAACAGTATTGAAGTATATGTTCATTTTTAACAGGGTCACAAAAGTAGTTCAAATAAGTCTTGCCCGAGCTCCCAAATATCCACTAGGTAGCGAGAGAGAGTCAGAGATATATGAAGTCAGAGAGGGAAAAAGGTTTAGATGGAGAAAAAGGATAGACAGAGGTTTAAAATAAGGAAAGTTCACTTTTGCAAAGGGCCCAATGAAAGGTGGAGGCCCTGGGTAATTGCCCACTTTGGTGATGATGATGGTGAAGACGATTAATGATCTTTATTCGATTATTGAAAAATTGCCCACTTTGCCCATGCCTTAAAACGTCTCTGCTCCTAGGGCCACATGTACGAACATTTGGAATTGCAATGTCCTAATTGCAATAACTTGTGAAAATCAGTTAGGAAATTGCAATTCCAAATGTAAGAAGCACCAGTGAATTGTTTTTGTGATTCCCTGTGGGTTGCAAATAGATCTACCTCATTAAAATATTTAATGAGGTAGTTTGCAATTTGCGACCCACTGGGAATCGTAAAAATCACAGGGATGGTGGCCTGCTTGGGTCAGCAGACAACTATATTTGTGATTGCTTTTGAATAAAATAATCTTTTTTTAAATGCAGCCCATTTTCCTTAAAGAAAAATGGGCTGCATTTAAAAAGAAAAAACTGAAATGTTTAGTTTTCATTTTTTAAGAGCATGCAGTGGTCCGTGGGACCACTGCCTGCTCTAAAAAGAATTTTCAAATGCATTCACAAAGGGGAAGGGATCCCCTTGGAGCCCCTTCCCCTTTGAGAATGGGTGGATACCAGTTTGAAATTGGTGCTAACTTTGATTGTTTTGTGATTGCATTCACAGTCACAAAACAATCATATATGTCATTCAGATTTGGTATTAGGAAGAGATGCCTTGAACACACCCCTTCCTAATACCGAATCGCAAAACCCAAATTATAATTCGGTAGCAAGTTACTGAATCGCAGATTGGGCTTTGTACATTCCAAAAAGCATTTTTCTGGTTGCAAATGGGCCGATTCAGCAAATTGGTGGGTTTATGTCTAGAAAAATGGTTTCTTCATGTGGCTCCAAGTGTATTTCATCCAGACAGAAATTAAAATTTTCAAATTGCAAGAAAGATATGTTGACATATTTTCAGAAGCAAATTAGAGGCTTCTATCAGATACTGTCTGCTTGAAATTGAAACCAGATGTTGAATAGTTATGAAAAAACAACTCAATAAAGAACAATACAATCCTGTAACATTTTAAATTTAATATTTAAAAATTATATTAAAAAATCAAATATTTCTTAAAACAGTTTCATACCAGAGGTATCAGGCAGAAATATTACACCTCCTTGGTATCATATTTTCGACTTTAACAGTCCAAGGCCTCATTAAGATTGAAAAAAATACAAACATGTTAGTCACACAAAACTAACCAAAAACTATAGAAGTGCACAGTAGTTTATTAGAATTTTGCTGAGCAACTCTTGCTCTCCAATTCAATAAGAATGGTTTTAAGCATATTTTATGGTTTTGTTTTGCAGTTTGCATTTTTTATATAGGGTGAACTCGACCCGAAGGTATCTGAGAGCTTTAAATGTGAGCACCAGTTACATTAAACAAGGACATGGAGAGATTGAGTTATTTGCCCTGATTCACAGGATGTTGAGCCGACTCCAGGCTCAAACCTGTTCCCCAATTCCAAACTCGGCAACTCCAGCCCTCTTTTTCCCCTTGTTGTTTCAAAAAAGTTGGGGAGCACTAAATGATATGTATAGTGTTCACACTCTTGTTATTTACAAACTCCTCAGCCCCCCAATTTGGTAAATTCTTGTACAGATCATGATTGCAATAACTCTCCTAGTGAGAGAACAGATGACTTTTCAGCCTCAGATCTTCGATTTTACCTTCCAAAGAAAGAGGATCTAAGATGTGCCTGTGCAATTTCTTCACTACATGTGATTTATATTGAAGGCATGGATGTTTTCTACAGGAGAACATTTTGAAAAAAACAAGCTTATGGGATAACATTGCTAAATGCTTAGTTAAGGGTCTTTTAAAAATTACATGACTCATACTTAGTACACCCTCTCACCTCTTGCTCATCACAGTTCTCACTAAATCCAGTGGAGGCAGGCTTGAAGTGCTTTGGGGTGAAAACAGTACCAGTGTGACTTGCAGCGTCTTTCCGGAAGTTGAGTTAGTCAGGAGAGCAAGAGGACAGCATCTCAAAGCAACACATTGAAGAATCAGGCAAATAAAAGGACCTCAAGATATTCTTCATATGCTGCTGCCTCACCGGTAAAAGTGAAATATATTTCTGCAACTAACAAAAGTGAAATGACAGGACACATTGGGGCATATTTATACTCTGTTTGCACTGAATTAGCGTAATTTTAGTTTTACTCTAATTCGGTGCTAAACTAACTCCATATTTATACTTTCGTGCTAGACCCGTCTAGCACCAATTTTATGGAGTTAAAGTCATTTTTTGGAAGTGGAGACCTACCTCACCTTAATGAGATGCAAGGTAGGCATTCCCGTGCAAAAAATGACTCTATGGCCTTAATGCCATATTTAGGGGCATATTTATACTCTGCGTCATATTTATACTCCAAATTAGTGTCATTTTTTTTAACTCTAATTTGGTGCAAAACGAACTCCATATTTATACTTTGGTGCTAGACCCATCTAGCACCAAGGCCCTGATTTATACTTTTTTTGCGCCGCATTAATGTCATTTTTTTATGGAAAAGTGGCGCAAACTTACAAAATATTGGCCCATATTTATACTTTTTGCTGCAAAAGTGCACTAACTCAGTTTTGCACCAAAAAGTTTAGCACCAGCTTGCACCATTTCTGTGCACCAGCCGGGCACCATATCTATGGAATGGTGCAAGCTGGTGCAAAAGGTAGGATAGAGTAAAAAAAAAAGACTTTAGTCGGGTGGGGCTGGCAGTATAGAAGAAGATGGTTTAGCACCAAAAAAATGACTTTAAGCAGGTTAGAGTAAACAAAGTGACTCTAACCAGATTAGCGTCATTTTATGGTGCTAAACCTACCATGCCACATGACTCCTGCCTTACAAAAGGCAGGAGTCATGCCCACCTCCCCAATGGCCAGCACAGAGGACAGGGGTCCCCTGGGTATGGCCATTGCACCCTGTGCCATGTATGGGGGCCCATTTCAGGGCCCCCTGTGGCACTTTCAAAAATAAAATGCAATCTTACCTGTACTTACCTGGGATGGGGTCCCCCATCCTCTGCAGTCCCTCTGGTGTGGGTGGGGGTACCTCTGTGGCCTGGGGAGGGCACCTGTGGGCTTATTCCATGGTGTTCCACTATGGAAATAGGCCCACGGGTCCCCTAACACCTGCCCTGACCCAGGCTTTATAAAATGGGGCAAAGCAAGCTTTGCCCCATTTTTTGACCCCTCCTCCCTCCCTTGCACCATTTTTGCATGGGAGTATAAATATGGCGTTAAGGCCATAGAGTCATTTTTTACACGGGAACGCCTACCTTGCATTTCATTAAGGCAAGGTAGGTTTCCACTTCCAAAAAATGACTTTAACTCCATAAATTTGGCGCTAGACGGGTCTAGCACCAAAGTATAAATATGGAGTTACTTTTGCACCGAATTAGAGTTTTAAAAAAATGACGCTAATTCAGTGCAAACAGAGTATAATTATTCCCCTGAGCATCAAAATATGATGCTAATCTGGTTAGAGTGCTTTATTTTGACTCTTACCTGCCTAACATAATTTTTTTTTACACTAGCCTACCATTTGCACCGGCTTGCACCATTCCATAAATGTGCTAAAAAATGGTGCAAGCCGGTGCAAAACTTTTTGATGCAAAACTGCGTTAGTGCAGTTTTGCACCAAAAAGTATAAATAAGGCCCATTGTTTTAACAATGTTGTTTACGTAGCTTCTCACATGGGGCAGAAGAACTGGGCCCTTCGCTTGTACATTTATATTTTGATATCTTTGATGCCTTTCAAACCAATCACTTATGGTTCCTGCAGGGACTTACATGGGCTTACTGTGCCATACAACTTAACTATTGTACAGTACTATGGGCCATATTTATACTTTTTGATGCAAAACTGCGGTGGCGCAGTTTTGCGTCAAAAATATTACTGCTGGCTAACGCCATTTCGGTGCGCCGTGCGGGCATCAAATTTATACTCTGACGCCCGGCGGCGCAAACCACAGGTGTAAGCTATTTTTTTTTACACACACCGCAGCGTCAAGTCGTAAAGCAAAACGACGTTAACATGCCGGAAATGACTGTGGGTCGATTTACGACACCGCAAACCAGATATGTGTTTTTTTTTTACACAATAGCGTCAAAATTCCCCGCAAACACAGCCATTTCAGCAGAGGAGAGCCAAAATGGAGTCCAGATGCCTGTACAGACCCCAGGAAGATGACAACAGACCAGGAACCAGCCAGGAGGACCCACACAAGACCCAGGACAGTTTGAAGAAGAAAAGAAAGTGCCGCCTCAGTGCAGAGGAGCAGGAAATTCTGGTTAAAGAGGTGACGGAACACCAGCACCAACTGTTTGTCACCTCAATGTTGCCAATCAGTAGGAGAGAGGCAATATGGCAACAAATTGTTGCCAAGATTAACAGTGTGGCAGAAGTACGCAGAACAGTCATCGAGTGAAAGAAACACTGGCATGACTGCAAGCGCAGGACCAAGGAAAAGATGGCCAGGAACAGGAAGGCAGCACTGCAGACTGGAGGTGGGAGTCCAGCACACCAGGAGGCCCTGGACCACATGGAGGAGGTGGTCGCAGCCGCCATCCCTGAGGAGATTGTCACAGGGATTCAAGGACAGGACAGCGCAGACTATCAGGAGACAACACACATGCAGGGTAAGTCTCATTGCGGAATTAAAATGCACTAATGTCAACTACAACCGGGGGGGGGATACCGACCACAAAATGCATGGAAGTCATCATATACATGGAGTGGCTTGGGTAAAGGGGTATGGCACAGGGCATGGCCTTTGCAGAGAGAAGCTGGGGCACACCATAACACAACACCAACAACAGTTCCATGGGGGTATGCTGCCATGCCAACAATGGAGCAAAGGTAAAGCCACGCCAGGAGGGAAGGGCACAACGTCAAACAGACATCCTGTCACACGTCAGCCACAATACCCCCTACATTAACTAGGGCCCAATTAACAACCTCTAGCCATACCGACAACTGGAATGTAACAGTGACAACAGTTGCCACTACCACCTCCGCTGTGTGTGCTTGTCAAGTAGCCAATGGCAGTAACGTCACCATGGATCAGACACACCTAAATTAGAGGGTTTGGGATGACAACTTTAATAATCCCCTGAAACAAGAGAAATGTTCCAGTCCTGTCAATTGTAAATGCCCACAGCTGCCGCAAACATCAGCCAATGTCATCAACGATAGGAGCTACATACCACTAATGTCACACCCATGCAGCATATACCAGGGTCCATCCTGTGCCTGGGTCACAATGCAACATCCCAAATGTCATGCTGCTCAGGCAACAGCATTGAGGGGGAGGACACATGTAACTGGTCACTGAAATACACCTGCACAGTCAGAGGACGAAATAGGACATTGCTACGACTATCAGGGCAATCCAATGTCCACATTCCCCAACATCAGATGTACACATTACCAATTATAACATCCATATCGTGCCATAACAATGCTATGCATAGGATACGCCACATTTCAACTACATATAAGTGGATGTGAAAGATCAGAGACTGGGGCAGGTCCAGATTGTTAAGGTTGCTGCTAGTGCCATCAGAGCACCCACAGCCAGTGAAAGGTCTCACCATGAGAATGGATGTAGACGGAGGGTTGAGTAGGACAAGAAGGTGGCAAATCACTATTTGGCCTAAACCAACACCTAGAGGAGATGATGCCGACAAGTCTAATAACTTACCACAATACATGTCACGTGCAGGTGGGGCATAGGCCTGGGAGAATGCCCATCTGAAAAACTGGAGCAATGACCAGGAAACAAGATCACAATGTGAAATCATCACAAGGCAGGCATATCACATCATCAATGCCACAACACAGATACACTAATTGTACCCTATTTCATTGCAGAGGACGATGGATCTCCTGCGGATATGCCTGTCCAGGACTACCCTGATGACATGGATGACGAGCAGACAAACATCAGCCACCAGACCCTCCAAGATGTCCTTGGAACCCTCCAGACCCCACCTTCTGTCACAAGGAGGAGCACAGAACAAGCGGCCATCACAGAGGACCCACCCACAACCCCAATTGTAAGACCTGCCAGCTCCAATACAGCTGAGGACTCAGATGACACAGGCACCAGCTTTGAGAGAACTGTAGTCGGAGTACAGCGGGAGATGGCCAAGGAGGTGCGGGTGGGGATGCAAACTATGGCCGCCAGCCTAGAGGGGGTGCGTTCGTGCATCATGTCATCTGCAGATCAGGCAGCAGCCATGCAAGCGCTAACATCAATCCTGCAAGGACTACAATAAACTGTAAAGGAATTCACCACTGCAGTAAGGGAGTTGCCACAACACCTCGCACCCCAAACCTTCCACTGCATGCACAAATGCAATCATGACCCCCGCAGGGCTGACCTGGCTGCCTACCATCGTGATATGGCTGCTATTCTCAAGAACCAGCAGATCCTCTTTGCAGCAGTACTGCCCTTAAGACCTTCACAGGTAGCAGCGACCAGGATGTCTGACTCCACGTCTTCAAACACTGAGGTGTGTGTTGCCCCTTCACAACCACCACCACCAAGGACAGAGGAGGCAACACACCCATCAGAAGAAGAAGACATGGAACAGATCACATTCACACGTAAAAGTACCCGGAAGCACTAGTCCCTGCCACATGGCCACCTATTACCAAGGTCCAGTGCTTTGTAACATGCCAGTATTGCAACAACTGTACTCAATGACTGTTCTGCAAACCACTGTATATCTTGTCAGCCTGCCCAGTCATTGTCTCTCACTTACTCATTGGCAAATCCTGTCCCTCTGCCCTGCCTGACACATCACCCCAGCATGTCAAATGCCTTTTTCCTTTAGCACTTGTGTAGGATCACAATGGAAGATGTCACTATAATGGACTCACAATCATGGACAATGTACATATAGCACTACAGCACTTTTCAATAAATCGCACTTCCACAACCACTTTGTCTCTGTGTAATGTGACACATCAACCGTGCAGTAGATCACTGAATGTTGCCTCCTGTCAAATTGCATAGCTTGTCAATACAACTGTCCTGAAATAATGTAGTCTGCTAACTATGCACAGTGGCCTGGATTGCACCATACTCTGGCCTTCCTGAGGGTAATATCTGATGAAAAGAAAAACCATACTTATAATGCTGTGTTGGACAGAATAATGCTTTCTTAAGGGATATCTAAGCCATTAAATAGTGGCAGCAAAATGTTGCCACCATGCAATACTAACACATATAACATTCCCCACAAATCTAAGCAAACAGTCAACAAACTGCATGAATGAAGGTGTCTGAGTTTACATCCAAATAAGTAATCATGCTGAACAGTGTCACAAATGATCTATGTGAGTCGTGAACACGATACTACAAGAGTGCTTACTACCACTCAGCTAATAAGGGTTTCCTTGAACATCACACTGTAGTCAGACATAAAACAGTGTCCCCAATACCAAATCTAGAAGCACTGTATGTGACATTGAAAACATACTTATTGAAAAAAACACGTTGGGATCCATAGTAACTGTGATTGGTGGTTGCAATGAATGGTCAAATCTTTCCAAGGTAGCTTTGGGGTAGCTGCCAATGTTACAGCTCAGTTGGGATTTGTTTCTAGCATAGGACACAAATGTAATACAAAAGAAATCATGTACACTCATGCCAAGGCCCTGATCTACAAGCATTTCACACACACTGTAAAGGGTTTTCTACATATTTATTAAACGGTAAAAACAGAAGAGAAAACTCGGGGAAAAGCCTTACCTACCCTAATCTACCCTAACTACTCATTACCCACAACTGTCCCTAGCTAACCTAAGCTAAACTTACTTATCACATGTAACAAAATGTTCTAAACATCAACCCCCCTTATGAGACGGGACACATGGAGGACTACAGCAACTAACCTAAACACATACTATCCTATACTAAACAAATATATTTTTTTTGTAAAAGAAAATATATATATATTTTTTTTCAAAACACACAAGAACCCCAACATAACACTCAAAAATAAAAATTTGAAATAATCAGGACCCCCCACCCTCTAACACTAACTAAACTAACAGCCTAACACTAAGCCCCCTAAACCCACAAAGTATAAGAATAAGGAAAGAGGAGGCAGGGGAGGGAATCATGTCCATCAAAATGTCTAGAGGTTGGCCCTCCGAAGGGTACGCTTAATGGACCGCACCCGCCTGTTAATATGGCGAACATCCTACTGCAGGCGACTAATTTTTCTGTGAACACGGTCCATTTTAGGCTGCATGTCCACAAAAGCAGCAGGGTCAATAGCTGCAGCTGGGGTGGTCTGTGTGCCAGTTGAGGAAGTGTGGGGCCGTGTAGGGTCAATGTCAGTGGGCTGCCCTGCAGGTGGTCCAGTGCTAGGGCCCGGAGCACTTCCTGATGTTGTTGCCACAACGGTCACAGTTGTTGGTGGTGCCACCTGGGTGGTAGTGGTGCTGGTGGTGGCTGTGGTGGGCAAAGAAGGGCCACCCTGTGGGAATGCCCTCTATTCTCCGGAGGCCCGTTCATTCCTGTATCTGTGGGCCATTCCTTGGTACCCCGACTCTTACTGCGGTATATGCTGGTACCGCATTGCCCGCCTCTGGAATTCACGCACCTGGATGGGTGTCATATTAGCAGCTGTGAAGACAAATGAAAAATATTACATTAGGAACTGCATTGTGTGAAATGGCACAAGAAGTAAATCAGACAATACATCTACTGTACTTGTAACAGCTCATATCATCATACAGATCATTGAATGTCCCTGAGGAAGTACCTGGCAGGCCAGCCTACAAAGGTTGCTTCACACATAGCACATCCAAACCCTACAAGATGGGTAACAACTGGCATGTTTTGGCATCAGAGATCTGCCAGTTGTCAGCTAACTATCATGCAGCACATCCTCCGCCAATGCCAGGGCTACAAATTTCATTGTAAGGGATGGAAATCGTGGGCCACATGATCTGCAAGTTGTAAATGGACTTGCTAGTATAGTACTCATGTGCTAAACCTGAGTGTGTATACTAGGTTCAGACAAAAGATTCACTGATTTACATGTCTGTGTAACAAACTTGTATCATCAGTCCTAGGTACACTATTCACAAACCCATGCCTGTGTTTGGGGGTGGGGGTGGAGAAACAACTAACAATTTCAAACAACATGGACACCCAGGAAGCTTATGAAAGCAGGACATGTGTTTGGCTCAACACACACACCACAGGTAAGGTGTATCTACAAATAGGAGACAGCAATCCCTTGACCAATCCCAGCGCCACACATGCCTGGTAATGCAGACCATTGTCCAAATCATATACTTCCAGTAAGCCATGACTTACAACTAACACAGAGATGCAAGAACACCCCTGGCCATGATTTGCATGCACACTTAGGCCATTGCACTCAAGTGCCACATACTCGTAGCACTACATGTGGAGCTACATGCTGCTAGGAAGTTCAACTGACAGTTTAATCAGTACATTAGTGAATAGGGAAACAGAAGTCTGTTTGTAAGCATTTAACAGCCCCATTCTGGGAGAATGTGGGCTTGACAGGCTGACTAAATCACAGATTAGGTCCAGTGCGACTCTTGCTGATACAAGTGTCATCCACATGACTCATCCCCATTCACATTGCAGGGCCTACAGGACTGACCTAGAATCCCTAAATAAGGCACTAGGATAAGCATTGGCCAACTCTAAAATGGTGAGAAAATGAAATCCCACTCATGGAACAAGACAAATGATGGGCCAGCACATCGCACCTTGCTATTTGTTCAATACACAGGAGTCCGTCACACATCACCAGTAAACACAACACATAACAGACATATCAACTCTTACTGGAGTTGTCGGGGTCCTCGATGAAGCCACAGTGTAGGGTTCGGGTCCACCTGTAAGGCATGGAAGGGAGAAATGTGCTCTAAATCTGTGCACTGACCAACAATTCCAAAGACATACTATGTGTAAGATTACATAAGTAAGTAAATCCACTCAGACATGATGATACTGCATCCGATATTGCACGGCTAACATGTACATACCATGGGTCTCCAGTGAAATTTACACACATATCTGCACACATGCAGTGGCCCTAATTATCATGTGGTGGCAAACATGTTCCTTCATTAGTGAGCAGACATAATAATGGAGTGTATTCGTCTCATCATGTGTATCCAAGAGAGACATCCAAAGCCACTTTCCTTGAGGAGTGCATTACCATTCAACCAGCCATTGTGGCCATGACAAATTTATGACACATAGGTACAATGTACAGAGGGGCAGGGACAGTTGTAAGCCCTCATGTTGTGACAGTTTCTTCATTTGATGTGGCCCAGTTATGAAAAGTTGCACCAACCATAGAGATAGGAACCCATGTGCATACATTTGGCCAGCCATCCCTAAACGAAAGGAGGAACAACAAACACCAAATACCAGTCTAAGATGTTAGCTGAGGGCACCTTGCACTTTTTCACTATGGGGGTCATTCTGACCGCGGCGGTCGGCGGTCGCCGCACACCAAACGGTTCCCGCCGAAAGACCACGGCGGCCATTCCGGCTTTTCCGCTGGGCTGGCGGGCGACCGCCAGAAGACCGCCGGCCGTCCCAGAGGGACAGCCCCTTCAACGATGAAGCCGGCTCAGAATGGAGCCGGCGGAGTTGAAGGGGTGCGACGGGTGCAGTGGCACTCGTCGAGATTTTCACTGTCTGCACAGTGAAAATCTTTGTGGGGCCCTGTTAGGGGGCCCCACGGCACCCGTTCCCGCCATCCTGGTTCTGGCGGTGGACACCGCCAGAAACAGGCTGGCGGGAAGGCGGTCGGAATCCCCATGGCGGTGCTGCAAGCAGCGCCGCCATGGCGGATTCCCTGGGCCAGCGGGAAACCGGCGGGAAACCGCCGGCTCCCCTTTTCTGACCGCGGCTTTACCGCCGTGGTCAGAATTGCCCAGGAAGCACCGCCAGCCTGTTGGCGGTGCTTCCGCCGCCCTCCACCATGGTGGTCATGGACCGCCAAGGTCAGAATGACCCCCTATGTCTCCAAATCTAGATCTGACATGTATCCGAAATGATGAAGGACCACAATAATCCCTAACATCTGTAGAACTTCTGTGATCGCTTACACACTTACCAGACACACATGAGACATATGTTTGGCCCACATTGCCATCATCAATTGACATGAAGCCTGCACTCATTTTCAGCATCATGTAGTGTTTCGAAAGTCAGTCTAGCTGTTGCATCAACAAAGGTCGGTAATGATTTTGAAAATCTGTACCTCACAGGCAAATGTGACCTATATATACATAATTGGCTCCTGATTTGTGTTGTTGTTTGACACAAAGGCGGGACCAACTTACATTAAGCAAAAGTATTCAGTAAGTTTGCAGAGCAGTTGCTTCCTGACATCTAGCAATTGTGGTCCTTAACATAGTCCATCAATCACCCTGTATGTTTCCAAAGCATTCTACACACTCAACAACATAGCCGGCAGATATTGTACAAATCATCTGATGTCACTACAGAGCATTTAATCATGCACATTTACATGATTTTTACTCACCAACAGGGCCACCAATCACAATTCCCAGGTGGTCCATCAGATCTTGCTCCCTGGAGATGAGGTCAGCCCAGCCGTGCTTCAGCTGGTGGTCATTCCTCTGACTCCGATATACACGTTGCAAGTGATGCAGGACCTTTCCCCACCGAATCCTCCGTGCCTCGGTGTGATACCCCTGTATCACCCGCCCACCTGCCTCAATCAGAAGAGGGAGGAAATGGCACACCAGCCATATGAACCCCCCAAGCTCCTCCTCACCCATTTTGCCAAGACGTGGCCTACCTAACATCTTAGCACAAAAAAGAGGAATAGGGGATAAAGGAGAGCAAAGGAGAATAGGGGAAAGTAGAATAAGAAAAACGTAAACTAAACAACTAAAAGAGCCCAACTATCCCCAAGCTATCACTACCCACAACAGACTCCCCAAAACAACAAAGACAATACAATACTGGACAATAGTACACAATAAACACTCAGACAGGATACAACAACAACATTTTATTTACAAACTGACAAGTGATGGACCACACAGGAGACAAAAGCACAATTTGACTAGACAGAACTCGGAACACAGCCACACAGTCTAGAAGAATCACAGACTGCAAAGTGAAAGTAAAAGTATACCCACTGTACATAATCTGTAAACAGGATATCCTATTACAACAATTCCTGCATAAAATAGCTGCCGTTTTTATCATTATGCGTCAAAAATATTTGACGCATACAGTCTGGGCATAATTTTTTTCGACGCACAGGAGTAAAAATGAGCCTGCATCCATATATTTGGAAATAGGCTAAGACTTAACCAATTTTCTGAGGTACAGCGTGGAAGAGTCAATGGTGTTTTCCTGGCATTATGCGTCGTTTTTTGGGCTTAAGCGCCATGCGTAAAAATTTCAGGGCATTAACTGGGTTTGGGTCATTTTACCATTTTAATGTTATGTAACATTTGTGACACAACTGAGAGAGGCTGATTGCGCCCACTTTGGTCTTGACGTTGTATGGGTGCATGTGAGACATCATTCTGCTGCGGACCATGATCCGCTACTTCCTTAACAGGATTTTCACTCTTGGCTGACGCACTAGATGGCCATTTGTGCGGCCTTCATTTATGTATTGCACAAATTGGGCATGTTTGGCGTCAGGAGAGGATAGTAATGTGACGCACATAAGTACAATACCTCAATGCCTATGGCTCAATGTGTGTGCATTGGCTACTTATGTAGTTGTTGACCCAGTGTGTGTGCATCACAGGATGCATTATTGAAAATATGCTTGTATGAATGTGAAGTCAATGTGTCCAAACCTTAGATGCAAGTCAGCATGGAAATGAGAGAGGACATGTGTTAGTCATACATGTAGCAACATCTGTTGTGTGCACTTCCAAAATTTTGGGTAATGTAGACACCACAAATGACAAAGCATGGACCGGATAGATGGCAGACGCTTGTTCATGTCAATGGTCCAAATGTTGCCCATGTCCTGGAAATTTGGAAACCGCTTCCTAGGCACTTGTTGGTGAACCCACCGTGAGTCAGGCACATGTACAAACTAAGTGGGTACCATGTTATTGGCACAGACAGCCAAAGGTGACCCACAACTGTAATATCACCCCACAGTTGTGGTCATATGACTGAGCCACAACTCTCCTGTGGCAGTGGTGGACCAGCAGAGGAGGAAGCACATGGCCACATATTTCCAGTGATCAATTGCACAGAGGTGTCTGGTTCATGTGTGTGGTCCAATGTTGATCCTGTATATTTTTAGGGGCCTATGTTGTCACAGTTACGTCCAGGTCTCATCATGAGTCAGTGGCGGCTATTCCTGTATCTACTGAGTATCCTTCGGAGATCAATGGAAGTAAAGTCGATCTGGACATGAGAACCTTCATGGGGATGGTCCCACCCTGTCACTGCAGATGTGTTATGAGACTGTCAACAGGGCAACCTTGGTGTGCTGAGTGAGCTCATATCTCAGGAGTCATGTTCCGGCAGGTGTCATTACAACATTTATACACAGGTTGGCCTGTAAAGTTCCTACTGCATCTGGGACCATCATAGCCTCTGTGTTGATTAATCTTGCAGCTGTTCAACACGCACAGGCCATCAATATGTTGTGAGCAATCTGATTCAGCGTGTGAACTGTCAGGGTCCTAACATGTCTGGACTTTTCATGCACATTATCAGAGGTTGCTCGTTCTGCTGGAGGCACCATACCCAATCCCTGCATACGGCCCTGGTACACTGTCACACTTTGTCGTTCATGTATACATGAGACGCAGACAAGGTATAGGCCATGATTTTGGTATTCCAAGACAATTTTACAATTATGGTACAATTAAAAAGCAGATGATGCTATACAATGTATTTGGGTATGCATTGAGGAAGCACCTTACAAAATACCCCCTGAGGAATGTGAGGTTTGGTAAAACAAATGTGGTACATACGTAGCCACAAGGAGCCTTTAGGGTAACGCACAGACAGGTGCCAGTCAGGCTGATAGGATGCAGGGTCAATCAGGATCCAGCAATTTCACAAGGTACATACTCAGTGGTCTGACTTACACTGGTCGGAGGAAGAACAAGACAGTTGACATGGGAAACTGTTTGTCATGTGTTTTGGAAGGTGACACATAAACCCAAGGGCTGTGTTACACGGCTTAATTTCTAGCAATGCATAACAGTGTATTTGACAAAATGGCAACTTCTATGCTGTTCCAAGCATCTGCCTGGGCAGTGCAAGTTCAAATGGGTGGTCTGCATGGAGGTGCTCATAGGTGTGTGCTGCATCAGTTTATCACAAGTCCTGTAGGTGAGATTCCAGTTCAAATGGCCAACAATACCTTTCACATGGGAAGCAATCTACAGGTGATAACAGGGCTTGGAAAACTACAAGCCAGTGTATTAATTGACCTGACGTCCATGTAGTCAGATGTACTATTACAATGGCATACCATAGGAAACGGTGTAGCACGCTAGATCACTATTGTTAGTCTGTGTGTGGAGAGGAGGGAATATCTGGGGACGCATATTACCATTCCAGAGACCTCTTCAGACAGGTGGTGTGAGACCAGGAACAGGGTGTGTCAGGAGTTAGGTAAAGGGCTGACATGTACATAGAATATCATGTGCGAAATGCTTGTCATAGGTGTGGCACTTGTGCTGTCTATGTTCTGCTTATATGGAACTCTAGTCACAGATAGTCCTTGCAAAGATAGGTGCTGTACGACTTACTGCTGTCAAGGGTCTGGTCATACATTCCTGTTACCAATGCAATAGCACATCCACTGCCTCGTGTATGATGCATTTTTTCCCTTATAGACTGATGGTGTCTTAGTTGTGTGCCATATGCTGCGATGAACCATGTTGCCAACATGTATGTGTGAAATAGGTGTGGTCCTCTGCTATTGCCCTTCAAAGGTGAAATGTACAGGATTTATGTCTTTTACAGTGTGTGTGTATGTGACTGTTGTGTAATACGCATCACAATTGCTTTGGAATGTCTGTGTCCTGATCGGTATATCAGCAATGCTCCATGAGGCTACACTGATAGTTAGAGATAAAGGTGAGCAAAAATGATTACCCAGACCATCATATGGTGATTATTATCGGTGTTTATTTACATATGTTGATACAGTGGTGATGGTGAGTTGTTTCAAAAGAAATTGTTTACAAATTTGTTGGCGCCTACGCAATCCAGCAGCTGTGTTTTGTTGTTCCCCCTCATGTTGCAGGCCAGCATCCTCCTCTTCCTCCTCTTCAGGCATTTGTGGCTCTGGTTCTAATAGGGTAGTGTTCCTTCGTATACAAATGTTGTGCAGGATGGCACATGTTAAAATGATCTTACAGACCATTTCTGGTGAATATAGGAGGCTGCCACCAGTGATGTCGAGGCACCTGAATCTCGACTTGTGGATGCCAAAGGTCCTCTCCACTATAGTGTGTGTCCTCCTATGTGCCTCATTGTAGGCACGCTCTGCTGCAGTGCTTGGGTTGCCAAATGGTGCCATAATCCATGGCTGGATCCCATACCCCTGATCACCTGAAAACGATTGGGATCATGTTGATTTAGCTTGCCCCATTAATATCACCTTGCATGGCAGTAATTGTCTTGTGTTGTCTGTGACTCTTTTGTGCTATTGTGTTGCTTCCTAGGCTTCTAGGATGTACCATCTGCATTGGGTTGTTTCCTTGGCTGAACGAGTGTTTGCCTGCTGACCAGTTGTCCGCAGTATGTTTGGGTATTTGCAGTAGAGTAAGCACTCCCTAGCATTGTGACTTGTGATACAGGTGTCACTGTGTCTTCACTGGGGGTGAGATGATAGTTCCATACACAGATTCAAATTGACAGTGGTGGTAACACGTTAGCATCTATGTACCCTGGACATCCCACACCTTTAGACATATGCAATGGATTAATTTAAACATCAGTGAGACGCTTACATTATGCAACGTGACAATTAGCCAAACCTCTCCATACGTTTGATCATTGATGTCTTAACATTAGACTGTACACTAATTTCAGATGTGTGACAGGTTCACTGCAGACCTATCAAACATGGCTAGCGGTGTGACAACCTCAGTGTCTTCCTGTCCACATGTTGCTGTCGTGGTGTATGTGTTGTGTGTCCTAGAGGGTTGCTGTGCACTGTGTATATAAGTAGGTTTCAGTACTTACCAACAAGTAGTCCATTGCCATATCGTCCATCCTGGAAGTGTTGATTGATGGTGCAGTGACGGAAGATGAATGAGTCATGGACACTCCCAGGATACTTTGCCACGATATTGGTGATCAATCCTTGGTGATCGACTATGGCCTGCACATTGATGGAGTGTGTGTGCTTCCTGTTGCGGTATAGGTGTTCAGTTGCAGCAGGTGGCACAAGGCGTACATGTGTGCAGTCAATGGCACCAAGGACGTGTGGGAATCCATTAATGAGGTAAAACCCCTGTTTTGTCTCCTGCTGTTTCCGCTGTGTGTTTGGGAAGCAGATGCGGCGGGTGTGAGTCCAATGATGGCATCCAGTACTTTGGGCAAGAAGGCAGAGAATGATGGCTGTGATATCCCGGCAACCAGGGCGCTAGTGCTTTGAAAGGAGCCACTTGCCAACATGTGAAGTACAGCTAGCAGCTTGGTTTTTGTTGGGATGGTGCGGGGTGTCAGCAAGGTGGGTGCCAACTGTGGCTCTATGTTGCGCAGCAGCTGCTGAATGGCCTGCCAATTCAACCTGTACCGCTGGATGATGTCATGTTCCCTGAGGCCATGAAGGGTTGTCCTGGGGCGGAATATCCTCTTGCTGCCTTTGGGGTCCATGCTGGTGTTGTGGTAGCTGCTGTTGTTGTTTCTGGGCTCTGCGTCTGCGTGCACGCTAGATGAGAAGCACCTCCATGTCTCCCTTTTGCTACTCTGCTATTGCTTCTGTGTGTTCTGATTAAATACAGGTGTGTTCGCCCCATTTTAACGCCTGTCCTGACCCAGGAGTTAATTTTTGACGCAAATCGGGCTGCGCGTCATTTTCCGACTCCGCCTCCCAGCCGGGATTTTTGCCCAGAAGCATAAATACGCTGCACAGCCCTTTGAGTCATTTTTTGGACGGGAATGCCTACCTTGCATATGATTAACGCAAGGCGGTTTCCCGCAGCCTGAAAATGACGCACACGGCGGGATTTTGGCGTCCGCGGGCTCGGGCGTCAAAGTTTAAATATGGGGCAAATTTTGCGCCAAATGTGTGTCAACATTTTTTACGCACATTCGGTGCAGACGGAGTATAAATATGCCCCTAAATTCTAAATATCAAAACGCACAGAGCAAATAAAGTGGGCACCAAATAATTTGACTGTTAGGTCAAGTCTCTTTGGTTTGTTAGACAAACACTATTCCCCTTGTAAGATATATTTATCTCAGGAGCGGTGATGTCATAATAATCAGCCCTCATTCCCGAAGGATGTGAAATACAACACATTATAGCACAGTGAGGTGCACTTTACAAGACGGCCCCTCTTAACAATTTTTACAGGTCACTTATGCCATTATCTTTCTCTTCTACACAATGCAAATTAAGCTGAATACCTAAATGATTAAACCACATTATATAATAGGCCAAGAACAAAACTGACTCTAGAGTTGTAAAGTAAAACGGTTCTCCCAATTATTAATAAACCTTCCTTCTTAGCACTGGTGTTAAGTTTTCTTGTAACCAAAGTGAAATACGAACTCAAAACGTGGGGCAAAACAATGCCACAACACCCACTGAGTCCTGTAAGTAATACAAAACCATTTTCAAACCGCTCTACATAGCAAGCAATTAGTGTATGCTCCTTTTAATACTGATGAGAATTCTGACCTAAGATCGCCCCTGTCGATATTCCCAATGACAATGATTAATAAAAATGTCAACATGACCCAAGATCAGGAGCCAGAGACTCCCCTACCATAGTAACTAAAAGACATCAACATAGACCATAGAAACCCCATAACTAAAACAGCACATTATTGGAGCAAAAACAAAATGGCGGGATTGACCATTTTTACTAGGGCTGAGGTGATCAAAAGCATCCCTGGTAGCAATGGTCAAACCGACCTTTTTGTTTTCATGCATGGGTCTTAGCTTGATATAACATGGTTTAATATTTTTTGAAAATCTCTTCTTGCAAATACTATTCAAATTATTACCTTCTTAAAAAATATTTTGGATCTTTTGTACAAGCAGTTTTTCAGTGATTATTTTGAAAAACCATACATGCCCAGAAATACAATTGTGTACATAAAATACCCCTGCAAGTATTTAGTGTTACAACATTGAAAAGAACATAATGCTGTTAATTTTGCTAGTTTTGTCTGGAAAATTGTAATGCTAATATGTTAAATTTCTTGCATTCTTCAACCAACACTTTAGTGTTTTTAATAGCAAACTTTATTACTTTTCTGAAGAGGAAAACAAACATGCCAGTGCATGTTAGGGATGTGGCGGTACATTTGTACATTTGCGAACGAGGTAAGGAATATTCATTTGTATAACAATTATTTGCAATATGAGTCAAAACACTTGTAAAAGCAAACCAAAATCTTAATTTGAATTTTAATTATATTTGTTTATAAGTATTTCACCAAAATATTGTGTGTGTTTACATCTGTCCTTTATCAACAGCATTTTGGGCCAGATGTAGGTAGGTTCCGATTTGCGACTTGCAAATTGTGAGTCAGAGCGACTTGCAACTTGCGACTCCTAAATCGGAATGTAGGATGGTGTCCCTGACACCATCTGCGACTCGCAAGGGGGTCGAAAAGGCCCACCTTATGTATATTCATGAGGTTGGTCGCAATTTGCAACCCCCTTGAGACTCGAGGCACTCACAGGGACAGTGGCCTGCTGGAGAAAGCAGACCACCATGTCTGTGACTGCTTTTAAATAAAGCAGTTTTTTTATTTGTAATGCAGCCCGTTTTCCTTAAAGGAAAACAAGATGCATTACAAAACTAAAAAATGAAAGGTTTCATTTCATTTTTTCAGAGCAGGCAGTGGTCCATAGGACCACTGCCTGCTCTGGATTTTTTTTTTTAATGCCATTCACAAAGGGGAAGGGGTCCTATGGGGTGCTAACTGTGATTGTTTTGCGACCACGTTTGCGGTCACAAAACAATACAACATTGCGCTGCGACTCGCAATTAGGAAGGAAACACCCCTTCCTAATTGCGACTCGCAATACCGCTTTGCGATTTGGTAACCAGGTTACCGAATCGCAAAACGGGGTTTGGGCATTGCAACGTGCTTTTTGCACATCACAAACAGCAAAATTCGCTGTTTGCGCTGTGCAAAAAGTGTAGTACATCTGGCCCCTTGTGCTTTGCCTGACTTCAGCATTCTTCAGAAACGTGCCCACTCTCCATCTGATCATAAAACAATTTGTTTTTGGTGAAAAAGTGTATACCCAGCAACCGGTTTTGTTTGAGTTTACTATTTGGAAACTTTTATCTCATTCAGTCCAATTGCTCCATCTATGAAAACCGAAAAAAACGAAGACTCCCCAACATTATTCAAAGAGGAGTCAGATATAATAGGCCAAGGAAAACTAAAGGATCTTGATTTATTTCTTTTTTTGGAAACATAATTGAACAGCAAGTACTCCCTGAAGGTAGACATGCATACCGTCTTTATACATTTCATAATGTTTTATTCAAATGCAATGTGGTTTGCAGTGCTACAAGTAGCAGAAATAAGGGAAATGTATTCCCATAAATTACAAATAAATTCCTGGTATTTTTGTAAAGTTATCAAGTTTCAGTAAGTATAGTGTCTGATGATTTTTAAAACCCATTAGTAAACAATTTTGGCCCCAGGGGATGAGATCTCCGGGTGTGACCAGGCTGGATGAGGGGAGGAGGATGTCTCCTCCACATTTAAAAACATACAGCTCTGGGTGATGGGGTTCTTGGGGTGTTAGACTTTTGTTCCTTGGCATGGTCTCCACTAACTTTTTGCCTCTGTTTCTCAGGTTGTTGATGTGTGCTGAACTCTGTTTTTGCTGTTTTTGTTACTCTGGGCACTTTACCACTGCTATCCAGTGCTAAATCGCAATTGCTCCTGTATAAAATGTGTATGTCATTGGCTTTCAATGATTGACATATTTGATTTACTGGTAAGTCCCTATAACAGTGCACTAGAGGTGCCCAGGGCCTGTAAATCAAATGCTACTAGTGGGCCTGCAGCATGGGTTGTGCCACCCACATGAGTAGTCCTGTAAACATGGCTCAGACCTGCCACTGCAGTGTCTGTGTGTGCAGATTTGAACTGACAATTCGACTTGGTAAGTGTACCCACTTGCCAGGCCTAAACCTTCCCTTTTCTTACATGTAAGACACCCCCAAGGTAAGCCCTATGTAGCCCCATGGGCATGGCTAGGAGATGTTTAAGGTAGGACATCTACTAATGTGTTTTATATGTCCTGACAGTGAAATACTGCCAAATTCGGTTTTCACTGTTGCAAGGCCTATCTCTCTCATAGGTTAACATAGGGGCTACCTTTAAATATGATTAAAGCGTAGATTCCCTTTGGGAGCAGATAGACATCTGGAGTTTGGGGTCTCTGAGCTCACAATTTTAAAATACATCTTTTATTAAAGTTGGTTTTAAGATTGTGTGTTTGAAAATGCCTCTTTTAGAAAGTGGGCATTTTCTTGCTTAAACCATAAGAAAAACTGCTGGATGGCAAAACAGAGTTACTACGAGGATCTGTGGACCAAGTTGCTTATGTCTAACAAACTGAAAAATTATAAAAAGTTCTGGGAACTAATAAATGGACTAACTAAGGGAAAAAATCGACACACGAATGCAGGCATCGATGCAGCCACATGGGAAGCCCACATACAGGCAATGTTCTCACTCCCAGAGCACCATGTGAAGGAGTAGGCCACACAGACAGCCAATGACTTAAGCAAGATTAATCTTGGCTTCAGAGTGACAACGCAAACAGACTTATTTCCAAATGAAAGGAAATGACCATTGATATAGAAATGCTGACAAGCCTTATTAAGAAACTAAAAATGGAAGGGGCAACTGGTCAGAACGGTATTCCGATCGCCTTGTTTAGGGGAGACCCTTCATTCGGGGTGTATTATTTGGCACTGCTTTTCAACGATCTCCTAGGCACTACGGGTCTCCCAGATGCATGGAAAGGCAGCATAATTCACCCCATATATAAAGCAGGGAACCCCGCAAATCCTTCAAGCTGCAGGCTAATCGCATTGATAGACGTGGAAGCAAAACTCTACGCATCCTGTCTACTGCAACAACTAGTAGAATGGATTCATGATAGACAATTAATTCCACAATGCTAGACAGGCTTTAGTGCTGGAATGGGTGCTTACACCAACCTGGCAACCCTGGCCTTGCTGGGAAACAAAGCCAGGCTTAAGAAAAAAAGGCTACTTGCCTGTTTCATTGATCTAAAGGTTGCTTTTGATTGTGTACCAAGAAACTGAAAGGTTGGGGCTTACCATGCAGCCTTCTAGGCGCAATGATGGACTTATACACAGGTACTTGGGCGCAAGGGAAAATCGGAGAGGGCAGCCACCTCACTAACAGAACATTAACAGCAAAAGGACTTAAACAAGGGTGTGTATTGGCCCCCACGCTGTTTAACTTATGTCTTGCAGATCTAGCCGAGGCTCAAGCTCCTATAAATAGCCACCCTCCAGTCTTGGCCAAGAAAGGAATTACATGGCTACAGTACGCAGACGACATAGTTTTACTCAGCCAAACACCTGTTTGGCTACAGCATAGCATCGACGCATTTTACACATACATAACAATGCAAGGCCTAGAACTGAATTTGAGTAAAACCAAGGTTGTCCGCCTAGTTGACAGGAAGTTTAAATCTGCTTCATGGTTCATAAACGGATCCCGGGTGGAGGTTGCACCCACGTATAAGTACTTGGGATTCACTATGGACCGTCTCTTGACTTTTAAGCCGCAGCTTGCTGTTGCTCAAGCAAAAGCCCTCTCACTGACCTACGGTTTTAAAGTTCTAAAACAAAAACTGAGCTGTCCTTCATACACTCACCTGCTTGCTGTTATGGCAGCTCGACTAATGCCCACCATCACCTATAGCGCCGAAACCATGCTGGTGAAGGAGCCAGTTTTTCTCAATCAAGTCCAGACGAAAGTCTACAAAACAGTTTTTTGGATACCACAATCAGCATCTCGAGCTCAGGTCCGTTTGGAATTGGGTATGAAAAGCTATGAATATCAGAGTAGATGTGCCTTCATTAAACTAGGCTGGAGGATGCGTGCTGCTGAGACTGGTACTCTAAACAACCTATGTTGGATGGAAATTGAAGAGCAACAGCGTCATAATGACAAAAGCACCTGGGGTCATCACTTAAATAACTGTATTAAAGTACTAGGGGGGTCATTTTGACCTCGGCGGTCTTTTGTCAAGACCGCCGAGGGACCGACGTGCTGAAGACCGCCCTGTCGGGTACATAGCGCGCTTTATAAATTCTTGATTGATTGATTGATTGATTGAGGGGTGGCGGTTTTCCGCTCGCCGTATTATGACTGTTGGCAGCCCTCCGTCCTTTTTCGGACGGAGAGTCGCCAACAGCCATACTGGCGGTCGGCGGGGAAGTGGAGGTTGCTCCACCTCCACCGCCACGTCAACAGAACACCGCCCACTGAATCACGTCCTGTGATTCGGCATGGCGGTGTTCTGTTGACAGTGTGGTGTCGGTGGAGCAGCCCCCAAGGATCCCGTCCCCTCCCAGAGGATCAACGGACCAGGTAAGTTGATCGTCCGTTAGGGGAGGGGGGTGGGGGGGTGTTGTGTGTTGTGTGCGTGCATGGGGGGGTGTTGTGTGTTTGGGAATGAGTGCGTGTATGTCTGTAGGTATGTCTGTATGGATGTGTGCGAGCATGTTTGAATGTGGATGTGCATGTCTGACTGTGTGTGTGGCTGTTGGCATGAATGTCAGTGTGTGTGCGTGTATGTGTTTTGGTGGTGCCTGGGTGCCTGTCGGGTGTGAATGAGTGATGTGATGTTGGGGGTAGGGGTGTGGAGGGGGGTCCTGCCACCTTTGGGGGGTGGCAGGGGTGGTGGGGGGTCTAGGGGAGGGAGTCGGTGGTTGGGGTGGGGGGTGTATGAGACCCCTATCACTGCCAGGGAAGGAATTCCCTGGCACTGATAGTGCTTACCGCCATGGATTTCATGGCAGTTCCAAACCGCATGAAATCCATGGTGGTCAGCCGGGTACAAATACCGCCGGCGGTATAGTGACGACCGCCGGGCTGGAAACCCAGGTCTCCAGCCCAGCGGGCGGAACGGAGAAGAGGCGGATGACTGTGGCGGTAACCGCCATGGTCATAATTGCAAACATTTGACCGCCAGCCTGTTGGAGGTCTTACCACCGCTTCTCCGCCGTCCGCCAGGGTCGTAATGACCCCCTAGGTCTGCTAGAAGCCTGGGACCGGAACCCGGACAAAAAGGAGTTCTTTCAGAAAGCAAACGCAGTCACTAAGAAGAAATCTTTAAATTCCGACAAACAGAAATTGGCAAGCAGACAGCATGTCTGGACTATAATAACATCATACAAAACTTTACGGGCACAGGAATATCTAGCAGCAACCTTCAACCAGTCGCTGAAACATCAGTTCATACTTTTCTGCTTTGGGTTGATGGAAACAAAGGATATGGTCCCTTCATGGAAACAGCAGGACCCGACATATTCCTGTCGACCGTGTGGGTACAGAAAAGAGACATTAGAACACATTTTTTGTGTGTGCCCGGCTTTGCTAAGCCACAGGACATTAAGGGGGTCATTACAACCCTGGCGGACGGTGTTAAAGCTGCAGTAATACCGCAAACAGGCCGGTGGAAAAAAAGGGAATTATGACCGTGGCGGAAACCGCCAACATAGACAGCCACTTTAACACTCCGGTACAGACAAGCAGCGCGGCGGTCACCGCCAACAGACAGGCAGAAGACAATGTACCGCCCATAGTATCACAACCCACCAATCCGCCACCTTTTCCGGGGCAGATTGACCGTGGATAAAAACACGGCGGAAACAGATTTTGAAATGGGAAATCGCTCACCTTAACACACTCCATGAGGAAGGAGGCCACCATGGAGCCGGAACTACAAATACTCCCTGCCCTTGTCTTCCTGCTCGTCTACGAACACCAGCAACGGTGGCGCCGAAGACAACAGTGAGTACTGCACCTACGACATAGGGGAGGGGGGAGGCAAAAGTCAGGAGGACACACACGCAACACCCCCACCCCCACCCTCGCACATTACAACACACACACCAATGCATTTCCAAACATCACAGTAACAACCCACAATCCCCCCGGAAGAATGCAAAGACTAAAGGAAATCAGTTCAACCATTGTAATGTATCAACACACAGTAACCAAATATATACAGATATATATACACATTCTAGAATGTATACATTACGATTAGTAGTGCAGGTATGCACATATCAATGTCCGTGGACCACTGGGCCCACAAAGCATTGGCGACGCCCACACTAGATACCTGTCCACAAACAGAGAGAACACTGCAGGGGCATCAGATAGAAATACAACAGGCACCTCAGGGGAAGGGAAGGGGGGGCACCTCAGCCAGATTACAGCACCACGCCAGATCCACGACGGGGCTCCATGCCCATTGATGTATCCTGGGGAGTGCAAAGCCACAGTCTCTCAAGTCTCTACAGTGGGTAGGTTGCCCACTGTACCATCCTGGGGAGTGCAAAGCCACAGTCTCTCAAGTCTCTACAGTGGGTGGTTTGCCCACTGTACCATCCTGGGGAGTGCAAAGCCACAGTTTCTCAAGTCTCTACAATGGGTGGTTTGCCCACTGTACCATCCTGGGGAGTGCAAAACCACAGTCTCTCAAGTCTCTACAGTGAGTGGTTTGCCCACTGTTACATCCTGGGGAGTGCAAAGCCACAGTCTCTCAAGTCTCTACAGTGGTTGGGTTTCCCACTGTCACATCCTGGGGAGTGCAAAGCCACAGTCTCTCAAGTCTCTACACTGGATGGTTTGCCCACTGTACCATCCTGGGGACTGCAAAGCCACAGTCTCTCAAGTCTCTACAGTGGGTGGTTTGCCCACTGTACCATCCTGGGGAGTGCAAAGCCACAGTCTCTCAAGTCTCTACAGTGAGTGGTTTGCCCACTGTTACATCCTGGGGAGTGCAAAGCCACAGTCTCTAAAATCTCTACAGTGGTTTGGTTGCCCACTGTTACATCCTGGGGAGAGCAAAGCCACAGTCTCTCAAGTCGATAACATTCTCCACTGGTTCTGGAGGGGGACTGGTGCTCAGTGTGCTTCATCCTGTGCAGGACTCAGGTAGTGGATGCATGTCTCCACTGGTTCTGGAGGGGGACTGGTGCCCAGAGTGCATCACGCTCCCCGTTACGGTCCCAGTTCCGTCACTGTCCCAGCTGCACATGGGCTAACGATGCTTGAGTTTGCAGTCTTTGCCCTGTTCAGTGGTCTTTGCCCTGTTCAGCGGTGCTTGACTTTGCTGTCTCTAACCTGTGCATTGGTGTGTGGCGTCCTGTGCAGCGGGGAGGATGGCGGCCTTCCCCGCCGTGCTGCTCCTACCAGACTTTGGAGACTTCTTCTGCCCCTTCACCACCTTGGGAGGCGTCACAGCTGACTCAGCACTCCCCCCGGGACCCTTGTGAGCAGTTTTGCCGGCAGGAGTCTTCACCCCCTCCCGTCTGGCACTGTCCAACTTAAGGTGCTTTACAGGGGGTGGACTGGCAGTGCTTTGGCTCTGTGTCACACTGCCTGCCCTGGTGACCGGTGCACTCCACAGACCTCAAACACGCACCACTGGTACCGGACTTTTTTTGGCTGAGGTGCTACTACGGGATCTATGAATTGGAGGGGTGGGGGTGGTGGCCCAGAGGTCAACATTGCTCAGGAAAAGTTTCTGACGAAGACTGGGATGGGTAGCTGGAGGGGGTCTGGGAGTGGAGGAAGAGGAGGTGGTTGTAGGAGGTGTAACTTTAGGTGATTTGGGTGCAGGTGCAGGTACTGGAGGCTGTCGTGAGGTGGATGGATGTTGGGTGTGTGGGTGCCCGCGTTTGTGTACTTTGGGAGGGGGCGTCACAGACACACTGGGAGTGGACACAGGGGACGTGTAAATGGTAGTGGGGGTGGTGAGTGCAGGTGAGCGGGGTGTGGTGCTGGGTGTTCTGGTCCGATTCCTAGTGCCTGTAGATGTAGTGCATGCAGGTGAGAGTGTAGATGACACTGGGAGGGATGAGGGAAACGACGAGGTGGGGGACACAGTGGAGCCAGTGGATGTTGTTGTGTCTGTATGTGGGTGATGCTTGTGTGAGTGCCTGTGGGTTGTGTGGTGCCTATGTTTGCCTGAGCTACTTTTGTGTGTTGAGGTGTGTGCATGCTTGTTTGATGGTGTGCTTGGGATAGGCTGGGGTACAGGGGATTGGGTCTGGGTGGAGGAAGTTGGAGGGGGGAGGCTAGACACAGGGACAATGGCTGCCATCAGTGCTGAGGCCAGAGATTGCATGGTTCGATGATGGGCAGCCTGACCAGAATGAATGCTCTCCAGGAATGCATTGGTGTGTTGCAACTCCCTTTCTACACCCTGGATGGCATTCACAATGGTAGACTGCCCAACAGTGAGTGACCTAAGGAGGTCAATGGCCTCCTCACTGAGGGCAGCAGGGGTGACTGTGGCAGGGGCTGAGGTGCCTGGGCGAAGGTGATGCCCAACCTCCTGAGTGAGTGGGCACGGAGCGAAGGCTGAGGGGCTGCTGGGAGGGCGGTGCTGGTAGGGGGGGTGGCGGCTGTACCTGTCGAAGTGGGGGGCACAGATGGTGCCGCCACCACAAGGGAGCTCCCATCGGAGGACGAGTCTGTGTCGCTGTTTGCAGATCCGGTCACCGACGTGAAGCTCCCCTCGCCCTCCGTCCCACTGGTGTATTCAGAGTCCGTGGTGTGGCCCTACATGGCCATGTGGGATGCAGCTCCCTTGTGCTCCGGTGCCACTGTACCTCCGCCTGATGATGCTGATGCACAAAAGAACAGGGAGAGCAGAAAAAGGGGGGGGGAACGACAGAAGAAAGACAGGTTGAGTGCATGGGTACCGCTACCGATGGCGGACAATACAGACACAGCAGCCCCCTGCACTACGCCGTGCTCTTGGCCTCTACAGATGCAATTCCTGGGATATTGCCTACATGGCTATGGGTGTCATCTGCCCACATAGATGGCACAGGGGCATGTCTACCTGTACTTGGCACTCTGCAGAGGTGGGGTGGAGTGGCACATGGCCTGCATTAGGGAGGGGCCAGCCTACGGAACTCGCCCTGGCCTAGGGAAACCCACAGCCCTCCTCCCCCACCCAGACCCCTCCACTGAGCGCAAAGTCCGCAGAATGAGAGTGTACACACCCCCTTGTGGCTGCTGTGATGCCCTCAAGCGCCCATCCAACTCAGGGTAGGCCACGCCAGGATCAGGAACATCAGGGGGGTCATGGTTCGACGGGCACCCTTCCCACATTGGGAGGCCATCCCCAGCTGAGCCTCCGCCGTCTTCTTGCTCCAGCGGCGAATGTCCTCCCATCTTTTCCGGCAGTGGGTGCCCCGTCTCTGGTGGACCCCCAGGGTCCGGACGTCCTTGGCGATGGCACGCCAAATGTCCTTCTTCTGGTGGGCGCTGACCTACATGACATGTACAGGGGAAGAAGAGAAGTCATCACCAACTGCACCGTCGAAGTGAGTGGCCCACATCCCTACCCTTGCCATGTGGCACATGCATTCACAGTCCTACATGCTCGCAGAACCCTGCCCCCTTCCATCTTACAACCAGCCCTCTCCACCCAGGCATAGCCCATACAACGTGCTCCCTGTGTACTTACCTGTTGGTCTGGAGGACCGTAGAGTAGCGTGTACTGGGGGAGGACCCCGTTCACGAGCTTCTCCAACTCCTGAGCTGTGAAGGCAGGGGCCCTTTCCCCAGACGCAGCAGCCATTGTCTCTTCCAGACCGAGGTCACAGCAGCACTTGCAGTGTAGGTCCTCTCCTGTCGAAGATCATGTATCGAGTGATTGAACAGATAGAAAATGGAGGTCACGTCCGCGGCGGTGACGTCCGCGGCGGTGCGTATCATTACCGCCGGCGCACTTCATCATTGGCTCCTGGGACCCATAGGGTCCAATGTTAACCGCGACGGTGTACAACACTAGCGCAGTTACCTCACATCCCATTGTCCCAGTTTAGAGGTCAGGCAGCCGTCATTTCAGGGGCCCACATGGCTTCATTTACTACTGCGTCACACATACCTAGGCCTACACTCAACACACATGCAGGAAGAGTTTTGTATTTGGTGTCGTGTTCTGTGTAGCTGTGGGAACATACCTGAGAATTTGTTGACTCTGTGGTCGCTGTTGTCCTTCTTAGGCACTGTCAGCTGGGACATTTGAGGAGATGGCGGAATCCTCTGGAGTACCGACCGCTGGTGGACCTGTTAACAATGGAGGAGTGACATTTGATCATCACCTACAGGTTTGATCGTGCCAAAATCCAGGAACTGTGTACCCAGTTGGAGCCAGAACTGATGTCACCAATCCGCCATCCCACAGGAATCCCCCCTGAAGTGCAGGTGCTGTCAGTGCTTCATTTCCTTGCAAGTGGGTCATTTCAAACAACAGTGGCCATGGCATCAGAGATGTCCCAGCCTATGTTTTCCAACGTGTTTTCCAGAGTGTTGTCTGCCCTGCTGAAACACGTGAGGAGCTACATCATTTTCCGTCAGGTGGAGGATTTGGCTACTGTTAAAGGTGACTTCTATGCCCTTGGACATATCCCCAACATCATAGGTGCTATTGATGGGGCCCATGTAGCTCTGGTCCCCCGCCGCAGGAGTGAACAGGTGTACAGGAACCAGAAGAGTTATCATTCCATGAATGTACAGATGGTATGTTTGGCAGACCAGTACATCTCCCAGGTAAATGCAATGTTCCCTGGCTCAGTGCATGACGCATACATCCTGCGGAATAGCAGCATCCCTTATGTGATGGGTCAACTCCAGAGGCACCGGGTGTGGCTATTAGGGGACTCTGGTTACCCCAACCTGTCATGGCTACTGACACCAGTGAGGAATCCCAGGACCAGGGCAGAGGAACGTTACAATGAGGCCCATGGGCAGACTAGGAGGGTGATCGAACGCACCTTCAGCCTCCTGAAGGCAAGGTTCAGGTGCCTCCATATGACAGGTGGTTCCCTATTCTACTCACCAAAGAAGGTGTGCCAGATCATCATCGCCTGCTCGATGCTTCACAATCTTGCTTTGCGACGCCAGGTGCCTTTTCTGCAGGAGGATGGTCCAGATGACGGTGTTGTGGCAGCTGTGGAGCCTGTGGACAGTGATGAGGAGGAAGCTAAGGAAGAAGACATTGACAACAGGGAGTCAGTCATACAGCAATATTTCCAGTGACACACAGGTGAGAACATTTGTTTACTATTATATTCACTTTCACACTTCTACCTCTATCCTGTCTGTCAATTTGTATCAGTATTGGGTAACTGAGTTGTACATTTCTATTACGGTTTCACAAGTGAGGTTACCAACGTGTGTCATCTGCTTGCTTCCTTCATGGACTTGTGCTGTGTGACATAGGTATGTTGACATTAAAATTTCAAACGGATTTTGTCATAGTCATAGCTAATACACATTTTCAAAATCACAGATTGACTCCAGATTGATTTGTGGATCAAGGGTGTTTATTTAAGTCCTCAAAAATGGAGGGGGGTGGTAAAATGGTGATGGGTGATGGTGGAGGAATGTCCATGGCAGAGTCCAGTCTATTCATCTCACAGGTGCATTGCCCATATGGGCATAGGAAGTGGAGCTGGGGCAGTTCCAATCTGGACAGGGTAACAAAGTGGGACAGTGGGATGACAATCAGAGTGGTCTCATTTCCTGGCAGGGGTCTTGCCATCTTGCTCTGTCCTGTTACTGGATCTCAGGGACCGCTTGCGGGGTGGTTCTCCGTCTGCAGGGGGTGGGGTGCTGGTGTGGTGGTCCTGTGGCGGGGCGTCCTGTCCACTAGCGCCTGGGGAGGTGGTGGGCAATTCATCGTCCAGGCTGGTGTCAGGGGCCCCTTGGAGTGCCACAGTGTCCCTCATGGTCTTTTGTATGTCCTTCAGCACCCCTACGATGGTGCCCAGGGCAGAGCTGATGGTTCTGAGCTCCTCCCTGAAGCCCAAATACTGTTCGTCCTGCAGGCGCTGGGTCTCCTGAAACTTGGCCATGACCGTTGCCATCGTCTCCTGGGAGTGGTGATATGCTCCCATGATGGAGGATAGGGCCTCGTGGAGAGTGGGTTCCCTTGGCCTGTCCGCCCCTGTCGCACAGCAGCCCTCCTAGTTCCCCTGTGTTCCTGGGCCTCCGTCCCCTGGACCGTGTACCCACTACCACTTCCCCAGGTCCCTGTTGTTGTTGGGGTGGTGGGTTAGCCTGGGTTCCCTGTAGTGGTGGACACACAGCTGATTGACGTGTCCTAGGTATGGAGGTATGGGCCCGCTGGGTGGGTGCTGTGCTGGTGTTACCAGCGGGTGGAAGGTCAGTTTTGGGCTGTGCCTCTGCAAGGGGAACTGACTGTCCCGAGGCCCACGATGGTCCGGGCTGGTCATCAGGATCCAGTTGGCCAGAGCTGCTGTCGTCACTGTGGGCGTCTTCTGAGGGTGGAGTGGAGATGTCTGGACCCTCCTGTCTGGTGACGTTCCGTAGTGGTCCTGCAGGGGTATAAGAGCATGATTATTGCATGTGTGTGTGTCATGGTGTGCAATGGCTGGGTGTTTGTGTACCCCAGTGCAAGCATTCCTGTGTGGGTCTTGTGTGATGATGGTTGGAGGGGGTGTTATGGGTATGTGCAGTGAGCATGCTTTAGTGAGGGGTGACCATGCTTAGTTGTTGCATGCAGGGCTTGGTGTTGGGATGTGTGGTTTGTGTTATTAGTACATTAGTGAGGAGTTGGAGTGATAGGGGAGGGGGTGAGGGTGGGGGGGTGTGATAGCATGCAGGTAGGGTGGGGGATATGATAGTTAAGATTTGACTTACCAGTGTCTATTCCTCCACCGACTCCTCCAAGGCCCTCTGGATGCATGATGGTCAAGACCTGCTCCTCCCATGTTGTTAGTTGTGGGGGAGGAGGTGGGGGTCCGCCGCCAGTCCGCTGAATCGCGATGTTGTGCCTGGAGACCACAGAACTCACCTTCCCCGTAGGCCGTTCCACCTCTTCCTGATGTCCTCCCGATTTCTTGGATGCTGTCCAACAGCGTTGACCCTGTCCACGATTCTGCGCCATAGCTCCATCTTCCTGGCTATCGAGGTGTGCTGCACCTGTGATCTAAATAGCTGTGGCTCTACCCGGATTATTTCCTCCACCATAACCCTGAGCTCCTCCTCTGAAAACCTGAGGTGTCTTTGGCGTGAGATGGGGTGGTGTGGGTGATCTCTGGGGTGGTGTATGTGTTGATGAGTGTGGTGATGTGTAGTGGTGTGTGGTGTTTTGTGCGTGGAATGTTGTATGGGTGATGGTGTTGTGTGCGTCTGTGTGGTGGGGTTCTCTATTGCTGTGCTCTCTGTCTGTCGCCTTCGTCTCTGATTTTGGGTCGTAGGGGTTTGTGGATGATGTGGGTGTGTGTTTTATATTGTGTTGGGTGTGTGGGAGTGGTGTTTGTATGTGTCTCAGGTGTGTGTATTTGGAATTGTCCAATGTGGCGGTGTTTTGGAGATGTGTGTGTATTTTGAGCGCAGCGGTGTGTACCGCCAATGAAATACCGCGGTTGAAAGACCGCCGCGTGGATTCGTGGGTCGTGATAGCATGGGTATGTTTCTGTTGGCGTGACGGTGGAGGTTTTGTTTTCACCAGTTTAACACTAACCTTTGGTGTGGCGGACTTGTGTGGGTGTCTGAATTTCGGCGGTTTCCGGAATGTGTGTCATAATAGCTGTGGCGGAATTCCGCAGCGGTAAGCGCCTTTTACCGCCAATGTTGTAATGACCCCCTATATTTGAAAAACATTTTTAAGACACTGAACTTATGCTCCTGCAGACCGGCAATCATTAGCTGGCTTAGCGGACTTTCGATCCCGTTTTCATGTCGAAGGACTAAATTCATATTACAGGCCCAGAAAGAATTAGTGAACAAAGTCGAAGCCGAGTGTGCAAGGGCCACAACTTAGGATTCTCACTCGGCTTCACTCATTTACTATTATCGTGTTCGCAAGGGAACAAGAAAGTCCTAAAGTTAAGTTCAAGATCAAGGTTGGAATTAGTGGAGAACAATCTAGATTGCACAACTATTTAATCATGATATGTTTTAGTTTTAAATAAGCTTTTATGTTTTGTATAAAATTGTTAATAGGCAAAGTATTTATACTATTATGCATTTTGGAATTGTGATGGTTTTTATTAACTGTGTCAATAAACTTACTGATTACTGATTGCTTTAACCATTCTATGACTCTTCCTGTTTGTGGATTCCCTGTCTGGGTCAGTTTGACAGTTAGGTTATTTGCACCTCTCTCTAGACCATGACACAGATGGAGCTGGGGTGTAGCCTACATATCTTGATGAGCCATCTGTGCTAGGAGGGAGGGGAGGAGTGGTCACTTACACCTGAAAGGGCTGTGTCTGCCCTCACACAATGCAGCCTCTAACCCCCTGGTGTGTGTCTGGGGCCTGGCCTGGGCAAGGCAGGATTTCACAAACAAGAGAGACATTCCTTTGAAGTAAGCCTACTTCAAAGGTCAAAATGGGTATAAGAAGAGCACCCAAAACCACAAACTTTAGATCACTTCTGGACATCAAGTGAAACCTCTGCCTGGAGAAGATCTTAAGAGCTGAGGAGAAGTGGTGCCCTGCCTGTGATTGTGCCTTGAGGAGCTATCCTGCAGTTGAAGCTTCTGCCTGTGCAAGAGGACAAAGACTGGACTTTGTGTGCCTTCCTGCTTGTGAAGAAATCTCCAAGAGCTTTTTTTGAGCTTGCCTCCTGTTGTTGAAGTATCAGGGCCATCACATTCTTCTCCTGCCAGCACCTGGACTAGCTGCTGAGACTCCTGACCTGCCATGTGGTGCCCTATCCAGTTGCTGGGGCCTTGGAAGGTGAAGCTGGCAGACCAAGACAGAAAATCCACGCACAGACCGCTGTGCGGGGAAAATATCAATGTACCTTCCAAAACACGGCTATAAAACAACATGCCACCGGCTTCAAAGCAGAAATTGACTCTCCACCGGCATCGTGGCTGGAAATTCGACACATGTAGCTGGAAGAACGACACGCAACACCTGCTGACGGATGCTGATAACGTCGCAACCCACATTGCACGGTTTTGATGATACTGTGCGGCAGGAACTTCGACGCAAACCTTGTTGGGCTTGGAAAAACGATGCAACACCTGCCCAGACCCGAGTGCTGCCCGGATCAACGCATTGCTACCCTGTGGGGAGGAAAAACGACACACACCGACCCGACCGGGGAAGGAGAAACAACGCACTTTCTCGCATGCGGGTGAGAAATAGACACATTGCTTACCTTTTTGCAACGCACACTCACCCAGGCATGTTATTTTGATGCTATCCAGGTACTTTTCAATGCTAACACTGTTTTAACTATTTTCTCAAGGATTTAAGACTTTTTTTCTTTTAAAATTAATAACTTGACTTGTGTATTTTAGATTTTTCATTCTTTTGGTCTTGTATTGTTTAGATAAATATTACCTATTTTCCTAAACCAGTGTTGTGTCATTTTGTGGTGTTTTTACTGAGTTACTGTGTGTGTTGGTACAAATACTTTACACTTAGACTCTGGAGTTAAGCCTGCCTGCTTGTGCCAAGCTACCAAGGGGGTGAGCGAGGGTTAACTGAGGGTGATTCTCCTTTACCCTGACTAGAGTGAGGGTCCTTGCTTGGACAGGTGTTAACCTGACGGCCAACCAAAGGCCCCATTTCTAACATTGGGCCTATAGTAGCTCTTGGAGGGGGGCCATTCATCCCCTTACCTTTTAAAAAACATATAAGCCTAGGGTTTTTGTTCTCGGGCCTCTAGAGGCTTAGGGAGGGGAGCCATGCACGCCCCTTTCTCTTTTGTACCATAGCGTACCTTGCATACTAGGGTAGGGGTGGACCCATGCATTCCCTGTTCCCCAAATAATTGTATTTCTGACCCCACCCCCCAAGCCCATCGAGGAGATCATGCCAAATATATTAGAAATGAGACCTCCCATTTTATTATTTTCACAATACAGTGGGAGTCCTTGGGTAGCCTGACATTTTTGGTTTTTAATTTTGACACCAGGGGATTCCTCTGGCAATGCCCACGAGGACTAGAGGGGCAGTTTATTCCTATTTCACCAATTATAAGAGAGGGGATTCAGACTACGGTGTCCTGTAATGGCAGCCACAAAATCTTCTTTTATTTGGCTGCCACTTAATCAAAATGCTTGCCCCCATGGGAGCCACACTTCCACTAGAGCGCAACGGCCTAAGGTAAAATAAAAAAGAGTCCTCTCGACCAATGAGAGTGCTTTATTTTTTCAGGTTTATCTTGTGTGATTACTGCATGAGTCCCTCACATCCAACCATCCAGATATACCAATATATTTGTACCTTAATTTCTAAAAATCTACTGAAAGAATTTACACCAAATCACAAAAAGCACGTTTTCTGGACTTAAATCTAGCTCCCTGCAAAAATGTTTGTAATTCCATTCAGCAGTTTTTGAAGTACTGCATTCTAAAAACGTCTATGGAAAATGCATGGGGACATTTGGTTTTGGGACACCTCCTTGTTTCTCGGCCCCTGCTTCATGGATCATCCTGAAACTTTCCAAGAAGGAGTTGAGGTGGGTAAAAAAAAATTATTATTATTATTTTGAAAAGATTTGTCAAGCAGCGACAAATTTATTAGTAAACCAAAAAACACTCTCCTGATGAAAACGCAGACCTAACTATAACTACCCAGTGGAACTGGGTATAGTCAGTTGTGCTGGTATGAAGTCTTATAGGACGTGGAGCAGGGCATTACCACCATGAAGATAGTACAGTACGAGGACACAAACTGCAGTTCTAAAGTCACTTTCTGAAAGAGTCTTTGTTTTGTTTTTTGGCAACATGTTCCTTGAGGGTGAGGTTGATGTCCAGGGTGAATCCAAGTGACTTGGCCTTTGGTGCTTGTTAGGGTTCAAAGCCATTAAGGTTAATTTAATTGATTCAGGTTTGTACTACTTCTCGCTTGTTCTTCATGGCAATTAAAAAAAATTGGTCTTGATTGGATTGAGCTTCAGGTGGGTATTGGACATCCAGATCTGGATGATGTGCATGCAGTGGGCCTGATTCAAAGAGGTAATCTTTGACCTTTGGTCTAAACTTAGACCAAATGTTTAAGTTTATGACTTTTAGTATTCACAAAAGGCATTTATGAGTAGTATCGTTACATCTGCACTCAGGCTGGAATCTCCTCACTTGGGGCAGAGTTTCGGCACGCGGGGTGGAACCTCTGCACTCGGGGTGGAGTAAGTGTAATTACATACACCTGCAGACTATCAACACCACCTGAATCACCAGCTCTAGAAATCACATAAAAGTGGAACACAAGCAAGTCACTGGATTGGCCACACCAACTTTTCACCTGCCTGCTCTGCACCTTGCCTCCACCATGCTATCTGCACTGCACCTTGCCTCCACCATGCTATCTCTGAAGAGGAAGAAGAATTATAGTGAGGATGAGACCACCATGATACTCCAGTTAATAGTGAGGCACCACAAAAAACTGCATGGTCTATCCCCTTACAGCAGAAATACCACACAGAAGGCAGACCTATGGCAACATTTGGCTACTGCAGTCTCTGCACTGGGGGAGGATGCCTGTACAGTCACAGACTGGCAGTGGCAGGGTGAGAAAAGGTGAGTGAAGGAGAAGTACAGCAGGATACAGCAGGATAGAGCTGGCTGGAGCTCTCCTTGGTGCACAAACTGGACCCTGCCACCTCACCTCACTCAAGAGGAATGTCCTCTCCACCATCCACCCCCATCTTATTCATGGGCTGCCTGTGATTGATGACCTCAATATGGTGCAAAGTATTATGTGATGAATCTAATAATGACACTAAATGACAAATGTCTGCACTACAGTGCAAATGTGACATGGATGATGTCCTTAATATTTGTAAATTGCATGGAGAGTGAGACCCTCATGTTTTTCTTTAGGCCATTGCACTACAAGTCTCAGGATCCTTTGCAGTGGAAATGGCAATCTCCAATTCCTCAGCCCAAAATATTAGTGGCCCATCATTGCTGGTGTATTCACCTAACACTGGTAAATGACAATAGATATTGTGCCTTATTGACTTATCATTACTGTTGGCATCTAGATGCAAGTGTGTAAACATGTGACAGGTCACACATAGTCAACATTTCTTCGTTACGTCTGCTGACTTTCCCCTTTTATTGCCACACACAGCCAGAGTACAGTCACTCACTGCATCAGAGGTCCCAGCAGGGAGGCAATCTCATGGAGCACAACAACCCATACCACCAGCACAAAAGTGTGTGTGTATATATGGTTAGGAGAGGTAACTCCTACTTTGTGATTAGATAACCCATAGATATATAACATGGAATCCATCAACAGTGCCAAACCTTTGAACTGAACTAGGTAATGTTGTTCATCACATGTGTCAACTCGAATGTAAACTGAAAACACAAATATTGTGATAGGCCCTGTGATGTTGTCCAGGAAAACACAGCCCACAATGACCTCTGCTACATTTACGAATGTGACTTCTGGTCAAGCAACATACACTGGTTGAAATACCATTACATGGATACTCGCTAACAAAATCCAAAGGCTCAAAATGTATGGTAATTGATGTGTATGTGGGCCACACTGATGCCAGCAGGGTTGCAGATGGGGAGAGCGGCTGGGGCTGGTTTGGTGGATGTAGAGGAAGTGAAGCATAAATCTGGTGGCAGAACTTCAGAGTGTAAAACCAGTAAAGGTGGGGATCATCTCAGCATCACCACTTGACTAAAATGTGTGATCCTAGACAAATGTTGGTTTTCACTTTTCCCCCTCTTCCTCCATAATCACATATAAGTGAACCTTGAAATACATGACTTCAGGGTGTGTGCTGAACAAAACCTTATCCAGTGTCAAATGCAATAGTCTACGATGATGTCCATGTGAAATGGGAATACAGGCCACCAAAAAAGTGTCCAGTACAAATGTTTGATCTCCCAGTCCAGAGTGGGCATTGTTTTTGGGGAGGTGGGGGTTTGAAGAATGAATGTTACCCAAATCTCGGTTGATAATTATTCATATCTGAAGTGTAATCTGCAATGCACTGACAAGACTTGATGTGGAAAGGTGAAAGAGTTGTGAATGTTGAGGAACACTCCTTTATAATTTTGAAGAGACCACATCATAGTTATGATGCATGATGCCCTTAAAAATAAAGGTGTATCCTAAGGTAGGCAGTGCAGGGCACCATAGTTACTTCCTTCATTTAACTAGCAATAACCTTCAAATATTTGTTGTAGGGAGTTGGCTCTGTATGCACTATTTCAAAGTAAGGAATAGTATGCACAGAGTCCAAGGGTTCCCCTTAGAGGTAAGATAGTGTCAAAAAGAGATAATTCTAATGCTCTATTTTGTGGTAGTGTGGTCGAGCAGTAGGCTTATCAAAGGAGTAGTGTTAAGCATTTGTTGTACATGCACAAGCAATAAATGAGGAACACACACTCAGAGACAATTCCAGGCCAATAGGTTTTTGTATAGAAAAATATATTTGCTTGGTTTATTTTAAGAACCACAGGTTCAAGATTTACATGTAATACTTCAAATGAACTTTATTGCAGCTAGGTACTTTAGGAACTTTGAATTAGCAAAATATCATATACAGTTTTCACATAAATGACATATAGCTATTTTAAAACTAGACAGTGCAATTTTCAACAGTTCCTGGGGGAAGTAAGAGTTTGTTAGTTTTTGCAGGTAAGTAAACCACCTACGGGGTTCAAGTTTGGGTCCAAGGTAGCTCACCGTTGGGGGTTCAGGGCAACCCCAAAGTTACCACACCAGCAGCTCAGGGCCGGTCAAGTGCAGAGGTCAAAGTGGTGCCCAAAACGCATAGGCTTCAATGGAGAAGGGGGTGCCCCGGTTCCAGTCTGCCAGCAGGTGAGTACCCGCGTCTTCGGGGGACAGACCAGGGGGTTCTGTAGGGCACCGGGGGGGACACAAGTCCACACAGAAAGTACACCCTCAGCAGCACGGGGGCGGCCGGGTGCAGTGTGCAAACAAGCGTTGGGTTTTCAATTGAAAGCAATGGGAGACCAAGGGGTCTCTTCAGCGATGCAGGCAGGCAACGGGGGGGGCTCCTCGGGGGAAGCCACCACCTGGGCAAGGGAGAGGGCCACCTGGGGGTCGCTCCTGCACTGGAGGTTGGATCCTTCAGGTCCTGGGGGCTTCGGATGCAGTGCCTTTACCAGGCGTCTGGTCTTTGAAGCAGGCAGTCGCGGTCAGGGGGAGCCTCGTGATTCCCTCTGCAGGTGTCGCTGTGGGGGATCAGGGGGGTCAACTCTGGCTACTCACGGTCTCACAGTCGCCGGGGAGTCCTCCCTGAAGTGATTGTTCTCCACAAGTCGAGCCGGGGGTGTCGGGTGCAGAGTGGCAAGTCTCACACTTCCGGCGGGAAACGCGTGTTTGTTTCAAAGTTGCTTCTTTGTTGCAAAGTTGCAGTCTTTGGTGAACAGAGCCGCTGTCCTCGGGAGCTCTTGGTCCTTCTAGATGCAGGGCAGTCCTCTGATGCTTCAGAGGTCGCTGGTCCCTCTGGAAAGCGTCGCTGGAGCAGTGTCTTTAGAAGTGGGGAGACAGGCCGGTAGAGCTGGGGCTAAGCAGTTGGTGTCTCCGTCTTCTCTGCAGGGTTTTTCAGCTCATCAGTCCTCTTCTTCTTAGGTTGCAGGAATCTAGTTTCCTAGGTTCTGGGGAGCCCCTCAATACTGAATTTAGGGGTGTGTTTAGGTCTGGGGAGTTAGTAGCCAATGGGTACTAGCCCTGAGGGTGGCTACACCCTCTTTGTGCCTCCTGCCAAGGGGAGGGGGCACATTCCTATCCCTATTGGGGGAATCCTCCATCTGCAAGATGTAGGATTTCCAAAAGTCAGAGTCACCTCAGCTCAGGATGCCTTAGAGGCTGTCCTGACTGGCCAGTGACTCCTCCTTGTTTTTCTCATTATCTCCTCCAGCCTTGCCGCCAAAATAGGGGCCGTGGCTGGAGGGGCAGGGCAACTCCACTAGCTGGAATGTCCTGGGGTGCTGTAACAAAGGGGGAGAGCCTTTGAGGCTCACCACCGGGTGTTACAGTTCCTGCAGGGGGAGGTGATAAGCATCTCCACCCAGTACAGGCTTTGTTACTAGCCACAGAGTGACAAAGGCACTCTCCCCATGTGGCCAGCAACATGTCTGGAGTGTGGCAGGCTGCTAAAACCAGTCAGCCTACACGGGTAGTCGGTTAAGGTTTTCAGGGGGCACCTCTAAGGCGCCCTCTGGGGTGTATGTTACAATAAAATGTACTCTGGCATCAGTGTGCATTTATTGTGCTGAGAAGTTTGATACCAAACTTCACAGTTTTCAGTGTAGCCATTATGGTGCTGTGGAGTTTGTGCATGACAGACTCCCAGACCATATACTCTTATGGCTACCCTGCACTTACAATGTCTAAGGTTTTGCTTAGGCACTGTAGGGGCATAGTGCTCATGCACTTATGCCCTCACCTATGGTATAGTGCACCCTGCCTTAGGGCTGTAAGGCCTGCTAGAGGGGTGACTTATCTATACCTGTAGGCAGTGTGAGGTTGGCATGGTACCCTGAGGGGAGTGCCATGTCGACTTAGTCTTTTTATCCCCACTAGCACACACAAGCTGACAAGCAGTGTGTCTGTGCTGAGTGAGGGGTCCCCAGGGTGGCATAAGATATGCTGCAGCCCTTAGAGACCTTCCCTGGCATCAGGGCCCTTGGTACCAGGGGTACCAGTTACAAGGGACTTACCAGGATGCCAGGGTGTGCCAATTGTGGAAACAAAAGTACAGGTTAGGGAAAGAACACTGGTGCTCGGGCCTGGTTAGCAGGCCTCAGCACACTTTCAAATCAGAACTTAGCATCAGCAAAGGCAAAAAGTCAGGGGGTAACCATGCCAAGGAGGCATTTCCTTACATTTGTTTTCCAGGAAATGTGATATCTGATTGACATCAGTGCTGTGTCGAGTTAACAGCTGCCCAGTGCTGCTGCTGACCAGGGGGATGAATGTAAAGGTCAGGAGGGCCACATGCAACCCTCCCCACCTGTGCATATCTCCGGTCTATACCTATGAGATATACATGAAAAATAAATGTCATCATCCTTCGCGTTTAAATATGGACATGTATGTCACATTGTCAGGACTTCATCGCTGATCCAGATGATGCCTTACAGGGGTTTGGGAGATATCCTGGCTGCAGCAGTCAAACCCACTGCAATCTGTCCCTCAGGTAAGCGTGTCATATATAGTATTGCAAACTATTGATTTCCAAATTATGCACAATAACCAAATCCTTGTGGAAGAACATTAGTAGATATAGCCACTTTTGCATAGAATCTGAAGATGGTGTGTTAAATGTTCCCAACGTAATCAGTAATGTGTGTGTCAAGCGTGCATGTTCACATATAATTCATGTAGAAAATTAAGTATGGTGTCACTTCCTCCTCATGCTGCTGGATCGAGGGCCACATCTTCTGCTACACACTCAAGAAGCCAGGTTCAGCAGTTGACATCAAGGGGGATAACAAAACCACACAGAGCTGAGGTTGGAGATGGTGAGTTTGTATTTGCATTTCACATCTGCATTGAACATCTCAATGCTACGGTGTGAGCAGTCATGTGTAGGTATACACAAACAGGTCACATGTGGAACATCCGCTGATGCAAAGATCATTTTACTCACCCCTTGTGTTGCACCACATGATACTCTAATACAAATAATTATCCTGTTGCAACCTCTGTATTTCAGGTGCTAAGGATGATGAGTCACTTCAGGAAGAAGGACCATCCATCATTAGTGGGCGATGGGCAATCCAAGGGAAGAACCCACTCCTCTTCCAGGCAGCCATGTCAGCTGCAAGTAATGCACAAGAAGAGGAGGATGAGGAGGAAGGAGTGGAGGATGAAGAAGAGCTAGTATTGTTTATAGAGTATGACGAGTTTGATCTCCTGGCCACCATTGTTGGCCAAATGAGCAAAACATCTGAGCCCACACCTACTCTAGCCAGCATAGTGCCTCAAACTCCACCCCCAAGGATTGCCCATTCCCAGCAGTCAGCCAACCTGCGTAACCATTTGCATACCCTAACACAGCGACCAACCCCTTTCACTCCTCACATCCAGATCAGACGTGTTGGTTCCCCTACACACTCCTCCCATGACAGTCCCTCCCATACCTTCTTTCCACCATCTAAGGGATTCACTACCCCTGGGGAAGAGCAGGTATTGCCTATGCATCAATCTCCAACCCACAGCCTCACACCTGCCACCCCCCCACCCGCTGGTGGACCTGACAGTCATATCCGAGGCCCTCCCATGCAGAGGGTGCTGGTAGATTGTCATAGTGGCCAGTGGGAGGAGGATTTTTTCCAGCAGCAGGCTGATGTTAGGGAGGACATTCATGCCAAAGGGGCTAGTCTGTCTGATACTTCAGACTCACTACAGGACATGTGCCAATTCCCAAGGATGGCCGACAGCCTGACCCAGGTCTTAGACAAGATGGATAAAACTTGACAAGACATGTCAAAGAAGATAAATGACATCATAGCCATACATAGGGAAAAAAGTGCAAGACACCAAGCCTTGTCCATGAAGAAAATGAAGTGCATGCTGACACTGATCCAAAGTCTCCTTTCACAGCCAGCACATGGAAGAGGCCCAACACATCTACCTACACCACATCAAACCAGCCACTGGTACCACAACCTGCACAGGCATCCCCCTACAACCTTCACAGGCACCACCCCCTTTGCACATGTCCCCCACTGCACAGTCACATCTCTCTCCTGCAGAGTCACATTCCTCACATGTACATTTACCACGATCCCCTGGCCAGGCACATCCCCCACCTGTACAGTCTGATGCACCACACACACCCTCCCCAAGCACAGTAAAAAAGACTTACTCACAGTGATCCTCACCACCACAATTGCAAAGTTGCAAGTGAGATACCCCATGTTGACGGTAAAATATGCTACTCACAATATATGGCAATTAAAGATATTCCTCACAAGTCAATACTGAGTTGCTTAATATGTGATGATGGTCAGTTGGTTACTCTGGTTGTAGGCCATAGATGTGATGATAAATGTGTTTGAGTGAGACATGTAGACTTGTAGGACCATCTGTGTAAGAAGGTATTATTTGGAAGACATAGCTAAACCACTCCAGATGTACACTTTCATACTTTAAAACCAGCATATATAGTGAACTACGCAAGACAGAGATGTCTGGTAAAAACATAAGAAATAATTAAAAAACAATCCATTGGAAAAGAAGAAAGGAAATCAAATTAAAATAATGGTCTTCATACAGAATGGGCAAGGGTACTTGGAGGGGTTTGGGCAAAATAAATAAAACATGCCAGGAAGCATCGGGGGAACCAGCCCATATACAAGGGGAAAACAAACTATCCACAGTCCAAACATGGTCCAGTCAATGGTCATCCTCCTTTTCAATGATCCTCCACCTAAGTGGCCTCTTCCTGGCTGGCCTGTGCAGGACAAGACACCCCGTGGGAGTGTGAAACATGAGGGTACGAAGGCTATTTGGGGTATGAGGGGAAACAGTATTGCTAGAGATACTGGGTGACACATGGGGGATGGTTTGGTAGTGACACTGTGCTATGGCAGATAACATGGCTGCACCCAAGGGAGTGATAGTGGCATTGAAGGTGACAATGTCTCTTGCATGTTCCTCTCGGAACTTACGCAGTTCATCAAAGATTCTCAGTAGGATCTAAGAGGACATCTTTGGCTCCCCTTCAGGTGCCACCATCATTTAGTGGGATGCATCCACAGGAGTCACAATACAGGGAGGGGTTTGGGTTGCATATGAGGGGTATGGGGTGTCAAGGGTCAGAGCTTTCCCTTGGTGCTTTTGGGCAGCCACTTGGAGGAGGACTAGTGGCAGGAGGTATAACTGGAGGCCCCTATGGAATGGGGACCTCAAGAGGTAGGGAAGAATTGGTGGCAGCCCCAGGTGATTATAGGGTCTGCTCTGGAGACACCTCAGCTGTGTCAGGTTCTTGTCTGTCCGGGGAGAGTCACAATCCTCCCACCCCAACTGGAGGTGTCTAGATCAGTGCCCCTTCTACACTGTCTTCAGCCTCCACACAGTCTGTTGCAGTTGTTGTAGGCTCTGACCGTGCAGATTCACTACCGCTGCCTGATGTTCCGGGTCCCTCCACCTCTTCCTCTTCATTGATGGAAAGAGTCTGTGGCTGCCGATGCCCCCAAGGATGTCTCGCTCTGCCCCGGTCCTGTTTCTTGTATTGCTGGCCATCAGAGTTCACTGAAATAGAAGGCAAAACATTATGTAGTTGGTGTACCAGTCATAACAAAGCACATCATCACATGAACTAAGTGCACACTTCGTTCTCCTTTCATCTCACTAACCAATTAGATGTGTCTCGGAGCCACAAGTCACTGAGATGTCCTGAATTCACTCACACATTGACATCTTTCACAATTTTGGAAAGATACACTTCTGTACTAACCAACCCTCACCATCAGCTTTATTGCAAATAGTGTTTCCTAACATTGCTACATAGTCATCTTCCAATGTCAGTCTAAAAGTGAAGATGGGACACAATCTGGATGGATATATATACACCTAAGCATGGATATAGGATTATCCTGTAATATGCAGTCTCAATAGTCTTACACTAACTATCAAACACCATCTGCTGTGTAGTATTGTCTAACAAAACACAAATGCTGGATTGGGTTTACTTATACAGCAAAGACATTGGATATAACCTTAGTTAAGATGTGAATATATGTATTGGAATATCCCTTGACAACATCAGATACTGTGCATGGCAAGTGCCACATTTAGCATGTCAAGGCTGTTTTTTTTGGTGCTGTATACAGATTAGTACATGTGCCTAGTTAGTACAGTTATGTAGACATTACAAATGGCTTATGAGCCACTGTTGGGAGGATGTGTGTATTTCGCCCCCCTTGGAAATGCTGGTATCATTTTGATTGAGATATGTATCACAAAGTCAGCCTTTACTTCATGGCACATAGGGGGTCATTCCGACCCTGGCGGTCCTGGGCCATTCTGACCGCGGCAGTAAAGCCGCAGTCAGAAAAGGGGAACCGGCGGTTTCCCGCCGGTTTTCCCCTGGCCCAGTGAATCCTCCATGGCGGTGCTGCTTGCAACGCCGCCATGGGGATTCCGACCCCCTTCCCGCCATCCCGTTCCTGGCGGTTTTTACCGCCAGGAACAGGATGGCGGGAACAGGTGTCGTGGGACCCCTGTCTTTGCAGACACTGAAAATCGCGACGGGTGCCACTGCACCCGTCGCACCCCAGCAACTACGCCGGCTCCATTCGGAGCCGGCTTCATCGTTGCTGGGTCTTTCCCGCTGGCCCGGAAGGCGGCCTTTTGGCGGTCGCCCGCCGGCCCAGCGGGAAAGCCAGAATGACCGCCGCGGTCTTTTGACCGCGATGCGGTCATTCGGCGGTTCCCGCCAGGCGGGCGGCTACTGCCGCCCACCGCGGTTGGAATGACCACCATAATGTTACATTTAATTCTGAAACAACACACAGAAAAGGCATACAAGATACAGCATCCAACACCCAAAGGCCTTTCATCCCTGCACTAGACGTTATTTGACCCGATTCTTCCCCATTGCACACAGTAGTTATAAGGTCCTTGGTTTACCTGTCATTGTGTTGACATTGCATTTATTCATTCAACTGCAACTGTGAGCGTTATTTCTCCAGTTGTGTTAGAACACTACAAGTCCCAGAATGCACTCTGATTAGTGTATTCCATGTGCTCCAATGCGGCATTGGCCTCATGACTACTGCAGCAATCACGTTAAAGGAGACATAAGACACACAAAAAAGGCATGCATGATACAGCATCCAACACCCAAGGGCCTCTCGTCCCCACGCTGGACATTGTCTGGCCTATTCATTCCCATTTGCACAGAGTAGTTATAATGCCCTTGGTTCACCTGTCATGGTGTTGGCAGTGCATTTATTCATTCAAATGCAACTATGAGGGTTATTCCCCCAGAGCAGTACCAGAATGCACTCAGGCTACGGCAATCAATGTGCTTCAATGAGACATTAGCCTTATGACTGCTGCAGCAATTACTCAGATTATGTAAAAGGAGACATAAGACACACACAAATTGTATGCATGATACAGCCTTCAACACCCAAATGCCTCTTGTTCCCACACTGGAAATTGTCTAGCCCATTGCTTCCCCATTGCACACATCAGTTATAATGCCCTTGGTTCACCAGTCCTGGTGCTGGAATTGTATTTATTCATTTAAATGCAAATGTAGGGGTCTAAAGGCTAGTTGTTTTCAGAAGACTACAAGTCTTAGAATGCACTCTAGTTGGTGCCTTCCATGAGCTCCAATAAGGCATTGGCCTTAAAGCTACTGCTGCAGTCACTCAGAGCGCGAATGGTGACATAAAAGAGATGATGGTACAGCTCTGTCACCACTCACATCATACTACCAGACACATAAAGCATTGTTGTGTGCTTACCAGGTGTTCGCTGCTCAAACTCATCCAGCTGCTCTTGGACACTCAGACAGGCTGCCCTCAGGGTCCTTATGTACAGTGGCGTAAACCTGGGCCTGTGCACATGGGGCTGGGATTACAGGCCTATTAATTCCTGGGCCTTGATTCTGGGCCAGTGTTCTGTTCTTCCTAGCACTTTTGGCATGTTTTGGCCAACAAGTGGTACACACCCACTGCACTGCAGTACTCTACAATGTCAGCTCAGAGTCTAGTGCATACTGCATTGCTCAGCTGGTCCTCAGGCCACTCCTATAAAGCTGAGGGTACTTATCAACCACCCCTCAGCTAATATGCTCAATTCGCCTTCACTGAAAGTGGATGTCTTCTCATCAAGTCCCTTAGTCATGTTAGGCAGTTTGAAAAAACAGAGCAGAAGGAAGGCAGAGGTTCTTATCTGAATTAGGAGTCGGCGGGTGCCCATTCGCACTATGCTTTTCACATTTAGAAGCATGACATGCTTTCTTGCGCTCAAAATACAGTATGATTGGCACCACGTTGTTCTCAAGTATGTGGCGATTTATTTTCAGCGTCTCTCTGTGCATGGTGCTGGACCTAACTTTAATCCACTTTTAATCTTTTCAATCACACCTTTTCCAAATTAGCCACCCCTCATTTTCCTTTATTTCATCAGTGTGTTTGTTTGTGTATGTGTTTTTTACGTTTTGTCTTATTTTGTTTGTTTTTTGTGACATTCCCCTTTCTTTTTTCCACCCAGCGCCTTGGCAGAGTATAGGTAATGGCAGAGGGAATGGCGGCTCTGGTGTGGCTGCTAGCCACTTATCTTATGGACTATGGTGCCACCAAAGGCTGCAGCCCCTCCCCATTTTTACCAAGGTGAAGATGGTAGCACTCGTATTTTTGTGCAGCGCCACCTCCCCTCCATGCTGGCAGCAGTCGACTGCTGTGGGGTAGGGTGCACCAGTGTGTGTGTCAACACATTGGGGTCCAGAACACCCAGCAGCACTTGATTCACCATTTAACAGACATACTGGACTGCTCGACCTCCAGGGCGTCAAGGTGTTGGGGTGCGGTGAGTAAGTTGTAATTTTTTTTTTCCGATAGCAGTGTTGACTCTCAGAGGTAAGTTAAGTTTATGTTATGATGAATAGTATGTGATCCAGTTTGAGCTAGCCAGATGCTCAGTCAGAGCTTCCTAATTGTACTTATCGGAGCAGTTTGGGCTGATTATCTAAGAAGCCATGCAGACTAAGACTCCTTCTGTCACCAAGAATAAGATAGTGATAGTAGTAGTAAGTAATATCAGTGAGTTAACATTCTGTTCTCTGTGGCTTTCTTTATGTAGCTTATGCAGTCTCTGTCAATCGCAATCTCCTAGTGATGTGTAGTATGCATCTGTGCATTGAAAAAAGGAGACTGAGTTGGACCATTAAAGGTGGTTGAGAAGCAAAGATCATTCTTTGCAATAAGAATGCATTAGTAGTGGTGAGAGTATGGACGGACAGGTGGATACATGGATGGCTGGATTGGAATGGTGAAAGACTTGACGAGAGAGAATGTAAAGCTTAAATGGTGGGTCTCAAAGGGTGAATAAATTAATGAAAAGATGAATGAATATTTGTTTGGATCAAGAAGTAAGGGAGCGCCCCTGGAGAAGGACATGTCTATTTACATATGTTGCTTGGGTTGCATGATTATCTAAGCTTTGGTTCAAAGTGGGGGGTATTTTAATTTTCTGTCTACACCCTTACATCACTATAGTTGTTACGCAAGGCAGATATGGATCCGCCCACCCATCATCATATCTCCCTCCCCCTTAGTCACCCATGCTGCTATGATGTAACTGCAGCATGGTATAATTCTGCAGTACAATAGTGTTGTCTGTGCAATATGCATCTGCTCTAGTTAATGCAGCATTTACAAAGTTGTCAATACATTTCAAACTTAAAACCTTCCCGCCCCCCCAGTGCCCACTCTGTCACCTACTAGTACTTCAGTCCTTTATTTTTTCCAAAGCTCTGTCCCAGCCACCCAAAAATTATTTTGGGGAAAAATCCCTTTTTGGCTGGTGCCACATTTATGTAGAAGTGATTACTATTTCATTGGTTCCATAACAGAGGCATGCCAGTACAAATGTTACCCTTTCAACATTTGTCAACTACAGTTAGCCATGTGTGGGTAAAACAATAGCAACACAAAAGGATGATGGACGGAGTGCTGAAACTTTTCAAACACTCATTCCCGGTCACATATCTAGGTTTCATCCATGGTTCTTTTGCTCACCTCGCCACCCCAGTTGGGACCCAGACAAATGCAAATCAATCTTGACCCTGTTCCCAATGAAAACAGTCCGGCCCGAACTGCCATGCCTGGTCCCCCCAGACCGGAAACAAGCATCCTGGGACCGGTTTTGGGTACCACCCCTCATCAGCAAGGCTAGCTTGAATCCAGTGCCACAGAGAGCAAGGGACCCACGTCTGGGTACATCCTGGTCACTTAGGACATCATTAGCAACAGAAAAAGATGATTGATGGAGTGCTGAAACTTTTCAAATACTCACCCCAGTCACAGTCCGCATTTAATCCATCATTCTTTTGCTCACCATGCCACCCCAGTTTGGACCCAGACATATGCAAATCAGTCTTGACCCTGTTCCCCATAGGAGCAGTCTGGCCCAAACTGCCAGGCCAGGTCCCCCAGACCGGAAACAAGCATCCTGGGACCGGTTTTGGGTACCACCCCTCATCAGCCAGGCTAGCTTGAATCCAGTGCCACAGTGAGCAAGGGACCCACATCTGGGTACATCCTGGACACTTAGGATCTTTACCAACACAAAAAGATGATGGACGGAGAGCTGAAACTTTTCAAATACTCACCCCAGTCACAGATCTGGATTTAATCCATAATTCTTTTGCTCACCATGCCACCCCAGTTTGGACCTAACCTTTTGCAGTTAGTCTTTACTCTGTTCCCATGGGGACAGTCCAGCTCGAACTGCCTTCTTACAGCAGGATATTTCAAGGTGGCATCTTATCCTATGGTGGTGGTGGTAGTGTTAGTAGCAGACTAACAAGCTGACAGGGAAGCCACAAGGTTCCACTGTCACTGTCAACTCGATTGAAGGATAACAGAGAGATAGTGGGTTATATTATATCATAATTTTAGAAAGACTGACACCAGATTACCACGATGACAGTATGACATACAACAGAGAAGACCTGACATGATAGTCAAAATTATCAATATCAACTTCTTCTGAGCAATGGGGTATTTAATGAAAACTAAACTTAAGAAATTAAATCCTTGAGTCAGGAGAAGTGGGTTCAGAGTCAGGAGTGGTATGGACAAGGTTAAGCGTTTAAGCAACACACAACACAAGGCCTGAATAATGATACTGATGAATAATGCGTGGGTGGGTAAATGAGGCCAGTGTGGGCTATTGCTCAGACGATAGAAGATAATGCAGTAAGCTGTGTCGCTTTCATTACATCTGCCCCAGCAAGTGTGTGTTCCATTTATTGTATAAAATTAAGTCACACCTGAAAAACAATCATACAGTCTGGGGGAAGAGGGTTAGAGGCTATGGAATGGATGGGAAAGTGAACATGGGGAAAGGGGTGACAAAGACAAACACTACACAAATGAAACAGTGACAATATTCATCAGGAGACTGAGCAGCACACCATCAGCAGTCAGCTGTGGAAGAAAATAAAGGAATGAGTATGACACAGTTCAGTTAAATGCAGTGCAAACAGTCCTTCAGCCCTAGAGAGACCCAAGTTAGTATATCTCTAAATGTTCTGTCTTCTAGGTTTGAAAAATAAAAATTATGGAGGAGTGAAGTTAACCCACCCAGTTCTAAAATGATGATTGCTAATTGGGAAATGGTACTGTATATATAACTAAAAATGCTCCAGCTGTATTTGTTGACAGCTTACCAGCTACAGTAGACAACTTTCTAATCTTATGAGAATTCAGTATCACTCCTCCATATGGAATAAATGAACCACACATGTCTCCAACAATTTAATTAGCACTAGCACTTCTTTTCACGCTAGCATGTTCTTTTTCTGTTAGGTCATCATGATACATTTTTGGAAACACTATCCCCATACAGCATGATCCATACCATCTCCTGGGTAACCTATAATAAGCGTATATTCCCACAAATATAATAGACTCCAGGAATACCTTGTTTCCTTAGATTTCAAACGTGTGATCACATTCACTGCTGTCCACAAAATGTGTGTCTAATTTGGATTTTCCAATGTAAATACACAATTTCCCATGATGTTGCCAATCCAGTGCTAAAGCCAATATCCCCCTTGCTACTTTATGTTCAGGCTCCTCCTTAGCCCAGTTTGGTGTATGGGTATGATTTGCATCACTGGCCATTATATGTATTGTCCTGTCTTCTGCTGAATCTATACATTTCTTATCCACATCTGTCAGTATACAGGTAACATTATGTCTATGAGCATTAGCAGTATCTAATGTCATAGTAGGTTTAAAAAAGTGTCTAACTATTTCTAGTGTTTTAGTATCAGACTAATGATTCCAATGTTTCAACAATGGAATTTCTGAGAAAACAAAGTCATAGTTTGAATAATAATATTGGAGATGTCTCTTTCCATAGAATAGGTTCAGCAACAAACTACACAACACAACATAAGTTAGAGGAATACTGTGATATGTTATACCCTCTGCAGTAAGTGCAGATAATTGCATACACACATAGCAATCCCTAGCATCCATAGTATCAACATACGCATAAAGCAAATTGGAATAGACATTCAATGAATAATCTCCTCTAGATGTATCTACATGTAAGTCTTTCTCATCAAATAAAGGCAAACTATTGTCATTAGGAAGTGGTGCTTTAGGCACTCCCATAGGCTAAATTCCTCTTCATTAGAATGTATGGGTAAGCTCAACTCTACAAACATGCAATTTATATTATAGTTATTATAACCAACACGCCTGTAAATATGTATCTACATCTGCCATTATTGTTAATAGGCTCCAGGACATTTCTGAACTCAGCAGCAGCAAAGTCATCTCCATTGATTCCCACTTTACAAGAGATGCAAAACAATGCCCATGCAATGCAATCATGTTATGTACAAAGCCTTTGTGAGTCTTGCTTAGCCCTACTTTATGTTCTTCTAAATGACAACCTTACACTCCTTCAGCAGTCTCGGGCCTGCGCACTATTCTTTCTTCCCTACAGAGTCTTTTTAAATATCTTTAATAAATTCAATTATAATCACATCCAGATTAAAATGTCTCAGTCTGTTAATTGGCAGTATAATCTCAAAACTCAGTTTGGCCACAAAGTTCAGTTCAAGGAGGCCCAGTTGGATTTAAATTGTTATACCAAAATGTCTTAAATTCTCTCCTCCAGTCATTGGAAGCAATATATGTCCATTCAGGTGAGGAGTACCTCTGACAGGGTACTTATGATCACTTTGATCTCCGTACTAATGGCCCAGTATCATCACTGCCACTTAGGCCAGATTCCTCCGTCTGTTCTGGGATAGTGTATGGTACTTGTGCTTCAGACAAACACTTCAGCATGAGACCCTCTGATTCCGACCTCAACTGTCCACTTATTTAGACCCCCTCACACCGAACATGTGCTGTGCCAGGCCCTATGGGTCCCCAACAGCTTGATTAACCTGTTCCTTTGTCTCACTGTAACCACTGGCACTTCAGGAAATGATGCTGTAAAATCATCAAGTGGATATGGAACTCTGCAGGTATGTGGGGTATGCCCCCAGTGGGGGGAGACACTCACACTTAACAGCTGTTTTAGTGACCAAGATGACTTGGCAGGGTCCTCTCTACCAAGGCTCCAAACATGTTTCGCCCACATGCTTTTTCACAATAACCTACTCGCCAGGACTAAGGTCATGGCACTGTTCCTGTTGAGGTAGAGCCGTAGCCTCTCCAATTCAATTACAAGTGAAGCTAGAAATACAGGACTTCAGGATGTGTGCTGTCGAAATCCTTATCCATTGTCATGTAAAATAGATTATGATCATGTATAAGGGGAAACAGGACAGGAAAAGAGGTAGACAGTTTCCCGAACCTTGGTTGACAATTATATCTATGATCTGTAGGCTGTAAAGAATTGAAAATATCTGATGTAAAGATGAAACAGATCTGCATGTTGAGGTAAACTCACTTAGAACTTTGAAGAGACCACATCATACTTATGATGAAAGATGCCCCCACAAATGAGGGGGTATCCAAACGTAGGTGGGGCAGGACACCATAGTAACTTCCTTCCTTTGTCTATCAGTAACCTTACTATGCACATTTGTCTGTAAATGTGAAATCTGGGTGATGTCAGTGCTGTGTTGAGTCAACAGCTGCCCAGTATTGCTGTTGACCAGGGGTCCACATGTATATGTCAAGACGGCCACATGCGGCCCCCACCCGTAAATTGCAGATCACTGTTTTTTTTTACCTATGACATAGATATGTGGAATAATTACCATAATCCCTTGTACTTAAATATGGAAATGTATGTCACATTACAGCTGCTGTCAGGACATCCTCAACATTTCTAAAGACACCATTCAGAGGTTTGTAAGACATTCTGGCTGCATCCATCCATCGGTCAGGTAATGGTGCCATACAGTGTTGTATACTTTTGAATCCCAATTCATTCACAATAACCGAATACTTGTGGAATTAAATTGGTAGATCTAGCCACCTTTGCATGGCATCTGAAGTTGGTGTCTAACTTCCTTCTCAAGCTGCTGGATCAGGAAAACGTCTTCTGCTACACACTCAAGGAGCCAGGTTGAGCAGCTGACATCAAGGGGAATCTTGATGCAACCCAGAGCTTTGGTTGGAGTGGGTGAGTTTGCTTTTGCATCACACATCTGCATTTAACACCTCAATGGTACAGTGTGAGATGTCATGTGTAGGTGTACACAAACCTGATCACATCCTGTGAGACACAGATCATTGTACTCAATCCTTGTGTTGTACCACATGTTATTCCAAGGCAAATACTTGTTCTGTTACAATCTCTGTCTTCCAGGTGCTGAGTAAGATGAGTCTCTTCTGGGAGAGATACCATCCGCAAGTGGTGGATGACGGGCAATACAAGGGGAAAATCCACTTCTCTTCCAAGTAGCTTTGTCAGCTGCCAGCAATGTATTGCAGGAGAACCAGGAAGGAGAGGAGGAGGTGGAAGGAGAGGAGGTCAAGAAGGTTTTGCGCTGTTCCCAAAGGATGATGAGGCTGATTCCCTGTCCACCATTGTTGGTCACCTGGGAAATGATCTCAGCTTATATCAGCTCCGGACAGCAAAGTGCTGCCAACTCCACCCCCAAGGTTTGCCCATTCTCAGCAGTCAACCAACCAGCCACAGTGTTCACATACCCCAACACAAACATCAACCCCTCACAAACCTCACAAGCAAGTCAGACATGTTGGTTCCACTACGCACTCCTCCCATGACAGTGCATCCCAGGCCTTCTGTCTGCCATCTGAGGGACCTACCACTCCTTGGGAGGAGAAGGTATTGCCTAGACACCAATCTGTGGACCACAGCCTCCCACATGTCTCCCACCTTGCTGCTGGGCCCAGTGGTTGTATCCAAGGCCATCTCATGCAGAGGGGGCTGGTGGATGGTCATGGTGGCCAAGGAGGACTTCTTATCACAGCAGGCTGATGTGAGGCAGGATATACGTGCCATAGGGGCTACCATGTCTGACATTGCAGACTCACTACAAGACATGCAAGGTTTCCCTCAGATGCTCAACCAACTGACCAGGTCTTGGACAGGATGGATAAAACTTGGCAAGACATGGCAAATAAGATAAATTACATCATGGCTAAACATAGGGAAGAGAGTGCAGGACACCACACCTTGGCTATGAGGTTGATGGAGGTCATGCTGAAACTGAATCCAAGTCAACCTTCACAGTCAACACATGGAGGGGACTCAACACATCCACCTGCACCACGCCCGGGTACAAAAGCCTGCACAGGCACCCCCCAAATTTTTAAAGTCACCACTCCACTAGCTCATTTCCCCACTGCACTGTCACATCCCCCATCTGTACAGCCACCATCAGCCCATGGAAGGCACATCCCTCACCTGTACAGCCACCATCAGTGTCTGTACAGTCACATCCCCCACCAGTACAGCCACCATAAGTCCTTGTACAGGCATGCCTCCACCTGTACAGCCACCATCATCCCCTGTACAGGCACTTCCCTCACCTGTACAGCCACCCTCACCCTCTGTACATGCACATACCCCACCTGTACAGCCACCCTTACCCCTGTACAGGCACCACACCTACCCACACATCAGCACCAACACGTTAAACACATTTACTCACAGAGGTCCTCACCACCTCAATTGCGAAGCCACAAGAGGGAACCCCCCATGATCGATGTCAAATATGTATTCACTACACTTTGTAAATACAAACTAGCATTCACATTTCAAATGAGTTGAGTAATAACTGATGATGGTCAATTAGTCAATCTGGTTGTAGGCCACATGTTTTGAAATATTTGTGTAAAACAAATATATATGTAGACCCTTAGAGGTAAAAAAAAAACATCATGTGGAGATCATAACTAACCACATAACAATGTGACTTCAATATATGGAATACAGCAAATATAATGAAAGACACTACACAGAGATGTAAATTTTTGAAATTGAAATTTCCTTTACACATTACAGTCCATTGGAAAAGGAGAAAGGAAATCAAATAGTATCTTAAATCATATTGGGTAAGGGAAGGTGGAGGGGGTTGGGCAAAATAAATAGAACACGTTAGGAAGCGTCAGGGGCACCAGTCTACGTAAAAGGGGGGGAAACAAAAAATAGTCCACTGTCCAAACAATGACCAGTCACTGGTCATCCAAACTATCATCTTTTACAATCGTGTCCAAATCCTCTGCCTCTGTGGACTGTTCTTGGCTGGCCAGTGCAGGACCAGACATCCCACGGAAGCAGACAAAATGATGGGTACAAGGAGTAGCAGAGGAAACAGAGATGGTAGACAAACCAAAGAGACATGACAAAAGTGGTGAAGGGTGCTGGGCCAACACAGACACAATTGCTGCCCCCAAGGAAGTGATAGAGGCACTGAGGTGAGCCATGTGTCAGGATTGTGTCTCTCCAAACAAGTTTATTGAGGATCTCCTGTAATATCCAACATGACACATTTCCCTCAACCTCAGGTACCAGCACCAGTTCTTGTGAGACAGCCACAGGAATCACAGTGCATAGAGGGTTCTGGGTCTAACAAGAGGGATGTGGGGTGCCGAGGGCAGGTTCCTCCAGCAGCTCTTCTGGGCGGGCACATGGAGGGTGAGTAGTGGCAGGGAGTGCAGCTGGAGGTCCTGATGGAACGGGGGCCTCCGGAGTTAGGGAGGGGGTGAGGGCAGACTCAGATGGCAATGGGGTCTGACCTGGGGACACCACATCAAAATGCTGGTGTTCTGGGCCAGGTGGAGACCTATCCTCTTCCCCCCCAGCTGGTGATGTTCCCCTCAATGTCTCCCCTGCAATGTCTGCAGCCTTCACCCGGGCTGATGGTGTTGTTGGTGTAGCTTTGGTCTGGGGGTGCACTTCCCCTGCCTTAGTGTTCATCTCCTTCCTCCTTGCTAGTGATATTGAGAGGTCGCACCCGCCTTCAAGCTCAGGTTCTACTCCCCTACCCCTGGTCATGGCTTGATGTACCTTCGCCAGCTGAGTCCACTGAAATAGAAGGCAAATAATTATGTATTAGATGTGCAAATAAATGAAAAGCTCACAACAACATTAAGAAAGTGCTGACTTTCTAGGCCTTTGTCCTCGCTGAGCAATGTAATGTTTTGCCATGCCAAATTAATATGTATATTCACTGTAAGGTCTTGATAATAGGCACGCAATAATATCTGTCTCAAGGTACCCCCGTATCCCCCTCAATATTTACTACTCTTCCCCCTCAACATTGATGTGATGTGAGTTTCTAGACATTGAAACACTTAGGGGGTCATTACAACCCCGGTGGTCGGTGGTATAGTGGAGGTATTACCGCCAACAGGCTGGCAGTACCTACCTCCACTATTAAGACATTGGCAGTTTGGCCAAAGCCAAGCCACCAAAGTACCACACCGACCACCACAGCAGTAACGACCGCTGGGCTGGAGACTGAAGTCTCCAGCCCAGCGGCCGTCACTTGGACGCCCATGGCATTATGACCCTGCCCACCGCCATGGTTTCAGTGGTTTCTGTACCGCCACTGAAACCATGGTGGTAGGCACTATCAGTTCCAGGAAATTACTTCTCTGGCACTGATAGGGGTCTCCCCCGCACCCCTCCCCTCCAAAGAGTCCTCCCCCACCCCCTCCCATCCCCGCACATTTACACACATACGCACACATACATACACACCCATACACACGCATACACCCATTTACCCACACATTCATACATTCATACACACTCACAGCAACACTCACAAACATACATCCAGGCACACACGCAATCTCATGACACAACATGCACGTACACTCACACCCACTCATGCATACATGCAGCACACACGGATGCATGCATTCACACACAGTCACACACAACCCCACACACACAACACCCCCCATTCCTCGTCTGTCGGAGGACCTGACTTACCTGCTTGCAGGGGGTCCTCTAGCAGGAGACGGGATGCGGCGCTGCTGCCAGCAAAATACCACCATGATACCAACATGATACGGTAGGCGGTGTTTTACCGCCGTCCGCTGCCATGACCGTAGACAGAATTCTGCCAGCCTTCTGGCGGAATTCTATCTACGGTCATAATGCCATTGACAGTCGGTAGCCACCGCGCCAGTATGTTGGCGGTTGTCGCCATGGTGGTAGGCGGCATTTGCCACCAAGGTCCTAATGAGGGCCTTAATATCCTGCAAAGGTTCACAAGTGGGGATAAGACACAGTCAGGATGGATTTAGCCAAACCTAAAAGGGGATGTAGGAATCTCTGAGACTGGGCAGTGTCAACTGTCATACGCTTACTAGCAAATGTAATCTGTTGTATAGAATATGTAAGCACTACATACCTGCAAATTAGGGTGTACAGTTACAAATAATGCTTTGAATTCCCTTGTCAAAGAAGTGAGTCAAAATATTTGAATATCCCTAGTGAACATTGTACATGCGAAGAGCCTCACTTGGCAAGTAAAGACTCTTCTGTCTATGCTGTGTACTGTTAAGCACATGTGCATAGTTAGGACTTAGACCAGGAAAATAGAAATGACATATGTGCCACTGCATTGAAGATGTGTGTATGTCCTCTTTTAAATATTTGCATTATTTTGAGTGCCAAGTATCCCAAAGTCAGGCCTTACTTCATAGATATTAAATATGTCATTCAAAGTATAAACACATTGACCCAAAAAAGCATGCATGAGATAGCATCCAAGCCCCAAAGCACAAGCCCTTCCTTCCCCACTGAATACAACAGTTATGAGGTCCTTTAGGAGCCTGGTTCTGTTTTCATAAGTGCATTGTTCTGGAAAATGCAGCTAGATGCTACTATTACCCCAGTTGTGTTTACTTCACTACAAGTCTCAGAATACCCTATAAAGCATCCTTTAAATTTCTTCAAGGAGACCTTGGCTTCTTAAATACTGTAAGCATTTGGCACATAGATTGAAAGCGGACAAAAGACACACCCAAAAAGCATGCATAAGATAGCATCCAGGCCCCAAAACACAGGCCCTTCCGTACCCATCAGACAAAACAGTTATAAGGTCCTTTGGAGCCTAGTTCTGATTTTGTAAGTATATTTTTTTTGAAAATTCAGTTAGGTGGTAATATTACCCTAGTTGTGTTTCCTACACTACAAGTTCCAAAACACCCTCATAAAATTTCCTTTAAATTGCTCAAAGGAGAACTTGGCATCATAAATACTGTAACCATTACAAACATAGGGTGAATGCAGACAAATAAACATGATGTAACATCACTTTCACCACTCATATCATAATAATAGCTGCATAAAGCAGTTCATGCCCTTACCAGGTCTATGCTGTTCAAGCTCCTCCAGCTGAGCATGGAAGATTGGAAAAGCTGTTCACAGGACTCCCTGGTGCAGTGGGCTGAGGCTGGGCCTGTGGACATGTGGCTGAGAGGACAGGTCCAAGAGTTCCTGGGCCTTGATATGGACCTATGCCTCTTACACACTCGGACCCAACAATGGAAAAAACCTATTGCACTGCAGAGTACAGTGATGTCTTCCCAAAAGGGAGTGAGTGCTGCAATACTCAGCTATTGTACTGGGTCCTCATAAAGCTGAAGGTACTGTTCACACCCTCCCTCTGCTAAGATGTTTGATTCTGTGTCTTTGAAAGAGAGTGCCTTGTCATCCAATCCCTTAGCCATGCTGGGGACAAGTCAGGTACACAAAGCAGGACTATGGCAGAGGATCTTGCCTGTAACTGAGGAAGGCACAGAATGACTTTAAAATGGCTTCCAGGATCTTCCTGGGATGAACTTCCTGCTATTTACTTCATGTGTGTCATTTCCTGTATGACATTGTTGGGATCCAGCTTGAGTACGTAGTCTTTGCTCTGTGTACTGAGTGTATTACTCTGGCAGGGACTCCGCCCTCGGTACAGAGACTCCACATTTCAACAGCAAAGATGTGATATAATCTAGAAAATGATACACAGGCAACCAAAAGTACCTACTGTGACACACAGCCAATATAGGCCCTCATTCTGACCTTAGCGGTCTTTTCGCAAGACCGCCGAGTTACCGCCGCGGTGAAGACCGCCGACCGCGGCGGTATGCCGCTGTGCGCATTCTGACCGCTGGGAGCGTTCCGCCGGAAAACCGCCAGCAGCCACACTGGCGGTCGGCGGGAAAGTGGAGACTGGTCAACCTCCACCGCCACGCCAGCAGAACACCGCCCACAGAATTACGACCCACATTTCTGTTGGCGGTCACCTCCCCATGGCTCCTGTCACCTCCCGGAGGACCAACGCACAAGGTAAGTTGATCATCCGTGAGGGGAGGGGGTTGGGGGGTGTTGTGTGATGTGTGCGTGCATGGGGGTGTGCGTGGGAGTGTGTAGAGGGGGTGTGTGAGTGCGTGCATGCGGGCGGGGAGTGCTGCTGTGCCTATGGGCAATGTGTGTAGTTCGGCGGGTGCGCATGTCGGCATGTATGTGTGCGGGTATGTGTCCCCGTTGTGTATGTGTGTGTGTAGGGGGTGTGTATATGTGCATGTAGGGGGTGTGTGCATGTCGGGGTGCGTGTATGTGCATGTCGGGGTGGGGGTGGGGAGGGGGTTCGTACCACCTCTGGGGGGTGGCAGGGGGGTGGAGGGTGTGGGGGGAGGACTCGGGGGGGCAGTGGGGGGTGGGGGAGACCCCTATCAGTGCCAGGGAAGGAATTCCCTGGCCCCGATAGTGCCTACCGCCATGGTTCGCATGGCGGTTCCCGACCGCCAGAAACCGCGGCGGTAAGCAGGGTCATGATACCGTTGGCGGTCTTGGGTCGACCGCCGGACCGGAGTGCGCAGACTCCAGCCCGTCGGTCATGACCGCCGTGGCTGTCGGAGTGGGGAAGTGGCGGTCGGTCGCGGCGGTGACCGCCGCGGTCAGAATGCCATTTTTAATA